>NW_008338999.1:6448900-6465529 GCF_000622305.1 Nannospalax galili
CATGATTTGTTTGACTATGTTTCCTCTGCAGCTTATCAAATGAGCCTAACTAGTTTACCAATAAGGACATAAATTCACTGAGATGTTCCAGGGGATCTTTGGAAAATCCTAAAGCTAGTCTGAGGTCAAAATACTTCCTTTTTTTTTTTTTTTTTCCTGAAAGTGTTGAACATTTTATTAAGTTTAAAAGCTTTACACGTGACAAAGTAAAAGGCAGGCATGGAGCTTCTCAAAGTTGCTAACCTTTTATCTGCTGGTTATTGGGAAGTTGTGAGGGTCTGTGTATGTATTTTAAACGCTTCATATGTTCATACTCTTAGCCCTGGACCTGGAAAACTGTTATCATCTTCATCCTCACCGAAGTGTTTCTCGGTGATCTTCAGAGCTGCTCGGCCAGTGTGCTGGTTCTCATGCAGCTGTAAGGCCTCAATTTTATCAAGACTGCTTCCTTCTTCACAGGCTTCTCACTCTGCCTGCCTGCCTCCTGGAGGAGCGCTGACTTCCTGCAGTCCCAGCTACTTGGGAGGCTGAAGCATGTGGAATTTGTGGTCAGCCTAGACAACATAGTTAAACAGATTGGCTAAGACCAAGTTAACCTATCCAGCCAGCTTCAATTCCTCACTGCCAATCTGTTCTATCACATAATTTTATGAGGTATAAGGAAATGGGAGCACCAAATCAATAGCTACTTCCTGCTTGCCAGGGACCTAAAATAATAAGATACAGAGTAAATAGGTATGCTGATGAAAAAATTCTGTCATTTCTCTTTGTAACTCCTGGTCAGGGATGAAGTTTCCTTTTTTACTATTTTTTTTTTAGTTAATTATTTTTATTTTATGTGTATGTGTGTATTGCCTGCATGCAATAGGGAAGTGCACCCGTGTCATGTAATGCCCACAAAGGACAGAAGAGGCTCTTGGATCCCCTGGGACTGAAGTTACAGATAGTTGTTAGCCGTCATGTGGGTGCTGGGATTTGAACCTGAGTCTTCTGCAAGAACCACCAGTGTTCTTAACTGCTGAGCCATCTTTACTATTAACATAATGTTGGATCCAAGTGTAGTTTTGTTCATAATTTTGGTCCATAGGTGAGACATTATCCACAGCAATGCTATGTATGCTGTGTGAATTTCCCAGAGTACTAGAAAAGAAACACCTGGGATGATGCCAGTAGCTCAAAGAATGACTCATGCAAGTGCAGATTGATGGGGAAATGAGTTTATTAGGGATTACGTAAGGAGTGCTGGCTGATTACAGAAGGCTGCATTTACTTGAATTCACCAAGTCTATACTCCTCACCCACCAAGCTCCTGTTTTATATGGTTCTAAGTCTATTGCAGAATTAATGTATATCTGGACTTAGAGCATCACCCACTGTCAAGACAAAAGTGACAAGATTCTGTTATATGTATATGTGTTCTCTGTCCTTACCCTGATCAAGGATTTTGCTGGTCTTGGCAACACTGTGTGACTGTGGGAAGATAGTTTGTTTGCTGCAGTCTGCCACGTCAAAAGGCAGCTTGTTGCAAGATGGGGTTTCTCCGGCTTGGATCTGGAGTAGTCTCACTACATTCTAACCCCTTCCTCTGGTTCTTATTTTTGTCCTTCTAGAACAGTTGATGATCCTTAAAGGGGATATTATATGGTTATCTCATTTTCCCTGGGATAATAGGAGCGGAACAGTGAACTGCTGTTTCACAGCCATAGTAACAGGCCACAGCAGCAGACACACACTGCTGGTGTGACACAAATACCTACAGAGTACATGACCCTAATTACCAGGAAGAGAGCCTAGCAAGGGTAAAGAAGGGTCACCACTATCTAAATGATTGGTATCGTTTAGATATCTATTTCACAGCATCCCTTTAACTCACATAAAGCCTCTCTGTTATTATCTGGGATATAGTCACAGCATGTGTTGCCAAGGAGGGTGCAAATGTCTCCATTGTCAGGAGTCAGTTTGTTCAAGGCCATTTTGTGATTTTTTTTTTCCTGGTTTAGCAAGAATATGCTTTCATGTTTGTGACTTAATACCTTGGTGATAAAATTGGCAAAACCCTTTGCCTGAACCAAGGCATCCAGCACCCTCTTCTGGTACAAGTGGGGGAGGGGGGTATGGAGCTCCCTCCATCTAAGTACCCAGAGAAATAGGTTTTTAGCACTGGCAGATTTTCAAGCTACATAGAGAAGGTATCTACAGACATGATTGGCAAGAAAGGTTATTGAATTGTGCATCTGCCAGCCTGGTTACATAGAAAATAATGTCACAAGTGATTTTCACCACCTGTACCTTGTAGCTGTTTGCCCATCAACAGTAGGTGGGTTTTTGTTTGTTTGTTTTGTCTTTTTGAGACAGGGTCTCCTTGTAGCCCCAGTTGGCCTAGAACTCACTATGTGGACCAGGCTGGCCTCAAACTCACAAAGATCTACCTGCCTCTGCCTCCCAAGTGCTGGGATTAAAGGCATGTGCCACCAACAGTAGGTGTTTTTTGTTGTTTTGTTTTCTTGCTTTTGAGATGGGGTCTCCTTATACAGACCAAATCAGTCTCAAACTCTTGATCTTCTTACATCAACTTCCCAAATGCTAGGATTACAGATGTGCACCACACGCCCAGCTTCCATTCTCTTTCATTTAGAGCTTGCAAAAGTCCATACAGGGCTAGAAAGATGGCTCAGAAGTTAAGAGCAATGGTTGATCTTCCAAAGGACCCAGGTTTGGTTCCCAACATCCCAGGACCCACATAGCAGCTAAAGACCATCCCTAACTTCAATTTCAGGGGCTCCAACACTGTCTTCTGGCCTCAGTGGGCATTGCAAAACACAGATGCACTTATATACATGCAGACAAAGCATTCATACACATAAAAAAAAAGTCCATTACAGTACCTCCAGTTCCAGATACAATTTGGTCTTATTTGAGACTTAACACAGACTACTTGGGGTGATGGTTACTCTTAATTGTCAACTTGACAGAGTCTAGAATCACCTAGGAAATAGGCCTCTGATCACATCTGTGGGGATTATCTTGATTTTGTTGGTTGATGTGGGAAGATTATTAACTGTAGGCAGGACCATTCCCCTGCGCAGTAGATCCTGGACTGTATAAAGTGGAGAAATCGAGCAGAGCACCAGTGTGCAAATGTTTGTCACAAATTCCTTTCCTGTTGTGAAGGCAATGTGAGCAGGTGCTTCAAGATCCTGCTGCCTTGACTTCCTGCCCACTGTACCTTGAACTGGGAGGTAGAGTAAACTTTTCTCCTTCAAATCATTTTGTTTGTTTAGAGACAGGGTGTCGCTATTGGCCCTGGCTGCCCTGGAACTCACTATATAGACTAGGGTGGCCTTGAACTCACAGATATCCACCTGCTGCCTTGTCAAGGTATTTTATCACAGGAAAAGCAGCTAAGACATTTGGGATGATCAGTACTATACAACCTTAAGAGTTTGTAACCACAATGCTATAACTGGTGGTCTAATTTCATTGGTCTCATTTCCAACCAATTTTTCATTTAATTTTAAAATCATGTTTCCAGTATCTGGTATGTCTCTAAAGGATATATGTTTGTGCACAAAAAGATGTTTCCAGAGCGTCTCAGTGCCTCCATAGTTGGAGGATAGGCTATGTGTATAACTTGGTGGGTTTTTTTGTTTTTGTTTTTTGTCTTTTGGGGACAGGGTCTCCCTGTAGCCCCCAGCTGTCCTGGAACTTGCTATGTAGACCAGGCTGGCCTCGAACTCACAAAGATCTGCCTGCCTCTGCCTCCCAAATGCTGGGATTAAAGGCATGTGCCACCACGCCTGGCTATGTGTATAACTTGTATATGAAATAAATGTATTTCATGTTTATACTTGAGTCCCATCCCCAAGACATCACACTATATATATGCAAATATTCCAAAATCCACAAAAAAAGTCTGAAATATTAAATATTTCTGATCTCAAGCATTTCAGAGAAGGGACACTAATTGAATAAAACCCTGTACATAAGGTGATATGCATCCACAGTTGAAAGCTGTTGACAAGGGCCAGATGTGGCACATGCCTTTAATCCCAGCACTTGGAGGCAGAGGCAGGCAGATCTCTATGAGTTTGAGGCCAGCCTAGTCTACAAACCAAATTTCAGGCTGTCCAGAGTTACATAATGAGAACCTAACTCAAAATAAGGAGATTAAAAGAAAATTATTGGTAGAAACCTAATTTGATAGATTCAAATTAAAGAAAGTTGAGGCCAATTTAACATTTTACATAATTACTGGGGGTCAGGGTATAGCTCAGTGGAAGAACAAGAACATGTGCTTAGCATGAATCAGGCCCTGTGTTCAATACCTAGCATCAAAACTTAAAATGAAAAAAAAAAACTTAAAATGATGGTAGATAGATAGATGATAGACAGATAGATGTGAGGATACAGCTTAATGGTAGAACACATAACCTAGCATGTGCAAAGCCCTGATTTGCTTTATAGAGCTGAGCAAAAAAAAAAAAAAAAAAAAAAATCTGAAGTTTTAGCCCATTATTTTTTTAAGAATTACTAACTTTTCTTTAATTTTTTTATTGTATGTATATGTGTATGAATGTATTGCCTGCATGTGTGTAAGTGCACCTGTGTCATGTAATGCACCCAGAGGTCAGAAGAAGGTGTTAAATCCCCTAGACATGGAATTATGGATGATTTTTAGCTGCCATGTGGGTGCTGGGAATCGAACCCAGGTCCTCTGCAAGAGCAGTCAGTGCTCTTAACTGCTGAGCCATCTCTCTAGCCCCTATTTTGTTTTCTTAATATCAAGCAAAGCAGCACTGGGACTCTGGTAACTAGAAACGGACAAGGAGTTGAGGGACATGAACAAATCTCTAAAAGCCTCTCATAGAGCACAGTTTCTGAATATTTTATATTAATAGCATTAATAGCAAGCTAAAGTTAAATACCTCTTCTGATTTGACATGCAGCTCATCAACAGTAATGCACTGAATAAAACATAATTCTGTCAGAACTTTTTTTATATAAGAAAGAAGAATTTCAGTTTTAGGTGCCAAGCATATGATTTAAGATTTGCTGTTGCAAAGGCAGGATATCAAAAGCTGTCATGCAGTTTAAACACTAAGTCAGCCCCAGGTTACTGGGAAACAATATTTAGTCATCTATTAAACCAAATGACAATAAAAGATTTAGAAAGTAAACATAGGCAGTAGGATGATTGTAAAGACCCTCAGTTCTTTCCAAAGTGGGAAGGCTTTAATAATCAAGGATGCGATAAAGTCAACAAGCCGCAGAAAATTAAGACACAGGATCTTTGTTCTATAGAGAGATTATTCAGAAAATAAAAATGTCTAACAGCCTCTTACTGAAGCAGGCAAAGAATTCAAAATATTTTTTTTTTCCTTTTTTTGGTATTTTTGAGACAGAGTCTCTCTGTAGCCCCAGCTGGCCTGGACCTCACCATGTAAACCAGGCTGGCCTCAAACTCAGAGATCCACCTGCCTTTGCCTCCAGAGTGCTGGGATCAAAGGTATGCGCTGTGATGCCCAGCCTAGAATTTTTTTTTTTTTAAAAGACAGGGTCTCACTACGTAGCTCTGGCTGGCCTAGAACTCACTGTGTAGACGAGGCTGGCCTCAAAGTCAAAGATCCTCCTATCTCTGCCTCTGAGTGCTGAGATTAAAGGTTTGTGACACCATGCCTGGGCAAAAAGGACTTTGTACTTTCAACAGAAAACCGAATCTTAGTTTCAGATTCATATAATATCTTTTGTTAAAACTCTGATGTTGCAGTTAAAACTATCAAACTTTAATTAGCTTTAATCATCATGAAAAGAAATTCCTTTTCTACGAATCTTCTACAATTTTCTATAATCAATTGGGATTTTTCCTATACACCCCCCCTTCAGTCTGGAACAAAGATACATTTTACTTTAGCAAAGAGTTGCTCTCTTAATAAAAACTCCTCTTGCTTACAAAACTGTTCCTCTCTGCCCTTTTGCTTCTAGAAGAGTCTTGTTTGCATATATTGATTGTGACTTGTATCCAGAAACAGTGAAGCATTTGATAATCATGACTGTTTGTAACACGTCAGAGTTGTTAGCAAACTTATGAATATACTAGAGCTCATAATTTTTACAATAAATATACACCCTAAAGTCAGAAAAATGAGCATATTCATTAGTAGATTCAAGTATATACTCTCTGTATCACACAAAAAGGGAGACAAATTTTAAGTCCTGCCTGAGCTACATAGCAAGTTCAATACCAGCTTAGGCAACTTAGAGACAACCCATCACAAAATTTAAAAAAATGTTTTAAAAGATATGTATGTACCAATGACATAGAAAAAGAAGATGTCTGGGGATCACAGGAAATCATAGGAATCATTAGGAGGGGAGGAGAGAACTGAGGTATGGAGGGGGATATGCTCAAAACGTGAACATACATATCATAAGGCATGAAAATGGCCTTATGTCATTCTCTATAACAAATAAAAATTTTTAATTTTAAAAATTAAAAAAATGTATTTTGGTGTATGAGTGTTTGTGCACCTGTGTGTGCAATGCCTGCAGAGGCCAGAAGGGGGTGTTAGATTTCCTGGAACTGGAGTTATGGACAGTTCTTAGCCACCATGTGGGTGCTGGGGACAGAACCCAAGTCCTCTGCAAAAGTTGCCAGTACTCTTAACCATTGCCATCTCTCCAGCCCCCAAATTTAAAAAAAAAAATTTTAAAGAGTGAGATATACCTCAGTGGTAGAGCACTTGATTAGCATATCCAAGATCCTGGAGTCAATCACCTTCCCACACATATATGTATACACAAATGCTTAAATTATGCTTTGCAATTAATGTTTCAGGATCCTTTTTAATTAGAAATCACCCTGCTATCTAAAGACTAAATACTATCCATTAACTAACTCAATTTTGCATCAGTACAAGATTTTAAGTTACCTAAAGAGCTTAGTATTTCCAAGCTGACATTTTACAAAGCATAATTACTATTAAAATAAAGCTCTCCAAAATAATGACTCAGTTTAATTAATAACAAATTTATATTTTTCATAATCTTAAATACCTAGTACATGTTCTTCTAATTTATTTGATCCATAAGCCTATATAAGTTTAGGAAGAACACATTCAATTAGAATTAAAATGTATAAAAATAATTTAAATGTATGGTTAAATTCTACTTAATACTGATAACTCAGAAAACAATGTTTTTATTAAGCCAATAATATAAACTATTCTCAATTGCCAAAGATTTACCTGAACAATGCAAAGTTGAACTTTGGTTTTTTTGAAAAGCATCTCACTATGTAGCCTAGCTTGGTTACTATGTAGCCCAAGGTGGCCTCAAATTCTCCATCCTTTTAAATCATTTGTTAATCTGTATAAAACAGTAATATTTGTTTATTCATTTATTCATCTACTTATTTTGCATTTCTGGGGATCAAATCCAGGACCTCATTCATCCAGCAATTACCCAACCACTGCTACATCCCCAGCCCTAAAAATAATTTCTATGGTACATTAGAATTATTGGAGAATAAGTTTTTTAAATTTCTGAGAATTCTGGAAATCATTTAACTAAGGCCCATTTATCTCTAAATAATATGAACAGAGTTCTTGTAACAGATTTTTAATAATTTAATTTGGTAATGTCTTTTGGAAATATCACATACTCACAGAGACATAAGTGTATATCTAGATTTAGAAAGCTCATAGCCTCCAAATTTAAATTTTCAGCCAATTTAGTATTTTAGCCAAGCAGAAATACAAAACTCATTGGAGCAATTCTCACGCTATTGGGTACAAACTTTAAGTTGGTCTGAGTTCCAAATAAGAGAAATAGGCAAGAATAGAAAAGAATAAGAAACTAGAGACTTTCCCCCTCAGAGACAAGTCCACTATGAAACATCTAAGTTAGTTACAGAGATCACCGAAAGACAGTCCCTAAAGTCAAAAGAAGTTGACTCCTAAAATCAAACCAGTACTCATACATAATCAAATCTTTTCTATGCCATTGATGACAAGAAGCGAGAACCCAGGAGTAGGACCAGGAGCCAGCCTCCCTGTTGGAGCCCTGGATTTCCAGTCAAGAATGAAGCACCTGGGCTCCCAGAGATCTCAGGGCCCAGGTGGTGTAAACACACACACACACACACACACACACACACACACACACACACAACCCCAGCTCAGGGCCAGTCCTATCCAATTATCAGTGCAAAGGAAGTCTTGACTGAGCAGAAAATATTTTTCTCCATGATAGCTAGTTTTGAGGCCATTCTCTGAAAGTCTTGGCTAATCCATCATGAGGCAAAATGGAAGTGCAGGGTCTGTGTCTGTCCTCATTAGCAGGTTCATATTAAAGAGGATTTTGGCAGGTGGCGCTGGAGAGATGGCTCAGAGGTTAAGAGCACTGACTGCTCTTGCAGAGTACCCAGGTTCGATTCCCAGCACCCACTTGGTGACTATAAACTGTCCTTGACTCCAGTTCCAGGAGAATCTGACACCCTCTTCTGACCTCTGTGGCATTGCACTACATGGGTGTACCCACATACATGCAGGCAATACACTCATACACATAAAATTTTTTTAAAAATTTAAAAAAATATATATTTTTAAAAAGAGGCTTTTAATAGCCGGGCATGGTGGTACATGCCTGTAGTCCCAGCACTTGGGAGGCAGAGGCAGGCAGATCTCTGTGAGTTCAGGGCCAGCCTGGTCTACATAGTGAGTTCCAGGACAGCTGGGGCTACAGGGAGACCCTGTCTCAAAAAAAAAAAAAAAAAAAAGGCTTTTAGGTAAATAACAGTGAATTTGTGACATTGCAGGACTGACAAGTTAGGCAGTCAAACCTAACTTAAGTTGTATGGGGGAAAGTAGGTGGTGGTGGAGGTGGTGGTGGTGTGGGAGAGTGGTTTCAAGGACTTTTGAGACAGGGTTTCACTATGTAGCCCAGAATGGTCTTAACTTTGTGATCCTCCTACCTCAGCCTCCTCCATGATAAGATTAGAAGCATGCACTACCTCACCTGAATTGGAAAAGTGATTCTTTGCGGTAAATCATTTCTCAAACAAAAAGTGGTAGAATAATCAGGGAAGAGAAATGTTTGAGGCCATTCCCTGAAGTGTAACTGTTTTTTGGAACATAGGACTCAGAATTATACATTGTCACTACATAACATAACATAACCTAATCATGGCCATGACACCACAGCTGGATACCAGAAGTCCATTTTAGCATTCTGCCTATCTAACACAAGAGGTGTAAGAGGCTGAAAATGCTGTTTCCTGGCAACTTCCATTTTCTCTTTGAGGTCTGTATGTGAAGGGTGGGCTGGCATGAGGGGTGAGAGGTTTGCGAAGGCTGGAAGAGGTTACTTGAGAAATAGAGATGACTGAGGATACTAAAGAGCACTGTAAGGTAAGGGTCTGTATTAGTTACTTTTCATTGCTGTGATAAAACATCATGACAAAGAGGGAATTATGGAAGAAAGAGTTTATTTTGGACTTATGGTTCAGGGAGGAGGTCCATAATGTCAAGGCCGGCAAGACAGCTATAACAGGAAGTTAAGAGACCACATCTTCAATCACAAATATGAAGAAGAGTGAGTGAACTGGGAACCGGGCAAAGTTATAAGCTATCAAAGCCCATGCAGAAATGCTCCACATATTTAACTTAGTTCTATAATCTTCCCCAAACAACACCACCAATGGGAGGTCAAGTGTTCAAATCCCTGAGCCTATAGGGGAGGTGTCTCATTCAAACCACCACAGGGAGATAGTGATATTAAAAGCCAAATGATTACATTATAATGGCTCTAATTGGCTAAATTGTGTGCTTATGTAGTTTTGTAAAAAAAATCTTTAGTTGATTAGTCAATTAGAGTAACAGGAGGGAGAAGAGAAATCATTGTATTGATACAAATTAAGGTAATTCTGGGTGGATGGAGTGCAAGTGTGAGAGGACATGGCGATAGGTGGTAAAGGGAAGACACACAGGCAGTGGGAGCCCAAGATGCAGTCAGGTTACACAGCATTCTAGAACTTTGACAACTACTGATCTGCCATTTGTCCCTCTAAATTTTCCCCTTTCCTGGTTGATTTAAATAAAATTATTAAGTATTGGGGCTGGAGAGATGGCTCAGCGCTTAAGAACACTGACTGTTCTTGCAGAAGACCTAGGTTTGAATCCCAGCACCCACACGGTAGCTAACAACTGTCTGTAATTCCAGTTCTAGGGGATCTGAAAATCTTTAGTTGATTAGTCAATTAGAGTAACAGGAGGGAGAAGAGAAATCATTGTATTGATACAAATTAAGGTAATTCTGGGTGGATGGAGTGCAAGTGTGAGAGGACATGGCGATAGGTGGTAAAGGGAAGACACACAGGCAGTGGGAGCCCAAGATGCAGTCAGGTTACACAGCATTCTAGAACTTTGACAACTACTGATCTGCCATTTGTCCCTCTAAATTTTCCCCTTTCCTGGTTGATTTAAATAAAATTATTAAGTATTGGGGCTGGAGAGATGGCTCAGCGCTTAAGAACACTGACTGTTCTTGCAGAAGACCTAGGTTTGAATCCCAGCACCCACATGGCAGCTAACAACTGTCCATAACTCCAGTTCCATCCAGTTCCAGGGAATCTGACAGTCTCTTCTGTCCTCCTCGGGCATTGCACAACATGGGTGCACTTACCTATATGCAGGCAATACACACATACACATAAAATAAAAATAATAAATAAAATATTTGTTTAAATGTATTAAGTATCCCACTGTACAGCTGTACCACAGTTTGTTTTGTCCAGTCACCCACTGAATACTGTTTGGGTTGTTTGCAGGGTTTGGGCATTATGACCATGTTGCCATAAACATTTGTGTTCATGTACAGGGTTTGTGCAATCATGAAGTTTCAGTTCTCCCAAGTAGATAGATGTGAAACTGCAAGTTTTTTTAAAACATTTGTTCAACTTTGTAAAAAAATAAAAAACTGCTTTTTCCAGAGTGGCTCCATGAACTTGTATCCCATCAAACATGTATTATCAAGTTTCTTCACATCCTTATTAGCACTTGGTAGTGTTATTTCTTGTTTCTTTACTCCTTTGTGTAGCCATTCCACTAGGCATGTAATAATATCTAATTGTGATTTGTGTGTCTGCATGTGTGCACATGTCTGTGTGTAGCCTAGGCCTCCAAAATGGTGCAGACTCAGAGACCTGGGATTCAGCTAGAATTCACTTCACTTCTTGGTCCGCAAATAGCCGGCCAGAAGGGGCCGGTGCCTCCTACCCTGCTCAGGAGCCTAGTGACTGCTGACAGACTGCGTGGCGCGGACCAATCAGAAAATTATACGCTAACTAAAGGGACTTGGGGGTGGAGAAAAGGGGAATATAAGGCCTGCCCCTCCTGCATTAAAGGAGCCTGCAGCACCTCGCCTAGTGCTTGCTTCTACCTGACTCCTGGGGTCTGTGTGTCCTGGCTCCGGGAGTCTTGCCCTCCCTAATTGGCAGGGGACCCGATCCAGGTCAGGGTCTTCACAGCTGGTCTGAGGAGAACCCGAAACATCTGTGGAGGCCAGAGGTCAACATTTGGTGTCTTCCTTTATTGCTCTCCACCTTAATTTTTGAGACAGGGTCTCTCATGGAACCTGGAGTTTGCCAGTTTTATTCATATAGGCTGTCTGGCCAGCCCAGCAAGCCCCAGGTATTTGCCTCTATGGACCTCCCCAGCATGGAATTCCAGGTGTGAGCTATCCTGCTCATTTTCTTACATGTGTGCTAGGATTTCAACTCAGGTCATCATGTTTGCTTGGTAAGCACTTTACCAACTGAGTCTGCTCTCTCTCTTTCTCTTTAAAGCAGGATCTTGCTATTGTAGCCCAGGCTGACTTCAGATTTACAAACCTCTTGTCTCAGTCTCTTAAATGCTGGGATTACAGGTATGTGGCACAATGCCCAGCTTCTGATTGTGATTTCAGCTTGCATTTCCTTAATCTTTCACCTATGCTTGTGTGTCATCTGTATACCTTCCTTAGGGAAGTTCAAATTCATTGCCCACTTTTTCAAACTGGGTTTTATTTTAGTGCTGGGGATTCAACCCAGAACTTCATACATGCTAATCATATGTTCTGCCACTAAGCTATGTTCCCAGTTCTTTAATGGGCTTATTTATTTTCTTATTTTTGAGCTTCCAAAATTATTTATATATTGTTATGTATAAATCCTTTGTGTGATTGTTATATACATAAACATATTATGTATTATGTATTCTAGAAACAGAAACCTATGACATATTTTCCTTTCTTTCTTTTCATTTCTTTTTTTTTTTTTTTTTTTTTTTTTTTTGAGAAGCTTCATCAACAAGGAAGGTTGACCTATCCCAGGAGAGAGTAGGCTAGACACCAACACCCCCATAGACCTCTGGCTTCCACATGCGCACACATGGATGCGGACACACGTACACACACACAAAAGAGAGAAAGAAGCACATGTTGGGCATCTCTCACCCACCTGCAACTCCAATTCTAGGAGATCTGACACCCTTTTTATGGCCCTTTGCTGGAACCTGCACATATGTGGCATATACTCACACAGACACACAAATACATTTAAAGTAAAAATAAGTCTTGAAAAAAAATTTTAAATTAAACCAAGCAAGGATAGAACTTACAGCACTTGTTAATCAGTAATTATGGTTGGTGCTAGCAAAAATTCAACTGCCTTATAAGAAAGGGATTGGGTGCAATCTCACTCACTGAGTATTCATTCTACAGAAGGTGAGCAGAGGTTAACAATGTTTCAGGAAATGTTGGGCTTGGCACAGTGTAAAAGTCAATCCACATCCAGAAATGGCTGTTTATTCGACTCAGTTCATCAGTTCCACTTCTTATGTACTAGGATTTAATCAGTAACAGATTTCCAATTTTATTTTATTTTTAATTAAATAAAAACTTTTAGCCAGGCATGGTGGCACACACCTTTAATCCCAGCACTTGGGAGGCAGAGGCAGGCAGATCTTTGTGAGTTTGGAGCCAGCCTTGTCTACATAGTGAGTTCCAGGACAGCTGGGGCTACAGGGAGACCCTGTCTCAAAAAAAAAACCAAAAACTTTTAGGAAGTCATTTCTCTCCTTCTACCATGTGGGTCCCAGGGATCAAACTCAGGTTGTCAGGCTTGGCAGCAAGCAACTTTAGCTGTTGAGCTATCTTACAGGTCCCCAATTCCATTTTAATTTCTCTCAATCTGAACTAGTAGAGAATTCAGTGGTAAAATGCTTAACCAATATGAGGCAGACCCTAGGACTACACAACACATAAAAAAGAACCAATACTGGGAGCTCAGTGGGAAAGAGAACTCACATCTCAAGCATGAGAACCTGAGTTCAGATCCCTAGCACCCATGTGAAGAAACAGAAAGCTGGAGGTGGCCGTTTCTGCCTGTAATCTCAGTGCTGAGGGAAGTAGAGACAGTAGGCTGATTCCCAGAGCGCCTTTGCCAGTCAGCCTAACTGGAAAACAAAACGAAACAAAACAAAAACTCCCAGCAAACTCCAGGCTCAGTAAGGGGGAAGTTGAAACACCAGAACTCGTCTTCTGGCTTCTGCGCAGGTGTGTCAAAAATCTTAATTATTTTTTTTTCCTTTGATCTTTTTGACACAAGGTCTCCCTGGCTGTTCTGGAACTCACTATGTAGACCAGGCTGACCTCTGACTTATAGAGATCCGCCTGCCTCTGCTTCCCGAGTGTTGGATTTAAAGGCATTCACCATCACGCCTGGCTTCTTAAATTTTTTTAAATTACATTTCTTTTATTTTGTGTGTACATGTGGTGTGTTTGCATGCCACATCACATTGTGGAGGTCAGAAGACAACTTTCCTTCTACCTTGTGGGACCCAGAGATTTAACTCGGGTCGTCAGGTTTTGTAACAAGTGTCCTTAACCTACTGAGCCATCTGGATGGCCCTGTCAAAATCTGAATAATTTTTCAGGGTGTGGTGGTACACGCCTTTAATCCCAACACTTGGGAGGCAGAGGCAGGTGGGTCTTTGTGAGATCTGGGCGAGCCTGGTCTCCATAGGGAGTTCTAGGCCAGCTGGGAGGCTACAGGGAGCCCCGTCTCAAACAACAACCTTAACTATTTTGCTAGGGATGTAACTCAGTGGTTGAGTACTTGTCTGGCATGCACAAAACCTTGAATTCAAGCCCCAGCAGTGCAAAATATAGACATACAAATATAGACACAAAAATTGATTAATTAGAAAGTCATAATAGCCGGGTGTTGATGCATGCCTTTAATTCCAGCACTCTTGAGATCAAGGCCAGCCTGGTCTCCACAGCAAGTTCCAGGTCAGCTGGGGCTCCAGGGAGAGACCCTGTCTCAAAAAAGACAAAAAAAAAAAAAAAAAAAAAAAAAAAATTCTACTAATAAAGATCTACTTTTTGTCCATGGTGCACGTTTTCTGTGGGTTCTCAGACCCTCCCTGTAGGAGGCAGTCTGCTGGATCAGTCATATCACACACAGTGCCAGATTCCAAAACACAAAGAGAAATTGGGAGGGTCACAAACTGACAATTCAACACCCAATTCGGAGAGGACACACTTCCTCACTTATTGGCCAGAACAAGTCATGTGATTCTAGGTAGGCGGGTATGTGGGGAGGGCAAACTCCATAGTATCAGCCTCTGAGTCACTCAGAGTTGGTGCAGCAGGAAATCACGTGACAGCCCAGTTTGCTGTTTGCTAGTGCAACCACCTCCAACTACTAAACCACCTGGGATCCTGAGCTTGGTGGTACACACCTTTAATCCCTGAACTCAAGAGGCAGAGGCAGGCAGATCTCTGTGAGATGGAGGCCAGCCTGGTCCACATAGCGAGTTTCAGGCCAGCTGGGTCTGCAGGGAGACTCTGTCTCAAAAAGACAAATCACCTGAGACCAACACAATCTGATGAGATATAGCTGCTTGGCTTCATTTTATCGGCATCTCCTAATTATCCTTGCAAAATCACCGGCTCTCGGACGCGTCCCATGCCAAGAGATGCCACAAGACACATTTGAAAATCCTCTATCAGAACAGACCCATTCCTGGAATTTCCTAATTTCCCCCCACTAACTTATGAATAATCCTCTCCTTCAGTAAATTTTGCCCATAAGACACTCCCTACCAGGGATCTGAGGCAAAGCTGCTCTTTGGAGAAGCCCACATTCACCCTGTGAATGATAAGGACAGCATGATTGCGAACTTTTGTTCTGAAACAAACTTCCTCCCAATTCATTATGTTGCCTCCTATCTAGAAGCTTTCTTTGATGATGTCAAGAATCCAGGAACCTTGATCCAGGTCTCAATGGAGGCTGAGACCTCCTCAGGCTTCGCTCACTAGCAACAGTCCCACTCAACCAGAAGAAAGCAAAGAAGCTCAGTGGGAATATTTGGTGAACAGCAAAATCCCCTTTACATGTGACCTTCATCTTCACATGTATTTGGATCCACTAAATAGAGCAACATCTTTGCTAGAGTTACAGCCCCCAATCCAGGACGAGGTTTAAGAAACTCTGACCAACTTTAATAGCACGAGTACTTATTGTAGCGCACCTTTCTCTAAATGTTCCACAAAGGGTGGTGACTTTGTCAAGCCACACAAAGTGGTGCTTTGAACTCTCAACACTGATAGATAAAGTAACCTGTGGATGAATCCGGTTGATCAGGAGAAAGCACCAGGACACAGATAAAACTCCATTGGAATAGAGTCTATTAGCAAAGGAACACATGGGACGGATTCCCTTCCAGCAGGGAAAATGTCTGCCCAGGGTTGTGATCTGGGGCCTTTTTAAGGGGGAGGCTTCTGAGGGGTGCAGAAGGTGAGAAGATTTTTTTTAAGTTGTGGGGGGTAGTGGGACTGTTAAAACCTGCCCCCTTTAGAGATCAAAGGGGAAGCCTGCTGTGTTGGCCAAACAGTGGAGAAAAGTCTGCTTCTCTTGACTTCAAAGACCAGGGTGCTTATCAGCTCGGTTCCCTTTTCTCAGGACCTTGAGAAGACCGTGAGACCCTGTTGGTGAGGGGGCAGGACGATCTGAACTTTAATAGACACCTGCTTACTTATATTTAACCTTGACTCTGAGATAATACCAATTCATTGAATTCTCAAATGATTTTAGCGTATCAGGCCATAACTAAAACTTTGATCAGAGTCAACAAGACCAATGGGACATCAATAATGTAGGGTAAATTCCTCAGTTTCTGAATATGCAGAGGCAAGGAAGGACCTCCTTCCATGAAATCATCCCCTGGGACTTCACTAAGAGAGTAGTGTATAATACAGAAACAAACCCATCACCATGAACAAAAGGGCAAAGCCTAAGCCCAAGGAATCAGAAGCCACCAGAGCAGGCTTCCAGCAAAGGAGGGAATGAAGAGCAAATTCATTTCAAAGGCTACCCATCCATCTCAATAATCTAAGCCTCACATGAATAAATGCTGTGCATTGACTTACAAGTGACCTAACTGATAGGTAGAGAGCGTGAGCGTGCAGATGGAGGAGGCACCGAGGCACAGATGGAATTCTCAGTGGGATACAGCTTTATTTCGCACGGGACACATTTCCCTCGGGGAAGGGAAAGATGTCAGGGAAGGGAAAGATGTCAGGGAAGGG
>NW_008338999.1:6466108-6466938 GCF_000622305.1 Nannospalax galili
AACTCAAATTCTCGGGGAGGAAAACGATGGACAAGTAGACAATCCTGCAATCCTTTCCACCTTTATTCACTAACTGGTTCTTTTCCTTGAAGAACTAACCAGTACAAGTCAGATTCAACTACCTTGATATCATGAAATGAAAACAAAAAACTGGTTTTTCCTGCTCTTGAGATGGAACATGCTATTCAATAGCATTAAGAACAATAATATAGGAACAAAATGTGCTAAAGTGACAGCTGGACATCTGAGACCTAATTCTCTTGTTCCTTCTTCTGTCTCTCTCTGTCTCTGTCTCTCTCTAGTTTAACTATTTTTGATAGAAAACCTTTTAAAATATATATTATCAAATCCTTCCTCTCTTTTCTTTTCCTCCTGGAATGCCTTCTAGTAACCTCTGACATTAAGCCATCGAGGTCTGTAAACCAGCAGCCGTGACTGAATACACTGAATTCTTTGTGTACATAGGGCTTGCAGTGTCAAGTGCACTGAAATATATTCAGTGTGAATATAACTTGATCTGGTTTTAATTCCTGTGGGGCAACACTGCAAAAGCACGCATGCCTTTGATAGTAAATAGAACACCCAGTTAAATTAGAAATTCTTTTTTTCTTTTTATTACTTTTTTTTAAGTTTATAGTTTAGTGAGTTTTTAAAAACATTTTTGTTTTTATAAATTATTTATTTAATAAACACATAATTAGAAGAAGCATTTCATTACAACAGCATTGACATATTCAATAACAATTTCCAGAGCTAAGGTGTATCTCTTTCAAAACTGGCTGTAAAGTTTTAGGTTTACAGTTGAATGAATAGTTATACAATATTGTATT
>NW_008338999.1:6467047-6488260 GCF_000622305.1 Nannospalax galili
TTGTCTTTTTGTTACTTTTAAAAATGATCTTATAAAGTACTGAGTTTTCTTATGCTGGTTTCATAAATACTTAAGATTTTGGTTTTTGTTTTTTACTTTTTTTTGGTCTTTTGTTTTGTTTTGAGACAGGGTCTCCCTGTAGCCCAGCTGGCCTGAAACTCACTATGTAAACCAGGCTGGCCTCCAATTCACAGAGATCCACCTGCCTCTGCCTCCCAAGTGCTGGGACTAAAGGGGTGCACCACCATGCCTGATGTTTTTTTACCTTTTTGAGACCAGCCTTCTATAGCTCAGGCTGGCCTCAAAACACCATATGTAGCATGCTTGAACCGCTGATCATCCTGCCTCTCCCTGCTGAGGGATTCTAGGTATGTGACAACATGCCTGGCTCAAATTAGAATTTCTGACAATAAATTTTTTATTGTTAAGTATAGACCAAATATTATATGACAAATGATTTGAAATTCAAATTTAATCAAACCACCTGTATTTTTTTTCCTGGCAATTCTAGTTAGATACCAAAGAAACACATAGTTTTGTTTGGGCCTAGCTACCCTTAAACTGATTTCTTGTTACCATTTATCTTTAGGGTGCTAAAATTTTGCCTTTAAGATCAGATGATGAAGAAAAAGCAATTTTGGGGCATTTGTTTCTCTTCAGGGCCTTTCATATGACTCATGGATATGTCTTATATCTCGCTCTCTCACTTTCTCTCTTGACAGGGTCTCACTACATAGCCCTGACTGGCTTGGAACTTGCCATGTAGACTAGGCTGGCCTCAAACTCACAGAGATCCACCTGCCTCTGCCTCCGGAGTGCTGGGATTAAGGACGTCGCCATCAAGCCCAGTTACCATCTCTTCTTACTGTGTTCATTCCTCTTCTGTCTCACTTTTTTAGCTCTTAGAGCCAAATGTAATTTTTGTTAAGAAACAATTTATTTTATTTATTATTTTTATTTTATGTGTATATGTGTATTGTCTGCATGTAGGTAAGTACACTAGTGTCATGCAATGCCTGAGGAGGACAGAAGAGGCTGTTTGGTCTCTTGGAACTGGAGTTATGGACGGTTGTTAGCTGCCATGTGGGTGCTGGGATTCGAGCCTGGGTCTTCTGCAAGAACAACCAGTGTTCTTAACTGCTGAGCCATCTCTCCAGTCCATGTAATGTTTTAAAGTATGGTTTTTAAGAGCTTCGGAGTTTAGCTCAATGGTAGCATGCTTGCCTAGCACATGCAAAGACTTAGGTTTGATCCCCAGCACTGAAAAAAACAAAGTATATCTATAGACAAGGATTTGAACTCCAGCTTCTCTTTCAGTGTATATGGGAGCTCAAATTACTTCACATTTGTAAGTGCCAGCTTCTCCTGTAAAATGCCCAGCCCTAATGCCTACTCTACAGATAATGGACACTTAAGCATGCCAGGATTGTTATTATCAAAAGAGCTTCAGGCCTTGAATATTTCCTGGAGCCATTTCACATCTACACTTGCAGTTCCCGCTCTACCTACATTCGTGCCCTCTTGAGCTTCTGTGGTGTCTTCATTTATTTCAGATGTCATTGTCAACCAGTTCAGTTCAGTCTGGTTCAGTTCAGGAAACACATACTGAGTTCCTGTTTTATTTTTTTCAGACAGGGTCTCACTCTATAGCTGAGGCCCTCTGGAACTCACTATGTAGCCCAGGCTGGCTTTTAATTCACTGAAGTCTTTCTGCCTTAGTCCTACAAGTGCTGGAATTATTACTGAGTTGTTAGGGTCAAAGAATGGACCCTGAATCCCTAAGAAGCTAGGCTGGACCACCTGTCCCCAATAGGCTAATTAAAGAGATGAGAAATACAGAAAAGCAGAAAAGGGAGATTTATTCCATGTGGCCACATTAGGAATTAACTCACTGAAGTCTTTCTGCCTTAGTCCTACAAGTGCTGGAATTATTATTAGGGTCAAAGAATGGACCCTGAATCCCTAACAAGCTAGGCTGGACCACCTGTCCCCAATAGGCTAATTAAAGAGATGAGTAATACAGAAAAGCAGAAAAGGGAGATTTATTCCATGTGGCCACATTAGGAATAACAAAGAGGTCCAGGGGACATCCCCAAGTTCGTCTTGAGGTCCTAACATGAGGTTGAAGTTTAAACAGAGGGCAAGAGTTATATATAACTAAGCAGTTTTGGTCAAGGAATGGTCTCAATATCATTTACCCATCATTATTTTGGTTCCAGTGTCTCTTGCAAGGTAGTCTGACAGGTTGTTAGAAATGTCTGAAATTGTGAGGTGTGGTGATGCACGCCTGTAATCCCAGCACTCAGGAGGCAGAGGTAGGTGGATCTCTGCCAGTTTGAGGCCAGCCTGGTCTATATAATGAGTTGTAGGCCAGCTAGTGCTACAGGAGACCCTATCTCAAAAAGACCAAAAATAACAAGAAATGTGTGAAATCTTGGGGCTGGAGAGATGGCTCAGCAGTTAAGACTGCTCTTGCAGAGGACCTAGGTTCAGTTCCCAGCACCCACATGGCAGGCCACAACTCTCTGTAACACCAGTTCCAGAGGATCTACACCTTCTTCTGAACTACACAGGCATTGCACACATGTAGTACACATGCATACATGCAGGCAAAACACATAAAATACACCTTAAATAAAATTTAAAAATCATACTGGGTGTGGTAGCACCTTGAATCCCAGCAGAGGTGGGCAGATCTCTGTGAGATGAAGGCCAGCCTGGTCTACATAGTGAGTTCCAGGAGGGCTGGGACTAGGGACACTCTGTCAAACAAAACCAAACAAACAAAAAACCAAAAGCAAAATAAAATAACAACAAAAAAGAACTTACATTATGAGATATTTTTCTTGTAATGTATTTTAATCTTCCTTTCCCTTTACAGTCAAACATATTTACTGGGCCTTTATCCTCTGTATAACTGCATGTGTATATATACACACACATACACACACACACACACACACAAAAAAAATCTCAAAATAGGGCCAAACTCTCATTATCATGTATTAGGCATATGTTAGTTGGTCTACATAGTGAGTTCCAGGAGGGCTGGGACTAGGGAGACTCTGTCAAACAAAACCAAACAAACAAAAAACCAAAAGCAAAATAAAATAACAACAAAAAAGAACTTACATTATGAGATATTTTTCTTGTAATGTATTTTAATCTTCCTTTCCCTTTACAGTCAAACATATTTACTGGGCCTTTATCCTCTGTATAACTGCATGTGTATATATACACACACATACACACACACACACATCTATACGTATGTATATAAAATAAGGCTGGCACGTTTCTTTAAAAATTAGAGAAGGGCTAGGAATGTGACTTAGTGGGAAAGTGAATATGGATCAGGGCCTGGGTTCAATTTCCAGTACTGAGGTGGAGAAGAGGGAGAAAAGAAAAAAAAAGAAAGGACAGCAAATCTGATGCTCATTACAGGATCTGGCCTATAATCCCAGCATATGAGAAACTGAGACAGAATTGTTACCAGGAGATCAAGGCCTTCAAGATCAGCCTGAGCTAAATGTGAGCTCCTGCCTTTAAAAACAAAACAAGGGATTGGAGAAATGGCTTAGTGGTTAAGAGCCCTGGTTGCTCTTCCAGAGGACCCAGGTTTGGTTTCCAGCATCCACATGGCAGTTTACAGTACTTAACTCCAGTTCCAGGGGTCGACTACTTCTTCTGGCCTTTGCAGGCATTGTATCCACAGACACACTTAGGCATATGCAGGCAAAACACACATAAACACAAAATAAAAATAAATTATAAACAAAACAAAGCAGAAAAAAACAAAAGACAAGTATTATTTTAGGTACTTTTTGGCACCGTGACAAAATGCCTGAGAAAACATTTTGGGGGAGGGGTGACTTATTTGGGCTCATGGTTCCTGAGTGTTTGGTCCATGGTCACTTAGTACCATTGTTTCTGGGCCCATAGTAGAGAGCAGATGGTGGAGTAGCACTGCTGACATCATGGTATCCAAGAAATAAAGAGAGAGGAAGAGGCCAGTGCTAAGACATATCCCCAAAGGCTAGTGACCCACTTCTTCCAATAAGGCCCCATTTTCCACAATTTCTACCACCTCCCAATAATACCTTCATGATTTAAAACATCATACAGAGCCTTAGGTCAGAGCTCTCATCATCCAATCACTTTCCCAAAGTCCATTAGTGGCAACCAAGCTTTGTGGTGAGTCTTTGGGGGATATTTCAGATTCAAATGCTAACAAATACGAAGATCTAATTTATATTCCATCATCCAGGAATTTTCTCAAGGCCAGATTGCAAAAATTTAGTGATGTATTCTGTGCTAATACATTTTTCTCCTTGCTTTGTTTCTTTTTAGTTTTAAAAAATTATTCTTATTTTACGTGTATGAGTGTTAAGTCTGCATGTATGTAAGTGCACGAGTGTCATGCAGGGCCCACAAAGGCCAGAAGAAGGCACTGGAGCCCCTGGAACTGGAATTAGGGACAGTTGTTAGCCATCTTGTGGGTGCTGGTATTCGAACCTGGGTCTTCTTCAAGAGCAGCCAATGCTCTTAACCTCTAAGTCATCTCTCCAGCCTCCCTTGCTCTGTTTCTGTGCTTCTCTCAAGCATACTTTTCGTTTGCAATACGAAGAAGCAAAGGCTTAATTCTTCTAGCCTTACAGTAACAGGAAAGGCAGTGATTCTGCTGTATTCCATAATCAAACCTGTCCATTGCCAGCAGTGTGTAGTGGTTAGAAGACTTTCAACAACGATATTGGAAAGCCCTTAAAAAGCAATGTGTATGCGATCCGTGCAGATAGGAAAAGGCAAATCGCTCTTCCATAAGGGTCTCTCTCTGCCCCCTTTCTCTCTGTTTAGTGACAAGTCCATTTTGGGTTCCTCTGTGTCTCTAGGTCTCAGTCAGGGCGGGGGCAGGGGTCATTTCTAACTGAACGAGCTCCCAGGCTGTGTGGTTGGTAACATGCACCAGGGCTAATCTTGTTTTCAGGTCATTAATGGTCATTTTTTGAAGCCAAGATCCGCCTCTAGGTATCAGGGTCCTTTGCCCCAAAGGACTTTGCCCTTCCTTAAGCCTGGGATCACCTAGCAGCTTTCGGCAGCCAGACAATCCGGCCGAGGTCTGCGGCGACAATCACCCTTTCTGGTCCCGGGACGAGGCTCTAGGGTCCCTCGAACTGCCTGAGGTGCAGCTCGGGTGTGGTCGCCTTGGGGACACGGCTGCGAGCGCGAAGCTGGGGCCACCGGAGCCGAGCGGGGAACCGCATGTGTCGGGGCCCAGGCGGAAGCCGGAGCCTTTGGCTGACCGGACCGCGGGAACCCGGAAACGCCTGGGCCGCACCGAGGTGGCAGGAGCGGCGGCGAGAGCTGGCGGCGCTGCGGGGCAGAGGGTTCGGCGGACCCGGAGAGCTCGGCAGCCTGGGGCGTCCGGCGTCGCGGAGCCTCGGGCTCCAGTGCGGGCAGCTGGCCGAGCAGCGCGGCGGGTGAGCTGAGGGCGCTGGTCCGGGGGTGCGCGTTGCTTGGACCGGGGCTGCAGGCGGCCCGGGGTGGGCGGAGGGGGATGCCGGGAGACCCGGGCACCGCGGAGACCTGAAGCCCAGGGGCCGATGAAGGGGCACCTTGTAGCTCCAGCCGGGACGTGCAGGAATGTACTGGGTGGAGGAGGAAAAGGTCCCGAGGAGAGGGGTGTGGCAGGGCATGGAATCGGCAGTGTGCCTGAGAGCCAGGCCCAGTGACTTAGGGGGCCAGGCTAGCGGCCAGTCACTCCTTCAGTGACTGTCCCCTGAGCTCCCGCTCAGCCTGTGACCCTGGGGTGAAGACGGATGCGCCCGACGAGGACCTTGTGCCCAGGGACCTGCAGGGACTTCAAGAAATGGAAAGGGTGCCCTTGGTAAGGCTAGCAGGAGGCAAGGGTTGTCTGAGACTGTGGACGATTCCCATCAGAGTGTGCCTCTCTCTCTCTCTCTATCTCTCTCTCTCTGTGTGTGTGTGTGTGTGTGTGTGTGTCTGTGTATCTTTGTGTCTCTGTATGTGTGTGTATGTCTGGCTGTCTTTGTCAGAGGGTGTGTGTGTTAGCTGCCTCTTTTCAGTATTTCAATGACATTTTTATTTAAACCAGCTAAACTTTCCTCTAGTTCAAGGTTAGTTCAAATAAATTAAAGAATATGTCCTGGAATAATGGGCCTTATTTTAGCAAGCAACTTACATTCCATGAACTGCAGTATTTGAAATGGCACCAAAGTTAAGTGTTACTAGTATTTGACTTTGATAGTTAGACGTTGGGTAGTTTCGCACATGGTGGGCTTACTTCCATTGGTACAAACACTGGTTGTCTCCTTTTAAGTGAACAATTTGTGAGGTTACATTTCTGACTCTGACTTTATTCCCCTTTTAAATTTCCACTGCCTTTGCTAAGTGGACTCTTCTATCTTCTGGCCTCTTCTCCTTGTTCTGTACCAATAACTAACAAACTGGACTTGCTTTTAGCCAGTCTCCCTCCCTCCTTTCAACTACTATTTTGTCTTCTTTCTCTCTCTCTCTCTCTCTCTCTCTCTCTCCTGGAAATGGAATCCAGTGGGAATATTGGACTGAGCTGTTCCTTTAGTTCTTTGTAATTGCTTTTTTATTTTTGGTCTTTTTGAGACAGGGTCTCCCTGTAGCCCCAGCTGTCCTGGAATTCACTATGTAGACCAGGCTGGCCTTGAACTCACAAAGATCCGCCTCTGCCTCCCAAGTACTGGGATTAAAGGCGTGCGCCACCACGCCTGGCTGGTGTAATTGCTTTTTAAAGCCAAAGGTTTAATTTCCCTCTTGAAATTCTTCTCTCAGAGTGACTGTTTATTTATTCATTTATCTATTGGTTCTGGGGACAGAACCTAGGGCATACTTGCCCCTAAGCTGTACCCCCAGCCTAGAATAAATTTTAAATAATTTAGGGAGCTGTTCAAAATGTAAGCCCTTCCATTAATTCAATCAATATGACCCACTGTGACTCTCTTTTATAAAGAACTTTATCTGGCTGGGTATGGTGGCACACACCTTTAATCCTAGCACAGAGGCAGATGGATCTCTGAGTTCAAGGCCAACGTAGTCTACATAGCCAGTTCCTTGGCCGGCTGGGGCTAGAGTGAGACCTAGTCTCAAACATCCCCCACCTCAAAAAAAAACCCAAAACAATGAAAAGTACTTTATCCCACACTTTCTGTGTTTTTAGAAAACTCATTGAATGCCTATATATATATATATATTTTTTTTTTAATTTATTCATTTGTAATGAGACAGTTTCACACCAGAACTGGTGTGAAACTCACTAAGTAGCCCAAACTGGCCTCTAACTGTGGCAGCCTTCCGGCATCGGCATCGATCTCTGGAATGTTAGGATGACAGGTGTGAGCCATCTCCCCTGGCCTAATTTGAATTTGAAGTGGGATTTTTTTTTTAATGTATTGTCTGCTTACCTACCCTCTATAAAGAAGGCCTTACTGTCTTTGTAGTGTTCTTCAGTGCCTGAAATGCCACCTCTTCCTTATGATGCTTTCTAAAATCTTTATGTCAAGAACATATTATGTGCTGGGCTTATAAATCCTATATTTGTGCTGGGTATGGTGGCATACTCCTTTAATCCCAGCACTCGGGAGGCAGAGGCAGGCGGATCTCTGTGAGTTCAAGGCCAGCCTGGTCTACAAAGTGAGTTCTAGGCCAGCTGGGGCTACAGAGACCCTGTCTCAAAAAGACCAAAAAGAAAAAAAATCCTATATTTGCTAAATTTACTTTGTACTATGACTGTGAGAAATTTATTATCTCTCTTAGAATGTAAGCTCTCTAAAGAAAGTAATTGTGCCTTTAAAATTTTTTAGCAATTTAGTACTTGAGCACACTATCATGATATGTAGACTTTTTAAAAAATCTTTTTTTGAGACAGGGTCTCCCTGTAGCCCCACCTTGCCTGGACCTCACCATATAGACTAGTCTGGCCTTGAACTCACAGAGATCTACCAGCTTCTGCCTCCCGAGTGCTAGGATTAAAGGTGTCCTGAGTGCTAGAATTAAAGGCGTCCTGAGTGCTAGAATTAAAGGCATGTGCCGCCACACCCGTCGATATGTAGACTTTTAAGACAGGGTCTTGGGACTGGAGAAATGGCTCAGTGGTTAAGAGTGGTTAATGGCGTTCCGTTCCTAGTACCCACATGGTGGCTAACAGCCATCTGTAACTTCAGTTCCAGGGGATCTGACACCCTCTTCTGACCTCCTCATGACACAGGTACATTTGCATACATGCAGGCAATATACACTCATACACATTAAAAAAAATACACAAGGTCTCACTAAGTAGCCCTTGTGAGCCTGGAACTCACTATGTAGACACCAGACTGGCCTTGAATTCACGCTGATCTGCCTGCCTCTACTGCTGTAGTGTTCTGATGTGAAGTACCATGCCCAGTTTGTTTCCTGTTTTTTGAGACTGGGTCTCCCTGAGTAGGCCTGGCTAGCCTGGAACTTACTCTGTAGCCCAAGCTGACTTCAAAGTCATAGTGTTCCTACTGCCTCAACATCTTCGGTGCTCAGATTTCAGATGTTAGCCACCAAGTCCAGCTGATACACAGACTGTTGATTAAACTTTTGTTATATTAAATGATGTAATGAAACAAACTCTCTTACTGTGTTTTTGGAGATAAGTATCACTCCTGATATGTAACCTTGTATCAGATTTTTATTAATGACCTTATATTTGAAAGTGCCTTTCCATTTCACATTTTGGTGCCTCATGTGATCCTATTACTAAATCTCTGGGCTTGGTGGTGCACACCTTTAATCCTAGCACTTGGGAGACAGAGGTAGGCAGATCTCTGTGAAGTGGAGGCCATCCTGGTCTACATAGTGAGTTTCAGGCCAGCTGTGACTACAGGGAGACCCTGCTTCAAAAAGAGGAACATATATACATACACACACACATATATATATATGTATGTATCTGAAGTAGGACAATTATTATTGGTCTCATTTTATAGATAAGACTGTTGAATGTCACCCAGGCCGAGAAATTTGCCCTGGTCCCTACCCATGCTGCTTCACTTATGTTTGAAGTGGATGTCATTTGAATCCTCAGACGTGTGCCTTTTACTTAGTAGGAACTTAATATGCTAAATGAATGGCTGGGTAGATGGTACAATCAATGTTTTGAGACAGGGTCTCACTATTAAGACAGGGTCTCCCTGTAGCCCCAGTTAACCTAGAACTCACTATGTAGACCAGGCTGGCCTCCATCTCACAGAGATCTGTCTGCCTCCTGCCTCTTGAGTGGTGGGATTAAAGCCACCACACCCTGAGTTATCTTTTATGTATAGAAAGACCTGTCAAAAGCCTTACTGCCCTGAATTCTGAATGCACCAGAGCCCTTGAGAAAGAATTAATTCACAAAGAGATTATTTTCTCTGGAAGGTTTTGATATTGTGGCGTTTATGTAGCCTTTTGTAAATCCAACACAGAGTAAGTGCCCAGTACGTGACAGGTGCTGGTAAGGAGATAAAGGAAATAAAAAAAGAAGGAAATGTTTGTGTGTCGGCCAGTTAGTCTGATAAAATTTGTGAGTGGTCTTACAAAAGGACATGTGTAAAATGGCATGGGAGTGTAGTAGGGGAAGGACTCAACCTACCAGGGAACTGCTCAGTGTAGATCACTTGCCTGGCATGCAGCAAACCTGGCTTTGAGCCCCAGTACTGCCAAAAAGAAGGGGGGGAAAGAAAGAAATGCACTCACTCTTCTTTACTGGTAGGTCTTCATAGCTTATAGGACTCAAAAATACTCTTAGTGAAGTTTCCTGAGTCTTCCAGGAAGGGTTTTTTTTTTTAAAGAGAGACAAATATTTATTCAAATACATGAAAGAATGGGTTATAGATAGGCAGTAGTTTATGACAGGAAATTTAGGTTAAGACCAAATTATGAGGGGCTGTATCTTCTATTTGTTAAAGAGTCAGTTGAGCTTTACAAACGGGGAAGGAATCTGATCAAACCTACATTTTATTTTATTTTACACCTGTGGTTTGGAGGATAAGTTTGGGTTGGAAGAGTCTGAAGTCTGCTACTTCAGCTAGCAGGCACAGTGATAAGGGACTTGAACAGTAAAAATGGAATAAGCATAATTAAAATGATTTGTTTTCTACAGAGTTTAAGCACTTAAGATCATAGTGTATATAAACTGAGGCTATAGGTTTACTTGTATGTGTGGAGGTACTGCAATTTCATGTTTAGAAAGTTGTAGTTTAAAAAAAAAGGCTAGTGATATAGCTCAGTGATAGAGTGCCTGCCTAGTATGGTGAGGCATTAGGTTCTATCCAGCATGGGTAATAATAGTGAATTATTTTGTAATGTCTCTGTAACTTTGTAACCTTGGTGACTTCCCTCTGATACCCATGAACAAAGTGAATGTGCTTTGGGTTTTCCATGAGAGGTTAGGTGAAGAAATTTCTCATTCATTTTTTTATCCTTGTTTTATTACTGATCCACATTTATTTAAAGTATTTATTGAGCAAATATTACGTGCAGGGAGTTAATCCATGTATCCTGATCAGGGAGATGCTGTTTCTAAAAACAAAAGCAAAAAGCAAACAAACAAACAATTTAAGGACTAGAGAAATGGCTTATGCATACTGCTCTTGCAGAAGACCAGAGTTCAATTCCTAGCATCCATATCAGATGACTCACAATCAGTTCTGATAACTGATTGAGTCTTTAAGTACTGAAACTTAATTGTTTTATGTGCATCTGTATGCATGTGTGTATGTTTGTATTTATTTATGGAACCCAGGGTCCTATGTGTGCTAAGCACTCACTTTACCCTTGAGTACTCTGCCACCCCCTGAAGCTTTATTTTTTACCAGCTGTCTTCTATGATGTTAAGCACTTTCTTCCTAACCAGACATGAACATTAAAAACAAAAATTAACTTATTTAAAAAAAAATAACAGACTTTAGGGCTAAAGAGATGAATCAGTAGTTAAGAGCACTGGCTGCTCTTGCAGAAGACCTGGTTTGAATCTCAGTACCCACATGGCGGCTAATAGCTGTCTGTAACTCCGGTTCCAGGGGATCTGATGCCCTTTGCTTGCTTTTATTGGCATCTGTTCTTTTTCTCTTCCAGTGCTGGTGACTACCAGCATTCCTTGGTTTGTGCCTTCATGACTCCAATGTTTAAAACTAACATCTTCAAGTCTCTGTTCCTTCTCATTACCCTCTCTTGTGTATCTAGAGCTCTTTTTCTCTTTAAAGTTTTTAAACATTTTACTATTTTGAATTATGTATATGGGGGTGGAGTGCAGTGTGTGCGTGGGAGTGCAGGTACCACAGAAGCAGGAGGCTTTGGATCTCTGGAGCTAGATTACAGGTGATCAGATACATCTGATATGGGTGCTGGGAACTGAACTCTGGTCTTCTGCAGGAGTAGTATGCATAGGCATCTCTCCAACCCTTAAATTGTTTTGTTTGCTTGCTTTTTATTTTTTGAGACAGCATCTCCTTGTGGAGACAGCATCTCCTTGTGGTCCCAGTTGTTCTAGAACTGGCTATGTAGACCAGGCTGGCCTGGATCTCACGCAGATTGGCCTGCCTCTGCCACCCAAATGCTGGGACTATAGGAATGCACCACCTGCCTGGCTAGCCCTTAAGTTAAAAAAAAAAGTTTATTTTATTTATGTGTGGGACTGTTTGTTCAGACCCTGTGCATGCAGTGCCCTCAGAGGCCAGAGGAGGCATTGGATCCCCTGGAGCTGGAGTTATAGGTGATTATTAGCTGCTATGTGGGTGCTGGGAACTGAACCCATGTTCTCTACACAAGCAGCCAGTACTCTTAACCACAGAGCTGTCTCTCCAGCTCCTCTTTCTCTTTTTTTGAGACAGAATCTCACTATATAGCCTAGACTTATCTTAAACTTGCAAACTTCCTGCTTCAGTCTCCTAAGATTATAGGCATATATCACCATTCCCAGGAATTCTCTCATTAAAAAATTGTATTTTAGCTTTATTGAGGTATTACTAACAAGTAAAAATTGCATACACAGGTACATGCTGTAATGATTTGATATGCATATGTATCCTCAAATTATCTATTACTATACACAGTTCCCATTTATATGTATTTGGAGGGGTCCAACTCTTGAGAGCCACTCTCTTTACAAATTTCAAATAAAAGGTACAGTATTATTCACTGTGTAGTTCACTAGATTCTTGTGTATTCTTTTCTATATTTTATATTTTTTGAAACTAGGTCTCACTATGTAGCTCTCTGTCTGGCCTGAAACTGCATGTGTAGACCAGACTGGATTCAAAGTTGTGGCCATTCTGCTTCTGACTCCCAAGTGCTGGGATTATACCACACCTAGCCTATCTCAACTTTCTAAATGTCATTCCCTCCCTCCCTCCCTCCCTCCCCCAGGCTGGTTTCAGATTCATTCTGAAACCAAGGAAAACTTTGAACTCTTCCTGATCCTCCCGGGCATTACAAGTCTATACCATCATGCCTGACTTGAAGTTTATTTGGGGCAGGGGGGTCTTTTTGAGACAGGCTCTCCCTATAGCCCCAGCTGACCTGAAACTCACAATGTAGACCAGGCTGGCCTTGAACTCACAGAGATCTGCCTGCCTCTGCCTCCCAGTGCTGGGATTAAAGGCATGTACCACCAGGCCTGGCAAGATTTTTTTTTTCAATTTTATGTGTATGAATGTTTTACCTGCATGTATGTTAAGTGTACCATATATGTGCAGTGCTCATGGAGGCCAGAAGAGGTATCCGATCCCCTAGAACTAGAGTTTCAGATGGTTGAATTAGCCATGTGATGTTGGGAACAAAACCCAAGTCCTCTATAATATCAGCCAGTGTTCTTAACCGTTGAACCATCTCTCCAGCCCCTCATGATTCCTAATTTCACCTTCAATTTGAACATAGAGAAGGTTCCCTTTCCATAACCTTTTCCAAGTAAGGAAACATTTTCAAGTTCCAGGGATCAGGGCATGATATTTTATGGGGATACTATCTAGCATAGTACAATCCTTAAGCATATATTTATGTGTTAGGATACAGAGATTATACAAATATGCAGAATACAGGATCTAAGATCCTATAATAACACTGAACATTTTTATCTACAAATTGGAATACAAATAGGTTTTGTATTTATATAGTTAAAGAAATATTTGAAGACTTGATTTTACTTGAATAATGGAGATTCTGTAGTCTTTGAAAGAACAAGTTAAAAATTGACAGAACTGTAACTTACATACAGGTGATATTACAGGTGATATTGTCTTATATAAACAGACACATAATAACACTTCGAGGAAGAAAGGCAAGTGAGAATCAATGAAAACTTGTTTAACTTAGAAGGTAATAGGAACTTGTATGCTATAAAGCCTTGGCTAAGGATGTGATTGTGGCTTGACGGTAGAGTTCTTGGCTAGCATGTACAAGGCTCTGGGTTCTATCTACAGCATCGCAAAACAAGTTTAAAAAAATGTCATTGAACGTTTCTTGAGCACCTAAGAGTCAACTAGGGCTCAGAGTAGTGACATGAATATAATCCCAGCACTTGGGCAGAAGGATTGCTGGGCTACATAATGAGATTCTGCTTACAAACAACAAAAATATCTGACTTCCTACCCCCTAGTGAACTATAATTTAGCATAAGTGACTATTTTGGTGTTAGAATCAAAACTTATCATGTCAATACCATGAATTAATTTATTTCTTTCATTTATAAAAAATATTTTTGGATTTTTCCACAAGATTATTATGTATTTCAATAACAGAATATTATTTGGTGGGTGGGTTGTTTGAGTACCATATTTACTTTTTTTTTTTTTTTTTTTTTTTTTTTTTTTTTTTTTTAGAAGGGGTCTCCCTATAGCCCCAGCTGTCCCAGAACTCACTATGTAGACCAGGCTGGCCTCGAACTCACAGAGATCTGCCTGCCTCTGCCTCCCAAGTGCTGGGATTAAAGGTGTGTGCCACCATGCCTGGCTTGGTTTGGTTTTTTAAGACAGAGTCTTGCTATGTATCTCTGAAGGCCCTGGAGGTCCCTGTGTAGACCAGGCTGTCCTTGAATTAACAGAGATTTGCCTGCCTCTGCCTCCTGATTGCTTGGACTAAAGACCTGTGCTACCATACCTGGCCACCATATGCTTTTGAGATAGAAGAAATATAAATCCCAGTATAAGGAATCACATCTCTTGTGATGAATTTTGTCCTTAATGTACAGCTACAAGTTCTAGTTTGTAAAGTTCTGGTATCATGGAGGATGATGAGCACAAAATAGCAACTAAGCTTAGCATTTCTGAATATGCTTGCTTTTGTTTGTGGTGCTTTTTGTTTTTTGAGACAGGGTCCCAATACGTAGCCCTGGTTGGCCTGGAACTCAGTATGTAGAGCCAGCTGACTCACAGAGATCTGCCTGTCTTTGCCTCCTGAATGCTGGGATTACCTACAGCACCACACCCCAGCTTGTATTTGCTTTTTCTGTTCATTTATTTTGAAAAACCTTAAGAGGGTTGTTTTTTATACCAAGTATTGTTTTGGGCTAGTATCTCATGTGAACTTACATTTGTAGGACACTAGTTAATTGTACATGCACATGTGTGTGACATAGGCAGGATTTTACAATAGAACCCACACTGGCCTCCAACTCACTTTGTAGCAACCCTGCTGCCTCAGCCTCCTGAGTGCTGAGATTACAGCCTACATCACTCACCCAGCTTGTGTTTTCATACCTGCTCTGTTATGTCATTGACTTCTAGTAGACTATTATATTGTACTAAGGGAGTATGTTTGCTTCAGAATTAGTGTTTAGAAAATGTAAATATCACTCACTCTAAAATTATAATAGAAATTTGGTTGTTTTTGCAATAGAAGGAAATTGATTTTCAACCTTTTAAAATATTTAGTCTGTCTCTCTCTCCCTCCCTCCCTCCCTCCCTCTCCCTCTCTCTCTCTCTCTCCCTCTCTTTGGCCTTTTTGAGACAGGATCTCTCTGTAGCCCTAGCTGACCTGGAACTCGGTATATAGACCAGACTGGCCTTGAACTCACAGATATCCACCTTCCTCTGCCTCCCCAGTGATTGGGATTAAAGGTGTGCCCCACAAAGCCCAGCTCCAATATTTAGTCTTTTAAATCTCTGTTTGAGTATTTTGTTGTTGTATTTTTAAAAATTATTATGTGGGTGCATGCCACAGCACATGTGTGGCCATCAGAGGACAACTTTGTCACTTTCACCTGTATGGGGTTAGGGGTTGATTCAGGCCTGCACAGCAAATGCCTTTATCTGCTGAGTCATCCTCATTGGCTTTTTTTTTTTTTTTTGAGATAGCACCTTGCTCTGTAGCCCAGATAGGCCTCATACTAAAGGTCTTTCTGCCTTAGGCTCTGGAATGTTGGCATTACAGATATATAACCCCACATCTGACTTTATTATAGTTTGAAAACACTGACTAAACATCTAACCTTTTGACTGTTAATAGATGCAGACATTTATCAAAAAAGCACAGATACTGTCTCAGGTCCTTATAGACAAATCTGAACATCAGTGTTACTTTCAGTGGTTTACCAATGTATGGTCAGTAGAATCTTTAGGTTTGTGTATAAAGCCTGTTATTCTACTGAGACAGTATCTAAAAAGATGACTAGAAGTGATTAGTTTATGCTATTTTGAATATTTCAGAACTGAATGCATATTTGTAATATAGCTAATATCTTAGAAATCCTGGTTAATTTGGGAGAAGATGGAAGTGTATATTAATGATATATATGCATTACAGTGTGTGTGTGCATGCACATATGTGCTTGTGCATGTGCAGTCCTGGGGATTGCACCTAGGACCTCATGCATACTACGAAAGGATTCTACCACTGAAGTAGTATTATCTGTTTATTTATCTTTATTGGTAAAGTATCTTTTGCCTATTCTTAAAAAATATTTTATTTATTATTTTTATTTTATCTGTATGTATGTATTGCCTGCATGTAGGTAAGTACACCCGTGCCATGCAATGCCCGTGGAGGTCAGAAGAGGCTGTCGGATCCTCTGGGAGTGGAGTTACGGACAGTTGTTAGCTGCCATGTGGGTTCTGGGATTCGAACCCAGGTCTTCTGTGAGAACAACCAGTGTTCTTAACCTCTGAGCCATCAGAGGTTAAGAAAATTCTCCAGAGAATTTTCATAATGTAGAAAGTAGAACTCAGTAATTTAAAAATAGGCAAAAGAGAGGCTTAATAAAGAAGTCTGTGTGACTGGACTTGGTGGTGCACACCTTTAATCCCAACACTTGGCAGGTGGGAGGCAGGCAGAAATGTAATATTGAGGCCAGCCTGGTTTACATAGAGAGTTCTAGGCCAGCTGAGGCTACAGGGAGACCCTGTCTCACAAAAACAAAACAAAATAAGTCTGTGTTCTTTCCTGTAAGAGTGAATAGTCATGCATAGCAAAGAAGGATATTGTTTCATTTTTATCTCTGACATTAAAATGAAATGACTGATATCTCCAATGGTTTTATGTGTGTATATTTAGTGGTGAACGTGTATGTGTGTATATATATATATATATATTTCACCACTAAAATTGTTATCCTTATATTCATAATGTGGCATTGTTCATGTTTGGGGTATATTTGGATGTAGGTAGGAATTGCTAAATTTTGTGAGCAGCACTTTCATTTTCTTGAATAGTTTTCTCTGTAAATATGGTATTTAGCTTGATGTTGGCATTAAAAATTGTTAAATCTGGCAGGTGGATGGATCTCTGTGAGTTTAAGGCCAGCCTGGTCTACATAGTGAGTTCCAATCCAGCTGGGGCTACAGGGAGACCTTGTCTCAAAAAGATCAAAAATAAATAATTACTTAATTTAATTAAACAAAAAAGTTGTTGAATCTGCTTGATTCTGTCCTATTTTAGTAGTTAGTAGTTAAAGGAATAAATGACTATGTATCTTGTACCCTAAGTAGTAGCTGGTCATCAGAGTTGTAAAGAGATACACTATAAAAAGTTCAGATTCACAGAATTTGAGGTGGAAGATGGAATCATGGAAAGGAGAATTGAATGAGGAACACAATGACAGAATGTCCCTGTTCCTGGCATTAATCCAGACTCTACAGTCAGAAACAACTCTAATGGGAAGTGCTAACGGGCAGTGTGGCCTCCACAGTTCATTCTTTAAGTGGGCTTAATTGAAGTTTAGTCACATACAGTAAAGTGTACCCACTTTAACTTTCATTCAGTGATTTCTGAGAAATAAATGGAGTTCTATAACTACTACCCAGAATATTCCCATCACTGTCAAACTTCACTCTCCCTTTACAGGCATCCCTCAGTTCAGTTCTTTGCTGCAGAAACTCATAAGTTTGCATTTACCATTACAGATTAGTTTTGCCTTTTGGGGGATTTTATACAAATGGGATTAGATAGTATATACTGTTTTCTCTAGATTTTTTTTTGCTTCAGTATGTTTTAAACATCATTTTCTATTATGTATTAGCTTTTTTTTCTTTTTATATTGCTAAGTAGTATACCACTGACTTGATGTCATTCACTTACTGATAGGTATCTGAGTTATTTCATTTCTGTATGTTAAAAACAAACTATACAGGAAAGTGAACATTCCTAAATAGATGTTTGTGTGAACATAACTTTTTGGATTTCTTGGTACACTTAAAAAAAATAGAATTGCCAGGTCACATGAAAGGCAGTGTTTTCAAACTCACTATGTAGCCGAGAATGACCTTGAACTTCTGATCCTCCTGTCCCCATGAGGTCATAGATAGGTACCTCTTTGGTTTATACAGTGTTAGGGATCTAAGCCAGGGCTTTGTGTACACTAGGCAAGGATTCTTGTAACTGAGCTACATTTCCAGCCCTGATTTTTGTTTCTGTTTTACCAAACTTTTTGTTTGGGGTATGTGTGTATATCGAGAGAGAGATAAGAGGCCAACTTTCAGGAATTGATTCTCACTTCTTACCTTAACCCAGGGTCTCTAGTTTTTTTTGAAGAGTCTTTAAATTTTTTGATACATCCAACATGTGCTTTTTTCATTTGTGGATAATGCTAATGCTTTTTTGTATCTGGCCTGAGAGATCCTTCTTTCTACATGATTATGAGTTTCTTCAGAATTTTCTTATTAAATATTTGTAATTTGAATTTTTTCCTTTTCCTTTTTTTTTTTTTTTTTTTTTTTTTTTTTTTTTTTTTTCTTATTTTCTTATGATTTTTTTTATTAATTTTTTTTATTTTTATTTTTTTCTTTTTTTTTTTTTTTTTTTTTTTTTTTTTTTTTTTTTTGTCTTTTTGAGATAGGGTCTCTCTGTAGCCCTAGCTGGCCTGGAATTCACAAAGATCAGCCTGCCTCTGCCTCCAAGTGCTGGGATTAAAGGCATGTGCCACTGTGCTGGGCTATAGTTTGAATTTTTATGATAGGTTTTTGTTTTCAAAGCTAGGAGTTGAGCCCTGGCACATGCTGAGCAAGGAGTCTCTCACTAAACTGCATCCCCAGTCCTCTGACAACTCATTCCTTTTGCTTTCTTCCTATTCTCTCTTCTGCCCTGCCCTTTCCCTCCCCCTCCCATCCCTTCTTTTTTCTTCACTTCCCTTTCTTGATTTGTTCATTTGCCATTTCTAGTTAGTATTTGATATGAAGCAGGTAAATGTAGTTTCTTTAAAAAAACCCAAATATCACATTGTTCTAGAACTATTTGTCATGAAGATTATCCTTTTTCTTTGGTACCTTGTCAACAAGCATCTGACACAGTGCACTGAATGTTTGCACCTTTCTTCCATAGTCTTATGTTCTAACCCTTGACCTCAGTGCAATATAGTCAGGGAGAATGACCTTCAGTGTATGAGTGTATTGCCTGCATGTATGTAGGCACACCTGTGTCATGCAATGCCCTGGGCGGTCAGAAGAGGGCATTGGATTCCCCTGGAACTGGAGTTACAGAGAGTTGTTAGCCACTATGTGGATGCTGGGAATCGAACCCAGGCCCTCTGCAAGAACACAACAGTGCTCTTAACCGCTGAGCTCTCTCTCCAGTCCTATCACTGCATTTTTATGAGAGCCTCTCTGAAATTCTTGTCTGTTAATTCTAACATCTTGGTTATTTTTCGCATTGTTGTCTGTTGATTGTTGCTACTCAACCAAATAAAGATTTGTCTTGGTTTTTTGATGAGTATACATTTGGAATTGTTTCCTGGACATTTGAGTGTTTTGAAACTCCAATTCCTACCCGGATCTCTTTTACTAGTAGTTAGCCACTTGGGGAAGAGGAAGTCCTCCTCTTTGCTGATGTTCCTTGTATAGTAGGAATGGTCATTAGGGCTCACTGCATGGTCTCTGAGCTTGTAGGCTCTGATGAGAGGGGAAGGGTCACCACCTCTGTTCTCATTGGTTTAGGTTGTGAATGGTTAACAAGGCTCTGTCCCACAGATTACACAATATTTATTCAGTGGGAATGGTTTCAGCCTTCAGGACTACAGTCCCTTGTCCTTTGATTAGAGAAACTGGGTTTTTCTTGGCAATTTTGCTGTTGTTCTTCACTTGGTGGCAATTTCAAATTGTGAATTATTGTAGCATTCGGTGAAATACATCGGCAGCCAGAAATCTCTAAGAATTCATTGCTGGGTCGTCCCTCAAAACTAACATCTTTAGTCAATTTGCCTGTCTTTTTCACCTTTCATTTAGTCTTCTGGCAGGTGCCTTTGTCTTTGGGCCAGGCCTTTTTATTGCAATTAGAAATAGGATGGCCAGTTGTGACACACACCTTTAATCCCAGCATTCCAGAGGCAGAGGTAAGTAGATTTCTGTGAGTTCCAGGCCAATCTGGTCTACATGACCAGTTCTAAGCCAGCCATGGCTATATAGTGAGACCCTGCCCCCCCCCAAGAAAAAAAAACAAAAAACAAAAGAAAGAATAGGATGTTGTTTGGAACTAAAGTCTCTTGTTGAATATTAGTTTTGGTATTTTTTTATTTGATTAATTTGCCCTGTTTATTTTCTTTTTCAGGCAAATGAAGATAAAACGATGTCCTCAAACTTAAAATACCTATCCTTGGGAATTTTGGTCTTTCAGACTACCAGTTTAGTTCTAACCATGCGTTATTCCAGAACTTTAAAAGAGGAGGGCCCTCGTTATTTGTCTTCTACAGCGGTGGTTGTTGCTGAATTTCTGAAGATAATGGCCTGCATCCTTTTAGTCTACAAAGACAGTAGTAGGTATCTAGGGTTTTTGCTTTTAATTAATATATTTAGTTTAATTTACATATATGTAAATATATTTGTAACTACACATCTGTCTCTTGCATTATTTAATTACCCCAAACTTGAGAACATTTCAATATTTAAACAATTTTATTAAGACAGACATGGGGAGATAGCTCAGTCAATAAAGTGCTTGTTGTGCAAGTGTGACAACCTGGATTGGATCCTCAGCACACATATTAAAGCTGGATGTGTCAGGTTAGGCCTGTAATTCCCATGTTGGGAGGCAGAGATAGGAGGATCTCTGGGGCTGCTGGGGCTGGCCAGGCTACTTGACACGCTCTAGGTTCAGTAAGAGACCGTGTCTAAAATACAGTAGAGAGCCATTGAAAAGACAGTGTCGACAAGCAGCCTCTACACACATGTACACATATACACTTGTGCACACACAAAATTTTGTTGAGATTTTTTAATTTTTTTTGTGGTAGTTAACATTTTTTTTTTTTTAATTAGAAGAAGCATTTCATTACAACAGCATTAACCTTTTTCTGAGCTAGGGTACATCTCTTTCAAAATTGGCTGTACATTTTTAGGTTTACAGATGAATTATTACAGTTATACAATATTGTACTCAGTATAAACCCTATAAGACATAAGTTAAATGATGTTTTAACCTTTAAAAAGATCTCCATTTCATTATTAAAATACACAGTTTCATACAGAAAAATTCTTTTTCAATGCAATTGACATTGGATGTTTGCACATACATTTCTAATCTCTAAATATCTGATTATTACTAGTCACAGTTGGTTACTTTCTGAGCTTCTAGGCATCTGAGCATGGATATAAAGTCATCAGGCAGATCTCAATGGCAATGCCCCCCACATCTACCAATTATTGTTTTTTAATCATTATTTTTTTATTTTTTTTTTCATACAGAAGAATTCATTCCAAAGCAATTGACATTGAGACGTTTTCACATGCATTTCTAATCTCT
>NW_008338999.1:6493778-6521865 GCF_000622305.1 Nannospalax galili
CACCCGAAGAGGCCTGAGGATAGGAGAGCAGGCCAGGAGAGTTAGCCAGTGGTGCAGGTCCAGGGAAGCAGAGGGAGGTGAGGGCAGGGCCAGGTCCAGAAGCAGTCCTCCTGGAGCCCAAGGAAGGCACCACGCCTGTCCAGGTTAAAAGGATCAGGAAGCAGCACTGGCTCCCCAGGTGTCAAGGGCCCCAAGACTAGGAATGGCACAAGGCCCAAACCAGGAGCAGAGAACAGCGGGGGTGATGGAAGGTCGAATGAGGCCAGGGGAGTCAAGGTGTGGAGGGCTGCGCGATAGACCCACCCCAAGAGGCCTGAGGATAGGAGAGCAAGCCAGGTGTTAAGAGAGTTTTAATATAGTAATAAACCCATTCTAGTCTTGTCTGTGATTCATTTCTACTTAATGTTATAAGTATAAATCCTAGTTTCTTACATGTATAGTTTAATACATTTGAGAAAAATAGTAAATTCTATGTCTTTGTTAAAATATTAGAGGGCCCAAAACAATATTTTAGTAAAGACTTTTATTTGTTATATTGATTAATCCAACAATAACTCACTCATTTGGTACAGTTTGAAGAGCGTCATTGAGATATAATTGACAAACTGTTCAACTTATCCATTTGTTGTTCTTTGGTGTTAAAGATTGATCTTAATGGGGCTGGAGAGATGGCTCAGCAGTTAAGAACACTGGCTGTTCTTGCAGAAGACCGAGGTTCAAATCCCAGCACCCACATGGCAGCTAACAACTGTCCATAACTCCAGTTCCAGGGGATCTGACAGCCCCTTCTGTCCTCTGCAGGCATTGAATGACATGGGTGCACTTACCTACATGCAGGCAGTACATGCATACATAAAATAAAAAAAAATAATATTAAGATTGATCTTACGACTTTACACATGCTAAGCACATGCTAGGTACCTGCTGCACCACTGAGATACATTTCAGTCCCAACTGAGCCTTTTGTGATGGGAGTTGTGTTGGATATTGAACCTAGGTTTTGGGCATATATTCAGTCATTTTAAATATACAGTTCAAGCTGAGCGTGGTGCCTTTAGTTCCAGCACTCAGGAGGCAGAGGCAGGTGGCTCTCTGTAAGTTTGAGGCCAGCCTGGTCTACATAACAAGTTCAGGCCAGCTGTGGCTACAAGGAGTCCCTGTCTCAAAAAGACAAAAAAAAAAAAAAAACCAAAAAACAACAACCCCCAAAAAACAAACAAACAAAAAACCCCCAAACAAAAAACAAAAACAAATAAATATACAGTTCAATGGGTTTTGGAGCATTCAATTGTGATTTTTATTTTCTGAGGTAGTATCTTGCTGTGTAGCTCAAACTTTCAATTATCCTATCTCAGTCTCCCTAGTGCTGGGATTATAGGACTATGCCATCATACCTGACTTTAATTTTTTTAAAGTTGTGATAGTGCGTGCATGTGTGTGTGTGTGTGTGTGTGTGTGTGTGTGTGTGTGTGTGAGTATATCAAGTTATCACATTCATTGTATTCAGTTTACATAGTTATCACTATTTCCAAAACTTTTTTTATATTTATTATTTTTACGTGCATGAGTGTATTGCCTGCATGTATGTAGGTGCATCATGTCATGTAATGCCTGTGGAGGTCAGAAAAGGGCATTGGATTCCCCTGGAACTGAAGTTAAGAAGGTTGTCAGCCTCCATGTGTGTGCTGGGAATTGAACTTGGGTTCTCTGCAAGAACAGCCAGTGCTCTTAACTGCTGAGCTATCTCTCTAGCCCCTCCTAAAACTTTCTCATTACACTACACAGAACTCTGTAACTATTAAGTAATAATTGCCCATTCACCTTTTCCACTAGTTCTTGATAACCTCTAATGTGCTTTCTATTTTCACAAATTTGCCTATTCTAGATAGTTCATGTAAGTTGGATTATATAATGTTTGTCTTTTCATGTCTGGCTTATTTCATTTGGCATATTTTCAGTCTGTGACAGATTTTTGTTTTTTATATCTAAGCACTATTTCGTTGTACATCACATTTTGTTTTCTTACTCGTATGTTGGTAGACACTGGTTATCACTGCCTTTCGGCTGCAGTTGATGCTGGTATGAACAGTGGTTAATGCTGCAGTACTTGTGCAGTTATCTGTTGGAGTCTGCCTTCATTTTTTTGTGGGGGGCATATATATTTAGGAGCAGAACTGCTGGGTCATCTGTTTGTTCTTTGTTTATCTTTAAAAAACTTTTATTGAAGCTCACGTCTTTAATCCCAGCACTTGGGAGGCAGAGGCACTTGAATCTTTGTGAGATGAAGGCCAGATTGGTCTATGTAGTGAGTGCATGGCCAGCTAGGGATATAGGGAGACACTGTATCACAAAAACATAAACACTTAAAAAAATTTCCATTACATTTAATTAATTAGTTTGTTAGCAGTTAATTTGGGGAGCAGAAGTGCCTGCTGTGGTGCACATGTGTAGGTCAGAGGACAACTTAGAGCAACTGGCGAAAGATGTAAAAGGGCCATTCACAGAAGAGAAAGCCTGACTGGTTGGGCAAAGGGTGTACAGCTCAGTGCGAGAATTCTTTAGTAGATGAAAACTGTAAAGGTAAAAGCCAATGTGTTTAGATATGGAGAGAGCCTGGGTCCCTGAGCTGCTGTAGAAACTTTAGATCTAGATTCATACTGTGTGACAAGTTGAGCTACTGGGTTTTCCCTTGTCTGTAGCTAAACCCATTCCCTAACTCATTTACCCTCTTTGATTATTAATGTCTTCACAGGTATTAATTGGCATGAATGACTGATGATAAAAGGAATGTATAAAATATAAAGCTTCATAAATGTTATGACAATAAAGCAAGTATACTTGGTTGGGGACTGGAGCAAGATGGCTCAGTGGTTAAGTGCATTGATTGCTCTTGCAGAGGACCTAGGTTTGGTTCCCAGGACCCATGTGGAGGCTAACTGTTCATAACTCTTGTTGCAGGGGATCCAGTGCCCTCTTCTGGCCTCTGTGGTCATTGCCTACATGGGTATACTTACATGCAGGCAAAACACTTGTATACATAAAATAACTAAATAATTTTTTTTTATAAAAAATACTTGGGGATGGACATGATGGTGCACACCTTTAATCCCAGCACTCAGGAGGCAGAGGCAGGTGGATCTCTGTGAGTTCAAGGCCAGCCTGGTCTATATAGTGAGTTCCAGAACAGCTGGGGCTACAGGGAGACCCTGTCTTAAAACAACAACAACAAAAAAGTATACTTGGTTGATAATACTTTGAGATTTTGGTAATTGTAAATATGCTTGTATACATGTATGCATATGTATTTATATAATCTGTTTATTAAAAGTATAAGAATCTCAATATATTACCTTGTAATATTTAATGTTTAAACAATCGGCCTTATAAAGGTATAAATTTTATACTGAGATGTATTTTAATGTAGCTCATTTTCCTGGGGGGTTCTCACTGTGTAGCCCTGGCTGGCCTAGAACTCACTATATAGACCAGACTGGTCTAGAACTCACAGTGGTCCACCAGCCTCTGTCTCCGAAGTGATGGGATTAAACACATGAATCACCACATCTGCCCCCCCCTTTTTTAAATGAGAAAACTAAGACCTCTACAGGAGAAACTTATAACTTATCAGATTTACTAGTGACTAGTTTTCTGCATTTCACTTGTTTATTCCAGAGTGCAGCGTGAGAACCCTGAATCGAGTGCTACATGATGAAATTCTTAACAAACCCATGGAAACACTTAAGCTTGCCATTCCATCAGGGATCTATACTCTTCAGAATAATTTACTGTATGTGGCACTGTCAAATCTAGATGCAGCCACTTATCAGGTACTTAAAATATATTTTCAATAGTACTTTAAGAATCAATAAAACACCGGGTGTGGTGGTGCATGCCTTTAATCCCAGCACTTGGGAGGTAGAGGTAGGCTGATCTCTGTGAGTTCAAGGCCAGCCTGGTCTACATAGTGAGTTCCAGGACAGCTGGGGCTACAGGGAGACCCTGTCTCAAAAAGATTTTTAAAAACAGGTTAAAAAAAAAAAAAAAAGAAACAATAAAACACTAATAATACTGTTTTCTTTTCTAGGTCACATATCAGTTGAAAATTCTTACAACAGCATTATTTTCTGTGTCTATGCTTGGCAAAAAATTGGGTGTATACCAGTGGCTCTCCCTAGTAATTCTGATGACAGGAGTTGCTTTTGTACAGGTAACTATTCAAGATAAGTATGCCTTCCATTTTTATCACAGTTTGAAAGCTTTTATTTATTTTGTCTAGAGAATATAGTTCTATTATTTATTGAGGCAAATAAATGCTGACAGATATTTTTAATGATTTCCTTTGTGTAAGATACTACATTGAGACTGTAAATGATAGAAATAAATGAATAAATAAATTATTTGAACCAAAAAACTGAACAGTTGGGCTGGGGTGTAGCTCTCTGATAGAGCACTTGATTCTGTGCAAATGATCCTAAGTTTGGTTCCCAGTACCACACACAAAAAAAGTTTGTTTTACAGCCCTGGCTGGCCCAGAATTCCCTCTTTAGATCAGGCTGGCCTCAAATTTCTGGTGACCCTTCTGACTCTGCCTTCTTTTTGCTGCGAGTATAGGCAGGAACCATTATGCCTGGCTATTTTCTTAATTAATTAATTAATTAATTAATTATTGTGTGTATAAACACTGGTGTATGCATGTCACAGTGCACATGTGGAAGTCAGGACAACTTTCAAAAGGATTCTCTCCTACCATGTGGGTCCTGGGGATTGAGCTCAGGTCATCAGGTTTGGCAGCAAGCACCTCTACTCACTGAGCTATCTCACTAGCCCTGGAGCCCTCTTCTTGATATTCCCTTTAGGTAATGGGCATGTTTATGGACTTGCTGTTTCTCTTAAGTTATGCCCTCGTTTGTGGAGATCCACCTATTTTGGAGTTTTTTATTAACACCACAGGCTGATGACCCTTTAGTTGGTGTCATCAGCTCTGTTTATCAGTTGTAGTTTCAGATTTGTATATTGAAAAACCTATTGAATATCTTCACTTATTCAGTGGACCTTCTAAGCTCAGATTATGTAAAATTAAACTTTACTTCTTCCTCATCAAACCTGTTCGTTTCTATTTTTTTTCCCCAATCATTTACTCAACTTGGGGGTTGTTCTAGACTTTCTTCTGCCTTTATGTCCAGTCAGCCAGTAAAACCTTCCTGCGTTCTGAACCTGCTTGTCTGCCTCTCTCCTGACACTGACACTTCTCTAGTTAATGCTTTCCTTATTTCTTACATCTTTTCCTACTGATCTTTTATTTCATCCTCCCTCCCTGCCTTTCCCATTTAAATTGTCCCCCCCATTTCACCCTTGATGATTTTTTATATGCTATGGTCCCATCTCTTTTGAGCTCCTTCCCCTTTATTCCCACAGTTCTTTGTATAGCCCTCCTTCTCCCTCCCCCCTTTTAACTACCCCTTTTTTACACATTTCTCCCTTAGTAATGCCTGTCTTCTATTCTCTCTTGGGTTCCTTCTTTCCCTTTACCTCCCTGGTTACCTTCCATTTTCCTGGTTCCTACAGTTACATCAGGATATGCACTCACAAAATGGGGCTAGGATCCACATATGAGGGAGAACATATGTCTTTTGTTTTTCTGAGTCTGTTACTTCACTTAGTATAACAATTTCTAGATCCATCCACTTACCTGCAAATTTCATGATTTCACCTTTCTTTACTGCTGAGTAAAACTCCATTTTATAAATGAACCACATTTTCATTATCCACTCATCAACTGAGGGGCACTTAGGTTGCTTCCATCTCTTAGCTACTGTGAAAAGAGCAGCCACAAACATGGATGTGCTAGTATCTCTGCAATAGAAGAAATCCTTTGGGTATATGCCAAGGAGTGATATATATGGGTCATGTGGTAGGTTCATTTTTAGTTTTTTTTTTTTTGAACAGGGTCTCTCTGTAGACCCAGCTGACCTGGAACTCGCTATGCAGACCAGGCTGGTTTCAAACTCAGAGACTGCTTGCCTCTGCCTCTGCCTCTGCCTCCTGAGTGCTGGGATTAAAGGCATGCGCTACCACACCCAGCCTCATTTTTTGTTTTTTTAGGGCTCTCCACACTGATTTCCATAGGGGTTGGATGAATTTGCAATCCCACCAGCAATGGATGAGCATTCCCCTTTCTCCACATCTTTGTCAGCATTTGGTATCTTTAGCTCTCTTGATTTTAGTTAATCTGACTGGGGTAAGACAAAATCTTAAGGCGGTTTTAATTTGCATTTCTCAAATTACTAACAATGTAATTATTTGATTTTTAAAATAAAATAAATCTTTTAAAAAATTCTGATATCAGGGCTGGAGAGATGGCTCAGCGGTTAAGAACACTGGCTGTTCTTGCAGAAGACCTGGGTTTGAATCCCAGCACCCACATGGCAGCTAATAACTGCCTGTAACTCCAGTCCCGGGGAATCCGACAGCCTCTTCTGTCCTCCGCGGGCATTGCATGACATGGGCACACTTACCTACATGCAGGCAATACACACATACACATAAAATAAAAATAAATAAAATATTAAAAAAAATTCTGATATCTGGGATGGAGAGATGGCTCAGCGGTCAAGAGCATTGGCTGTTCTTTCAAGGACCCGGGTTTGATTCCCAGCACTCGCATAGTGGCTTACAACCATCTGTAACTCCAGTTCCAGTTCCAGGGGATCTGATGCTCTCTTCAGACTTCCAAGGTTGAACACTTTTTGAGATGTTTCTTAGCCATATTGATTTCTTCCTTTGAGAACTCTGTTTAGATCTTTAGCCCATCTTTTAGTTGGGTGATTTGTTTTTTTGATTCTTTGTTTTTTGAGTTCTTTATATATTTTGGATGTTAAACCTGTCAGATGTGTCACTGGTGAAGAATTTTTCCCACTCTGGGTTTTTTCTTCACTTTCTTGATAGTTTTTTTTTTTTTGCTATACAGAAGCTTTTTAGTTTAATGATGTCCCACTTGTTGATTCTTGACCTTAATTCCTGAGCAACTGGTATCTGATTTAGAAAGTCCTTTCCTTATCTATATCTTGTAGGTTACTGCCAATGTTTTCTTCTAACAATTCCAGAGTTTCCAGTTTCACATTGAGGTCTTTGATCCATTTGGAGTTGACTTTTGTGCAAGGTGAAAGATAAGGATTTAATTTCATTCTTCAGGTGGAGATCCAGTTTTGCCAGCACCATTTGTTGAAGATGCTATCTTTCCTCCATTGTGCGTTCTTAGCACCTTTGTCAAGTAGCAGGTGGCTGAAATTGCCTGTACTCAGATTTGGGTCTTCTTATGTTCCATTGATCTGTGTGTCTATTTTTGTGCCAATACCACAGTGTTTTTATGACTATAGCTCTGTAGTACACTTTGAGATCTGGTATAGTAATGCCCCCAGCATTGCTCTTTGTGTTCTGGGCTGCTCTGGCTATCTGGGGCCTTTTGTGATTCCAGATGAATTTAAAGATTTTTTTTTTCTAATTCTGTGAAGTATGTCATGAAGATTTTGATTGAGAGTGCACTGAATATATATATTGCTTTTGGTAGGATGGTCATTTTCACAATATTAATTCTTCTAATCCATGCACATGGGAGATCCTTCCATCTCCTGGTGTCTTCCTCAATCTCTTTCTTTAAGGATTTAAATTTTTTGTTGTAGAGATCTTTAATGTCTCTGGTCAGGTTTATTCTGAGGTTTTTTTTTTTTTTTGTGGCTATTGTGAATGGGAGGGTTTCCCTGTGCTCTTTCTCTGACTGCTTATCATTGGTATATAGAAAGGCTATAGACTTTTGGAGGTTAATTTTGTAACCTGCCACTTTACTGACAAGAGAAGGGGAGTGTTTACATGTACACTTTCTCTGATTGCTTGTTATTGGTATGTAGAAAGGCTACAGATTTTTGTAGATTTTGTAACCTGCCACTTTACTGAAAGTGTTGATCAGTTCTAGGAGTTTTCTGGTGAAACTTTTGGGATTTCTTAGATCTAGTATCATATCATCTACAAAAAGGACTAATCTGACATATGCCTGCCACAGTGCTCTTGTTGGAGACCAGAGACAACTTGCGGGAGTTGGTTCTCTCCTTCCACCATGTGGGTCCTGGGGATAGAAGTCAGGCTGTCAGGCTTGGTGGCAGGTGTCCTTACCCACTGAGTTATCACACTGGCCTCTTCAATGTTATTTTTCTTTTTATTCAGTGGCCTTCTGATTCTCAAGAGCTTGATTCCAAGGAGCTTTCAGCTGGCTCTCAGTTTGTAGGCCTCATGGCAGTTCTCACAGCATGTTTTTCAAGTGGCTTTGCTGGAGTTTATTTTGAGAAAATCTTAAAAGAAACAAAGCAGTCGGTATGGATAAGAAACATTCAGCTTGGTAAGTTTTAAAGGCTTTCTAATATCTATTTTTTAAACAAGTACCCTCATCAGGTATGGTGGTGCTTACTCTGATCCCGAGCTTGAAGCCAGTTGGGCTGCAAAGAGACCCTTTTTTGAAAAAGAAAGCAGAAAAAGATTATGTTATTACATTTACAGATTTCTATTAAGTCTTTAAGTGCATAAGCCTTGCATAAAAATCTGCTGGTGGTACAAATGGTGATGATTTTGCTTTTAGAAAACCATTTTAAATGAATTCCTTGTATACATGATATGGGATTTTAGGGTGATGACATCCCAGTGTAGGCTGCTCCTGTCCTCAGCTTTGGAGCCTTAGTGTGTTGCTCCAGGTTGCATCTTCCTTCATAGAAGATGCTGCAAAGATCCTATGTATTTTACTCCTCAATTGAAAGAAGATGGAAATGATGAAATTTTCATCTCCTGTAAAGTCATAACATGCTGTTTTATTTTAGTGATATGTTTTGGCTCTTAATTACCATAGCCTTTTTCTTTTTTGGTCTTTTTGAAACAGGGTCTCTCTTATAGCCCCAGCTGGCCTGGAACTCACTATGTAGACCAGGCTGGCCTTGAACTCACAGAGATCCACCTGCATCTGCTTCCCAAGTTCTGGGACTACAGGCGTACGCCACCACACCCTGCACCATATCCTTTTTCTAACTGAAGGTAAATAGCTAAGAAGAAGAAAGAAAATCCATGTGTTGTAGGATTGCTTTTGGACGAATATTTAAATTCTTTACAATACTGTTGCTAAGTGCTCATGTAAGGAGTCTGACGTTTATTATGCCTGTTTTTTTAAAAATTTTTATTATTTTTATTTTATGTGTATGCATGTATTGCCTGCATGTAGATAAGTGCACCTATGTTGTGCAATGTCCACAGAGGTCAGAAGAGGCTGTCGGATCCCATGGGACTGGAGTTATGGACAGTTGTTAGCTGCCATGTGGGTGCTGGGATTCAAACCTGGGTCTTCTGCAAGAACAACCAGTGTTCTTAACTGCTGAGCCATCTCTCCAGCCCTATTCCTGGTTTATTATCCATCTTGGATAGTACTACATATACAAGTGTATGTGAGAAGTGACTCATTTCAGATTGGCATCTTCTGTTTTAAGCCTCTGTCCTTGGGTCTTTGATGCCTCTAAAAATATTTTGCCCCACAATTTGTATCAACAGATTCTCTCTCTCCCTCCCCCCGTCTCCCTCTCTCCCCCTCCCCCCTTTCCTTTTTAGACAGGTCTCACTGTGCAGCTCTGGTTACTCTGGTACTTGCTATGGAGATCAGTCTGGCCTCAGACTCACAGAGGTCTACCTGACTCTGCCTCTCAAGTGCTGGGATTAAAGGTGTGCACCACCATACCTGGCAAAGGCAAATTTTTTTTGGTGGGGGGTCCTTTTTGAAACAGGGTCTTTCTATAGCCCTAGCTGGCCTGGAACTCACTATGTAGACCAGGCTGGCCTTGAACTCACAGAGATCCGCCTACCTCTGCCTCCCTAAGTGCTGGGACTACAGGTGTGTGCTACCACACCCAGCCATGCAAATATTTTTAAAGCAAAATTTGATTCAATTCATTTAGCCTGTCTAGAACACAAATCCTCAGACTTGAAAGCATTAAACAGTTTAATGTGCTGTTTCATAAAGAATGCATCTGTAACAATGGTCAAGAAACCTTGGGATTGGCTGGGCATGCTGGAAGTCATACTGCTCAAATCATGAGTTCATCACTTGCCATCTATGTGACCTCAGAGAAGTTACTTTACCTTCCTGTGCCTCACTTTCCTTATCTATAAATGTAGTTCATAACTATCTATATCTATATCATTCCTTATCTATAAAATGTAGTTCATGTGTTGCTATGAGGAGTAAATGAGAGTAGTCATGTGAAGTGTTTAGAATGAAGTACCTTAAATATACATGTGGAAAGCACTGATGTTAGGTATATAGATATGCAAAGAGAAAACAATGAAAGAAATAGTCAAGGTTTCTGCAGGCTACTTAAAAGTTTCTTGAATTGCATAATAAAAATGGAGGACAAGACAGAATTTATGATCCTAGGGTGTTTGGGGATTTCTTATTCTTTGGTTTGACATGATAGAGCATTCTTGGAAAAAGTGGCACGCTGACTGAATTTTAAAAGAGTACTTACAAGTTACTGACAATTTAAGATTATAAAAATTAAAACAGTGCAATAACATTTTTTAATATCAAATTGTCAAAGACTAGCAAATTCTTAAGATCAAATGTTAGCCAGCAAGTAGGAAAACAGGAGCTTTATGTCGTGTGGTTGCCAAGAAATACATTGATATAACCTCCTTGGATCTCCATTTGGAAATGCTCATCAAATTCTTAAATAAATGTAGGCTTTGATACAAGAATTCCACATCTGAATAAAAATTTATCCTTCAAGAATAAAACAGAGCTGGGTGTGGTAGTGCATGCCTTTAATCCTAGCACTCTGGAGGCAGAGGCAGGCAGATCTCTGAGTTTGAAACCAGCCTGGTCTACATAACGAGTTCCAGGGCCAGTGTCCATAAAGCATTTGGAACAACACAAATGATGTACATATTTGATACTGTCATCCAGACAGTGGAATATTAGGCCACCTCTAGAATGTAGTAGCAGGCCTTTATACAGACATGATACACATGTCTGCTTGTGTGCTGTTAGTCAGCTTTGTGTCTCTATACAAACACCTGAGATGAATTAGTTTGTAAAGAGACAAAGTTTATTTTATCTTAAAGTTTTGGGAGTTTCAGTTGATGGTCACTTGGCCCCAATGGGTATGCCTCCTATGACCTGAGACCTCCCACTAAGCCCCACCTCTTAAAACTTTTACCACCCCTTGCCCAATAATGCCACAGAGAGAGACCAAGTCTTAATACTTAGGCCTTTGGAGGACATTTTAGCTCCAACCTGTAACATATGTGTTTTAGTAATTATCAAATGTTACCTTTTTTTTGGTCTTTTGGTCTCTCTGTAACCCGAGCTGTCCTAGAACTCACTATGTAGATCAGGCTGGCCTTGAACTCACAGAAATCCGCCTGCCTCTACCTCCCAAGTGCTGGGACTACAGGCGTGCACCACCACGCCCGGCCAAATGTTACCTTCTTTAAAAAATTAAATTTAAAAAGTTGTGCCTTGGGGCTGGAGAGATAGCTCAGAGGTTAAGAGCAAGAGCACTGACTGCTCTTGCAGAGGACCTGGGTTCGATTCCCAGCACCCACATGGCAGCTACAAACCGTCCTTAACTCCAGTTCCAGGGGAATCCAAAGCCCTCTTCTGACCTCCGTGGCATTGCACAACACAGGTGCACTTGCATACATGCAGGCAACACATTCATACACATAAAATAAAAATAATAAAATATTTTTTTAAAGTTATTAAAAAGTTGTGCCTTAAAGCATTTTTTAAAAGTCATGTTCCATGGCTAATTTTATGTTAATCTAATGTTTAAAAATTAGAAACATTAAAACCTTAGGGCTGAGATAAATGAACTTTTTATATTTCACACACTTTATTTTAAAAAGTGGGTAGTGACGTGCTGATACCTGAGGGAAGGGCCTTTTTGTCACTTTTCATTGTATCTAGCTTATTCAGGGAAGATAAAATAGAATTTCCTAGCACCCTCTTTGACTGCATATATTCTAAAGATGTCACATAAGAGGTGGCCCTTTAGATGTCAATAGGCCAGTGATGCTCCTGGAATTCTTAGCTCAGTTGTTTGTGGGCTGTATTCTGGAGATGAGGAATTCAGTAGTGAATTTCTTCGAGCTGTTTCCCTAACAGTGAGTCTTTAGGAGGAAATACAGATTCTGATGTTGGCTTGGCCTAATTCTTAACCTGGAATTTTATATATATATATATAGTATTGTACTTTTTAAACATTTGGGGGTTTTGTTGTTTGTTTTGTTTTGAGACAAGGTCTCCCTGTAGCCCCAGCTGGCCTGAAAGTCGCTATGTCGACCAGGCTGGCCTCTATCTCACAGAGATTTGCCTGCCTGTGCCTCTGAGTGCTGGGACCACCATGCCTTACTGTACTTTAAAATTTCTGAATATGGAGGAAATGCTATGTCACATGTGTGAGCTTTTGTATTATGTGTATATGAATGTAACAAAAATATGGTACCACTGGGCCCACGCCTTTGATCCCAGCACTCAGGAGACAGAGGCAGGCGAATCTCTGAGTTCAAGGCCAACCTGGTCTACAATAGTGAGTTCCAGGCCAAAAGGGCTACAGGGAGACTGTTTCAAAAAGACCAAAAAAAAGTGGTACCAATAGGAAAACACAAGATACAATGATCTGTAAAGGCAAGCATTTTACAGATACTTGAATAGAACAATATAATTGTGTAATTTATAAATATATTAGTATTAAAGTGTTCTGAGGTTGGTAAACTATTTTAAAAATATTCTTATGTCTGTCTGCTTATATATTTGTTTTGTAGTCATAATATTCTGTATACTTTTTTATATAAATCAAGTAAGATATTTAAAAGTATTCAATTTTCATCAAAAAGAAACAATTAAGGTGGGGAGGGTGGTATAAGCTGTAATCCTAGCACCCGGGAGACCAAGGCAAGAGGAGCAGGAGCTCCAGCCCAGCTTGTGCTACATGGTGTGCACCTGTGACTGAGAGGTGGGAAGGGGAAGGGGGCAGATGAAAAAGGATAAAGTTCATTGTATTGTCAACAGAAAAAAATGTCTCTTCAGAAAAACTGATACATGACCTAGATTTCACTTTCTTTTAGGTTTCTTTGGGAGTATATTTGGATTGATGGGTGTATATATTTATGATGGAGAATTGGTATCAAACAATGGATTTTTTCAAGGATATAATCAACTGACATGGATAGTTGTTGTTCTTCAGGTAAAGCAATAAGGTCTTTTGCTTCAATATAGAGAAAGTGGATACTGACGTGCTGATACCTGAGAGAAGGGTCCTTCTTGTCGCTTCTCTCATTGTATCTAGTTTATTCACGGAAGATAAAATAGAGCTGGTCCTAATGCCTAATGAAAACTGATTTTTAAAAAGATCATGAATGAAACTCAATGGTATTTAAATTTAACACTGTGAAAGACAAGATTAAGAAAAAGTAGGTCAGGCGTGGTAGCGCATGCCTTTAATCCCAGCACTCAGGAGGCAGAAGGAGGTGGATCTCTGAGTTCAAGGCCAGTCTGGTCTACAAAGTGAGTTCCAGGACAGCTGGGGCTACAGAGAGACCCTGTCTCAAAAAAGTCCAAAAAAAAAAAAAAAAAAAATAGTGAACGTTAGTCCCAGCCCTAGGGAGGCAGAGGTAGGCAGATCTCTGTGCGTTTGAGGCTAGCATGGTCTACATAGTGAGTTCCAGGCCAGCTGGGGCTACAAGGGAGACCATGTCTCAAAAAGACCAAAACAAAAAAACAAACAAAAACAACAAAAAGAAATAATGAAAGTTGGGGCTGGAGAGATGGCTTAACAGTTAAGAGCACTGACTGCTCTTGCAGAGGACCTGGGTTCAGTTCCCAGCACCCACATGACAGATAATAACTGTCCATACTCCAGTTCCAGTGAATCTGATGCCCTCTTTTGTCCTCCATGGGCACTGCACGACACGGGTGCACTTATACACATTCAGGCATAATACTCATACATGTGAAGTAAAAATTGAAAAAAAAAAAGTAAGAACCTTCATCTATTGAAACAAGTGATGTTTACTTGCTAAATTGGGTGAGGATAGATTTGTTTTGTAATTTATCAAATTCTGTTACAACAAATTTAAGATTGCTTGAATAATTACTTTGAAAGCTTTGAAACAAAACTAGATGTCTATTGGTTATGTGTCTAATATTAATTCATTTACTATAATGGAATTACTTTTTTGTTTTTTTGTCTTTTTGAGACAGGGTCTCCTTGTAGCCCCAGCTGTCTTGGAACTCACTATGTAGACCAGGCTGGCCTCAAACTCACAAAGATCCACCTGCCTCTGCCTCCCAAGTGCTGGGATTAAAGGCGTGCACCACCACGCCCAGCTTGGAATTACTTTTATAAAACAAAAATCTTAAAGCTTCTCTGAGTAATGAAATTGTTTTGAAAAGCAGTTTTATATTGGTTAAAAAAAAATCTCTTAAAACTTTTACAGGCCCTTGGAGGACTTGTGATAGCTGCTGTTATCAAGTATGCAGATAATATTCTAAAAGGATTTGCAACGTCCTTGTCCATAATATTATCAACACTCATATCCTATTTTTGGCTACAAGATTTTGTGCCAACCAGGTAAAATACTGTTTTCTATTTCTTCTTTTTTCCTTTTCATTCTTTCCTTTTTCAAAATAAGGTTTTTTTCATTTATTTTTATTTTCTGTGTATGAGTGTATTGCTTGCATGTATGTAAGTGCACTGTGTCATGCAGTGCCTGAAGAGGTCAGAAGAGGGCATGAAGAGGGCGTTGGATCCACTGGAACTTGAATTATGAGTGGTTGTTAGCCTCTGTGTGGGTACTGGGAATTGAATCCAGGTCCTTTACAAGAACAACCCGAGCTCTTAACCAACTCTCCAGCCCCATTCTTTCCTTTTTTTTTTATCTCCTTGTAGCCCCAGCTGGCCTGGAACTCGCTATGTAGATCAGGCTGGCCTCGAACTCATAGAGATCTGCCTGCCTCTGCCTCCCAAGTGCTGGGATTAAGGCATGCGCCACCATGCCCAGCTTCATTCTTTCCTTTTTATATGCCTTGTTTTGTTTGTTGGTATTACCATGATTCCATTTTCTAAAAGTTTATTAAGTATCCACCATGTGTCTGCTGGATTCTAGACAAAAAGGAGTGTATGAATGAGACAGTTGTGCTCCAGGAGATGACAGAAAAGCAGGGAAAAATAGACACATGATAAATTATAATATTATGGTCAGTATAGCAATGGAAGTATATACATAGTTCATTAGGGAGGGGCTTAAATCTGTGAAAATATCATTAGCATGATAGGTTTCTCTTGTTTACAGTCATGAATGAAGAGTACATAGGTTAGCAGGGGAACAGAGATGTGAATAATGCAGTAGTTAGTAACAGTGTGATAAGTAGGGGAGTGATTCTGCCTGGGAGTGAGTCTTTATATGCTTCTCGATAGAAAGGAAATTGTGGGTGCAGGGAATAGCATCTACCATGACAGTGTCATGCAAGATACATAGAGTCAGATGGCTGAAATTATAGGTTGGGCAGGAAGAGTCCAGAGGATGATGTTGGAGGGAACACGTTACCACAGGCTTCTAACTGGGCACTTTATTCCTGAGGCGAGACAGGAGCTTCATGAGTTTGAGGCCAGCCTGGGCTACATAGTGGGACACTGTAACAAAATAATACAAAACAAAAGGGTAAGGATTAATGATCCTTTTCCTTTTAGGTTTTTTTTTTTTTTTTTTTTTTTTGGGGGGTTTTTTAATGTTAAGGGTAATGGCTTTGGACTGTTAATAGAAATCTTAAAGCCAAAAGTAGATCCATGTCTCTAATAGCCCTTTTACAATGAATATTAAAAGTATCAACTGGGAGTCTGGAGAGATGACTCAGTGGTTAAGAATACTGGTTGCTCTTGCGAGGACCCAGGTTCAGTTCCCAGCCCCACATGGTGGCCAGTAGCCATTTGTAACTCCAGTTTCAGGGGATCCGACAACCTCTCCTGGCCTTCATGGGTATTGTACACACATGGTACACTTACATGCAGGTGAAACCTCATACACATAAAATACAAATAAAAATTTATTTATTTATTTATTTTTGTCTTTTTGAAGCAGGGTCTCCCTGTAGCCCCAGCTGTCCTGGAACTCACTATGTAGACCAGGCTGGCCTTGAACTCACAGAGACCGACTGCCTCTGCCTCCCGAGTGCTGGGATTACAGGCATGCACCACCATACCGGCAACAAATAAAATTTTTTAAAAAATATTTTATTTTTATTTTATGTGTATGAGTATATTGCCTGCATGTAAGTGTACCTGTGTCATGCAATGCCCGCAGAGGTCAGAAGACAGCATTGGATTTCTCTGGAACTGGAGTTACTGATGGTTGTTAGCTGCCATGTGGGTGCTGGAAATTGAACCCAGGTCCTCTACAGGAACAGCCAGCGCTGAATCATCTCTCCAGTCCCAAATAAATTTTTAAAAATAATAATTGGTAGTCTAAGTTCATTTCCAGCTAATACAAAGTCCCTTACATCTGCACATACACAGAATAAAGAGAAAAGCAGGAATTCCTTGGATTTCATCTAATTTCCTTTTTTGTTGTTGTTTTACTGTTTTTTTTTTGTTTGTTTGTTTGTTTTGAGGCAGGGTCTCTCTGTAGCCCCAGCTGGCCTGGAATTCACAAAGATCCACCTGCTTCTGCCTCCTGAGTGCTAGGATTAAAGGCATGTGCCACCATGCCCAACTTCTAATTTCCTTTTGTTAAACATTCTGTAAAAAATTGGTCCTGAGTTTTGGTTGTCATTTCCTTGGATTTCAAACTGAACTTACCTAGGTTTAACATAAAGGAATGAAAATTTCGTTTTACAGTTTCAAGTTGCTAAATACTTGAGACCTTTTGTAACTGAATGACTTATGTACAGAATGTGTGTGTAGGTGAAATACTGAAGTGAGAACATCTTTGTTCTGGGAGTTTGTGCACCAGATGACAAGCAGGTTCTATAGCCAGTGTCTGCATCCAGATACTGCCTTTCAGTTATTTGGGACTTTTGACAAATTATGTATAGTCCTTTAAGTCCATTTCCTCATAGGTACAAAGAGAAGTGAATACCAGCACTTGATCCAGTAGTTCTGAGAACTAGATGAGCTTTTGCCTGTAAAGCACTCAGCCAAGTACCCAAAACTCATTTGTCATGTTACTTAGAATAGTTCTCTCCCCAAATTGCAATTTGTCTTATTGTACAGGTATAGGAAGAACTTGATTTGCCCTTAATCTGACTTTCTCTTTTGTTTTCCTTCATCCTGTTTAGTGTCTTTTTCCTTGGAGCCATCCTTGTAATAGCAGCTACTTTTCTATACGGTTATGATCCTAAACCTTCAGGAAACCCCACTAAAGCGTAGTCACGTACTATCATCTGGTTTTTCACGATGGTGCCCTAGGAATCGCAACGTTAATCTTGCACAGAAGACTTCTCCAGATTCTGTGAAGATATCATCATGCTAAACCTGATTGTACTGTTCAAATGGTTTGAAGTGTGCAAGCTTCAGGATTAAATATGTATACACTATCTGGAAATCAAACTTGAAAGCATTTCCAGGGACTAGGATTAGAAGGAATACTGGGAGGAAACTTGAAGTTTAAGTTTATAAAGAGTTTACCTTTTTGATTGCTGCAGAATTGTCCTATGCACTCTTTGCAAGAGCACACAAATGTCAAATACCAATTTTTGAAAGTTAGATCTACTTACTCTTACTAAATTTTTAAAAAAATCTTACTCTTTCTGTACAGGTATATCAAATCACACGGAATATTCAAAGCTTGAAACTTACGGTTGCCTATAAAGCTGTGAAAAAACAAATATGATTTTAAAACATTTTGATGTATTTGAAATTTTTATATTCATACAGAAGATTGCTACGCAAAGATTGCTAAATGTTATTTGTTCAATTATATAAAATATTCTGGGTCCGATTTGTCATAGAATAAAATTCATATTTAAATTCAGTGCATAGAGAATCTATTTCTCCATGTATATCTTCAGACCTCTTAGTGCTTTGAGACAGCTGAATGCAATCCAACTTCCTATGCCACGAAGCCAGTGACTCTTACACTAGTGGAGCTTTATCTTTAGTTTCCTAGTGTACTTCTTTTCCACAAATAAGAGAAATCTTTAACATTATCTTAAGTTGAATTTGTGGGTGTTGTCATTAAAAAGTTTAAGTGAATTTAAAGGGATGAAATATACATTTAATGTTTGAAAATAATTATTATTGCCTAATATTTCCATGTGGAGAAATCAGAACTATTAAGCATATACTGTATACAATATAAATTTTTTAAATGGAGAATTTACTCATTGATCTATAGCAGGAATGTTCTTTAATCTGCAACTTTTGATAAAAACAACAACCAAAAAATAGTAATACACATGAGTGACCAAGAGCAAACTGACTTTCTTATAGACATTCCCTGCTGCTGTGCTGCATTCTTCCAAATGGCATCTAACTTTTAAGTTCAAAGGCTGCTTAGGAGAACTCTTTGGGTCTCTCATAAGCCTGCTATCCCCAAGAATACTCTGATCATGTGACTGGAAGAGGTGGTTAAATTCTGAGTTCCCTTTCTGTGTCCCCATAAGAGCTGCTGGGAAGGAGCCACCATTTGCTTTAAAGTAGTGGGTTTTCTTTCTTTTTTAACACTGGAGTTGAGGGTGCAAATTATATGACCTATTTAATAAGCTGATTCAAAGAAGAGAGGAGATATTAAGAAATAGTAAGATGAGGTGGGAGGCAAAAATGCTTTCTATACTTGGAATGTAGGTTTAATTTAATTATTGACCATAAGCAGAATTACCTACTGAGTATGAGAAGTATTTTACTTTACTTTTTCATTTATATTGTATATATTTTAAAAATCTGTTCTAATGTAAGAACAGATAAGATATAAAGCCTTTATAAGATATAAAACCTATAAAAAGATAACTATTTTTGTGTAGTTCAAATGGATTTTGTTAAATAGGGTTTTCTCGAAAGTACCATTGTTGAGAACTGCTGAGTACAGTTGGCTAGTTGAACTGACTGTTGTACTTTGCTAATGCAAACACAGTTACACGCCTAATCAGCTCCATTCAAAGTTTTAAAGTACTTAAAATTACAAGACCTTTAAAATCAGTTTGCTGGTGATAACAAAATGATAGTAAGCAAAATTTCTGAATTCCATATTTATGATTTTCAGTGGCTACCTTTTAGAGTATTTGATAACTACTATATTTTGAGTGTGGTGTTTGAAGACTGCCACAACACTCAGACCCATGTCCTATTATTACTCACTACTGTGAGAAACCAAGGCTTGCAAACACACAAAGTTCAAGACTAAAGATGGATGTTCAGCTCACATAAGTATTGTTTGGGCAACTGTGTTTTAATACACTGTGAATTCACAATTAATGATAATTTAGATCTACCTGTTTTAACCCTTCAAAAATTTATGAGTGGGCTAGGTGTGGTGGTACACACACCTTTAGTTCCAGAGGCGGCGGATCTCTGTGAAATCTAGGCCAGCTTGGTCTACATAGTGAGTTCCAGGCTACCTAGGGCTATAGGGAGACCCTGTCTCAAAACAAAACAAAACAAATTTGTACAAGCAAGTTATTGGATATTAGGTTTGTTAAAGTAACAGGTACATTTTAGGTATCTAAAAATCCCACAATTTTCAAGATTCTTAATAAAGTTTATAAAAATGTAATTAAGAATTATGAAGTATATTGTCAAAGCAAGCTTTTATTAGGCATCATTTTTGTTTTTCTCTTCTAGTAGGTTTGAAAATGCCATTGGGCTATATGGTTTATATAAGGTAAAAAAATCATATTTGAAAAAGTGGGCTTGTATCCTAGATTGTGTTATATATACAGAGATTGAAATTTTGTGTATTGTGGTTTGTGTTTTGATGACTTTCAAAGGTATTACTGTGTCAACCTTTTATAATGATAACTTCTTGATTATTTAAATTTTTATACTTTGTATACTTGTTATCTCTTAACTGCTTTCCTCTATGTGAAATGTGTTGGGAAGAGAATAGTGCCAATTGATAGCTCTTTTAGAAATGAAGACCATGGCCCTGGAAGAAGAGTTTGAAATGCAGCAGGTAGATTTTTTTTCAAGTTACTTTTATGATAGTATAGAGTTTAAAGATGCAGAACTTGAATGTTTACATCAGTTTATCTCAAATGCCACAGAATTTCATAGAAAGGAAAAAGCAGTTCTATATTTCAACTAGATTCTACTGAGTCTAAAAGGAAATTAACATTTTGAACTTCTATACACTTAAGTGTAATATTGAATATTCTCACATATCAAATTAGACTTTTAAAATGTCCTTGTACAGTCATTCAACTGTACAATGAGATATTTTCCCCTCTTCAACTGAGATATTTTTAAGAGTTTAGCATTATTCATTTTATTTAAACATTCATTGTAAAAATATTTAATTACAGTAGATGTATACTTTACATGAGATTTCTAAAAAAAGTATTTATTTTAAGACTTATTTTAAGACTCTCCAAGATATTTACAGTAGTTATAGGGCCAAAGAAAATTCACCTTTATCACATTCTGGTCCTGTGTGCCTTGCTTTACCAAATACCTGACTTTTGTGGAGAATATTTCTGCCATTCACAATTTTGGACACATGGGCAAAATCAGGATTTTTTTTTTTTTCAAGAATAACAGAATATCTGTAATTCTAGCCTTGGTTATTTTAACATTTGCTCTTTTTTCCTAGCATAATCCCAGCACTTGGAAGGTGAGGCAGGTGAATCTCTTGAGTTTCAGACCAGTGAATTCCCAGCCAACCAAGGATATCTAGTGAGGCCCTGTCTCAAAACCACAATAACGTCAAAACCCAAAACCCAAACAAAATAGTAAAACAGGCTTCATATAAAAGCATTAGTAAACAGTATTTACTTAAATAAATTGTGGCACCATAATTCAGGTTTTGAAACTTTTTAACAGTTGTATATAAGGGACATTTTGGTGTTTCATTTCTTATATAACATAATTTACTGTGATTTAAGACAATATTTTAAAAATTATTTGGATACTAAATTTATCTGTATTTCATTTATTTAGAATGATACTTTTGGGTTTGGGAATGTGATTTGTATGTTAAATTTTTTTATGGATATAATTCAAAGGAATGTATAAATTGGTCTTTTGTTAAGTGGCTTTTTAATTGATAAATTTCTCATGTGGTTTTTTGGTATCTATTATTATCTATATTTAATAGATAAGGGAAATAGATTATTTTCATAAATAATTATATAGATTTTCCCCATATTTTCTTGTTTTCCTTTTTACCCGTGTCTGATTTATCTATGGATTAGTTATATATATATATATAAATCACAAATGAATTGCTAATGTTTATCTCTCTGTACATTTTTTTTGAGACAGGGTCTCATTGTGTAGCCCTGGAGATCGCTATGTAGACCAGACTAGCCTGTGCTTTCTATGTATTGGGCTTAAAGGTGTGTGCCACCACTCCCAACTCTTGGTAACTTTAATTAGGTATAATTTTGCTTTCTTTTCTGTAATCTGTGTTTAAGCAAGAGACTGGATTTTATTTAGTCCAGTTAGAATTTTTCTACATATATGATGATTAAAGCCTAGAAGTGTTTTGTTTTGGAGAAAATACGCCTTTCATGGTTGAGTACAGTAGCTCAGGATACATTTTCTTACTGCTTGAATATAATTGCTTCTACAGTGACTCTCAGTTTGGTACATAAAGATCAACTGTAATAAACAGCATACGGATTTTATTTATACTTCTACTCTGAAATAACCATACACAAAATACTTCATTTTAAGAGACCCCAAAGAAGCTGGGTATGGTGGTACACTCTAATTCTAGCATGCAGGAGGCAGAGGCAAGTGAATCTTTTGTAAGATGGAGGCCAGCCTGGTCTACATAGCAAGTTCCAGGCCAGCTGGGGCTGCAAGAACTTGTTTCAAAAAAACAAAAACAACAAAAAAAGAGAGACCTCAAATACAGAAATGTCAGCATTTTAGTTTGTTTTGTTTTTAAATTTTTATTATTTCTATTTTATGTGTATGAGTGTTTTGCCTGCATGGATATAAGTGCACCATGTGTATGCAATGCCCACAGAGGCCAGAAGATCCCCTGGAACTGGAGTTACAGATGGTTGTTAGTCATCATATGGGTGCAAATCCTCTTGACTGCTGGACCATCTTTCCAGGGAAGGAGCAGGGAATGTGATGGTGGGAGGCTTTTTTTTTTTTTTTTTTAAAGACAGGATTCTGGTGGTCTGGACTATGTAACCAGGGTGGCCTGGAACTCACAGAGATCTACCAACCTCTGGCTCTGGAGTTATGGGATTAAAGATGTGTGCCATCATGTGCAATACCAACATTTTTTTTTTTTTTGGTCTTTTTTTGAGACCCCCAAAGAAGCCCCAGCTGGCCTGGAACACACTATATAGACCAGGCTGGCCTTGAACTCATAGAGATCCGCCTGCCTGTGCCTCCCAAGTGCAATATGAACATTTTAAAAAACAATTTTCGGGGCTGGAGAGATGGCTCAGTGGTTAGGAGCACTGGCTGCTCTTATAGAGGACCCAGGTTCGATTTCCAGCACCCACATGGCAGCTAATGACTGTCAGTAACTCCAGTTCCAGAGAAATCCAATGCCCTCTTCTGACTTCTGAGGGCATTGCATGACACAGGTGCACTTATATACATGCAGGCAATACACTTATAAGATAAAAATAATATTTAAAAAAATTAATTTTCTAATCCCAGCACTCGGGAGGCAGAGGCAGGTGGATCTCTGTGAGTTCAAGGCCAGCCTGGTCTACATAGTGAGTTCCAGCACAGCTGGAGCTACAGGGAGATCTTGTCTCAAAAAGACCAAAATAATAATAATAATAATTTTCTTTGGCAGTTTCTCATGAAAAGCACTAACCGAAAATCTTTAATGTTATTTTCTATGTTAGAATACTTTTTTCATTGGAAGTATATCACGAGCGAAGTATGATGCACAACTGTAATCCAAGCACTTCTGAGACTGAGGCTTTGGGATCACTTAAGACCAGCCTAGGCTACAATGCAAGTCTGAGGTCAGCAAGTCAAGTGTTGCACAACATGGGTGCACTTATACACATGTGGGCAATACACTCAAACACATAAAATAAATGTATTACCCGCATGTGTATAAGTGTACCCATGTTGTGCAATGCCCACAGAGGTCAGAATAGGTGGTCAGATACCTGGGAACTAGTGTTACAGGTGGTTATTAACTGCCATGTGGGTGCTGGGAATGGAATCTGGGTCCTCTGCAAGAGCAGCCAGTGCTCTTAACAGCTGAGCCACTTCTCCCCAATAAAATATTTTTTAAAAAAGAGTGAGACCCTATCTCATCTCTCTCCCTCCCTTTCTTTCCTTTTAACAGTTTTTAAAAAATTTTTATTCAAGGTTTTTGATTGCTAGGAGGCTTACTGGGATGAGTGTAGTGCTGGCAAAGGCCTGAAGATGGCAACAGGGCTGCCATGTGCGTGTTGAGAATCAAACCCAGGTCCTCTGGAAGAACATCAAGTGCTTTTAAGCTCTGAGCCATCTCTCCAGCCCCTTTTCTCTCCCTTGCAGTTCCTCCTTTTCTTTTTCTATTTCTCATTCTCTCTTCCCTTCTCCCTTCTTTTTCTCTTTCTCTTTCTTGGTTCTTGTGGTTAAATCCACATGTGGTTAATCCCACATGCTAGGTAAACTACCTCTGAGTCACATCTCTATACCTCATTAAGTCCTAAAATTAATGTTTTATTCTGCTTTAACAGCTCAAATTTTCTTATTTTGTTTTGAGACAGGGTCTCACTATGTAGCCCAGGCTAACCTTGAACTTGCAACTGTCTTCCTGCCTCAGCCTCTTGAGTGCTAGGATTAGAGTTGTGTTCCATCATATCTGGTGTATTAGTCAGGGTTCTCCAAAGAAACAGAACTAGTAGAATGAATATATATGTATAGGGATTTATCAGCTTAGCTCACAGGATAGAGTCCGAGTAGTCCAACAATGGCTGTACCACAATGGAGAGGCTGAGAATCCATAGTCGCTCAGTCCACGAGGCTGGATGTCTCAGTAGTCCCAATCTGGTGCTGAAGGTCTGATGAATTCCAAAAGATCAGCTAGTCTTCAGTCTACAGCAGCAAGACAAATTCACCAGCAAGAGAGAGAAGAAAGAAGCAAAAAAACATTCTCCTCTGCCATCAGAAGGTAACACCTACATTTAGAGTGTGTCTTTCAGCTTCAAATGATCCAATTAAAATCTCTCTCATTTCAGTTAATTCCAAATCCAGTCAACTTGATACCCAGGATTAGCCATCACATCTGGCTAGCAAATTTAATTTAAAATTAAGGTGGTTAGTGCTGTTTCTAATAATATGCATGAAGTGCCAATAGGTCTTTGTAAAGCCAAGGTAGGCTACTACTTCCCGGGAGCCAGGCAGGATTACAGGAAATTGTGAAGGCATAAGCACCTGTTTCATCTTGTCACTGTTCCAACAGAACTCTGAAATCTAGAATATATGGCCTGTGGCCGTATTTAGGATAGTATACATAATGCTTGAGATTTCCATTGTTTTATAGTATTTGTCTCCATTTTCCTTATTAGCTAAATTTGATTTTGTATTAAATATTTTGATTTTATATAACCATTGCCATTTTAGTAGCTTTATACTGTGACAAACTGTGAGAGTAGCTTTGAAAAACTCCTGAGCTGTATTTGTGAACTCAAAAAAGCAGCGCTGTTAAAGAAGTAAGGTGGGTTTTTTTGTTTTGTTTTTGAGATACAGAGTCTCCTTATAATCCCCAGCTGCCCTGAACTTGCTTTGTAGACCAGAAGACTGGACTTGATCTCAGAGAGATCCACCTGCCTCATCCTCCTGGGTTTGGGGATTAGTGAATGCCACCACGCCAGGCATTAAAGAAGAGTTCTGGTTTTTTTTTGTTTTTTTTTTTGTCTTTTTGAGACAGGGTCTCCCTGTAGCCCCAGCTGTCCTGGCACTCACTATGTAGACCAGGCTGGCCTTGAACTCACAGAGATCTGCCTGCCTCTGCCTCCCAAGTGCTGGGATTAAAGGCATGCACCACCACGCCTGGCCTTATGTATTATTATTATTATTGTTATTATTATGTGTATTCATGTATTGCCTGCATAAGTGCTCCCGTGTGCAATACCCGTGGAGGACTTGAGGCTGTCAGATCCCCTGGGACTGAAGTTACGGACAGTTGTTAGCTGTCATGTGGGTGCTGGGACTCAAACCTGGGTCTTCTGCAAGAACAATCAGTGTTCTTAACTGCTGAGCCATCTCTCCAGCCCCTAAAGAAGTGTTTTAAATTATTATTGTCGATTTTAAGACAGGGTCTCATGTCCAGCCCAGGCTGCTTTAAACATACATGTAGCTAGGCTGACTTCGGTATGCACCCTAGTGCTATAGCCTCTTGTGTGCTGGGCTTTCCCACCACATCTGGCAGAACCTAAAAAAATTTATTACATTAAAAATTGAGTGCACGTGCATGTGTGCGCACATAGGAGCAAGCATTAGTGTGGCAGGGGATGTGTGGTGGTGCCCATGTGAAGGTCAGAAGATAACCTGTAGGAGTCAGTTCTCTCTTCTACCAGGTGGGGCATGGGGATTGAACTCAGGTCATCAAGCACCTTTACTAGTTGAGACATCTCACTGGCCCATATTTTTAAATTAGAATTTTTTAAAAAAAATTTTATGTCTTTGAGTGTATTGCTTGTATGCGTGTAAGTGCACTCATGTTGTTCAGTGCCCACAGAAGTCAGAAGAAGGCATTGGATCCCCTGGAACTGGAATTATAGATGGTTGTTATCCACCATGTGGGTGCTGGAAATCAAACCCAGGTCCTCTGCAAGAACAGACAGTGCTCTTAACCCCTGAACCATCTCTCCAGTCCCCAACACATTTTTTAATTTTAAGATTTATTTTTAAGCCAGGTGTGGAGGTGCATGCCTTTAATCCCAGTACTTGGGAGGCAGAGGCAGGTGGATCTTTGTGAGTTTGAGGGCCGCCTTGTATACATAGTGAGTTCTAGGTCAGGTGGGACTACAGGGAGACCCTGTGAGTGTGGGGGGGGACCAGTAGAAGCCAGCAGATTATTTTTATTTTTTTTTTTTTTTGTCTTTTTGAGACAGGGTCTCCTCTCCCTGTAGCCCCAGCTGGCCTGGAACTCACTATGTAGACCAGGCTGATCTCAAAGATTGGCCTGCCTCTGCCTCCTGAGTGCTGGGATTAAAGGTGTGTGCCACCATGGGTGGCCTAAAAATTTCATTTTTAAAGTAAGTATATTGAGTTTACTTGATGGAAATTGTTACTGACATATCAGACTAAGATACTTTTATCCATGGAAACTGGTATCTTTATCATTTCTAGTCAGTATGGAAGTAGAAGGAACAGATACAACCAAATTTTTTCTTAACATTTAATTTTAAAATAATTTCAAAGTTCTGGAAGTCACAGCAGCTTCCATTCATTTGTACTCTGTACGCGCCCCCCCCCCTTTACCTAATTACTTACAGCCATGTAACAAATTGCCCCAAAGCTTGGTGACCTAAAACTACCACCTTCTCTTTTTTAAAGACAGGGTCTTGTGTATCCCAGACTGGCCTCAGATTGGCTATGTAGCTGAAGATGACATTGAATTTCTAATCCTCCTGCCCCCACCTCCTAAGTGCTGGGGTTCCTTCAGTGCGGGGGGGATTGGATCACAGCCTTGTGCATGCTGGGGTAAGTGCCTTCCCTAAGAAGCTGTATCTCCATTACTTCTTGAGTCAAGGATCCCCGAGTGGCTACATTGGGTAGTTCTAACTTAATCTCTCATAAAGTTGTAGTAAGAATATTAGCAATCACCTTAAGTCTTCCAAGATATGACCCACACAAGTTTTTGGGAGGCCTCTGTTCCTAAACAACTGGACCTGTCCATAATTCCTCTGGTATCCTCATGACATAGAACTGACATTCCCCAGAGTTCATTTCAGAGTGAATGAAAGAGTGCTAGCAACAATCTGTACTTCCAGCTTGGAGAGATGGCTCAGGGGTTAAGAGTACGTAGTGTCCCTCCAGAGGACTCGAGCTCAAATGTAGAACTAATGTAGGGTGGCTCACAACTGTAGCCCCAAGCCAGGCATGGTGGTACATGCCTTTAATCCCAGCACTCAGGAGGCAAAGGCAGGTGGATTTCTGTGAGTCCAAGGCCAGCCTGGTCTACACAGTGAGTTCCAGGACAGCTGGGTCTACAAGGAGATCCTGTCTCAAAAAGACCGAAAAAAAGAAAAAAACCAAAACTGTAGCTCTAGCTTCAGGGGATCTAATGCCCTCTTCCAGCCCTTGTGGGCACCTGAACTCATGTGCATGAATACACATATACACACAATTAAAAATGTAAAAACAAAACATGCAGTGTCTTTTATGACCTAGCCTCTGAAGTTAAGAGATGCCTTCTAGCTGTTAAAACAGAAAAGCATCACTAAGCCCAGGCAACATGCAAGCAAGGGAAATTAGACACCACTTTTACAGAAGAATACTGACTTTGGGAACACATTTTAGAACCACCACATCCAGGTTCATGGTTTTCACATTTTGTTTTGTCACCATCTTCCCTTCATCTAACAGTCTGAGGACAGACAGCATGCATTGTGTTCTTTCACTACCTAACACTGAAGCATGTATTTAAGAAAAAGGATTCTGGGGCTTGAGATACGGCACAGCAGCACTGGCTGCTCTTGTAGAGGACCCAGGTTCGAATCCCAGCACCCACATAGTGGCTAACAACCATTTGCAACTCCAGTTCCAAGGGATCCAGTGCCCTCTTCTGACTTCTTCAGGGCATTGCAGACATGGGTGCACCTACATACATGCAGGCAATACACTTATACACATAAAATAATAAAATATTTTTAAAATTCCTATACAGTTAACAAAATCTAATTTTTAACATTGTAGTAATATCTCAT
>NW_008338999.1:6523035-6523982 GCF_000622305.1 Nannospalax galili
GCTCAGCCCGCGGAGGCCCGGGCGGCCCTGCGCTCCTTATGCTGTGGCGGGTGGGCTCCGGCGCCGCCTGGGTACGTGGGTTGTCTCTTCCCGGTCGCCGGGAGTCGGAGCTCAGCCGGGAGCGGCTTTGGGCTCGGTTACCCTGTCGGGGGTGTGCTTCCCTCCGCCCCCGACATCGGAAGCCTGACCCCACTACCCCGGGCCTACACGTCTGTCCGCTGGCTTTCAGGGAAGTCATCACCTTGTGCCTCAAAGCAGCCGGGAGCGGCTTTGGGCTCGGTTACCCTGTCAGGGGTGTGCTTCCCTCCGCCCCCGACATCGGAAGCCTGACCCCACTACCCCTGCCCTACACGTCTGTCCGCTGGCTTTCAGGGAAGTCATCACCTTGTGCCTCAAAATGAAAAATAGTCTAGAATTGGTCCTGGCTTGCGGATCAAGGGAAGACTCTGAAAGGTAGACGAGCTGAGGCTGAACATGGGCCCTTTAAACCTTCGTTATTTGCGGTGAACTTTATGCAGTGTGCAGTAGGTTATCAGAAGGGGATGTCGGATTTTTGATTGGAGAAAAAACTTGCATATTTGGTTGTGTTGCTATTTCACCGTTGCTACACTCTGATCTGCTTGAATCCTTTGGTGTCAAGTTCGGGACCAGAATGGAAAAGTGAAATGTGTTCGTTTCCCCAACAGTATGCTGACATGGCTCCTTTAATTCCATTTGTAATTTCATGGAGCCTTGATCAACTGCTCACAAAAGTATTAAATGTGTAAGTAGGCCACCACTGAGGATTTGCTGAATTCAGTTAAAATACATGACAGTTTTCTTTTGACATTTCAGAACATGAGTTAGACCAACTGCCAAAATTTAGGAAACGACATATGGAACGATTTCAGAATATGTTCAGTTAACTGTCAGATTTATTAGCTGTCAGAACTTTGATATTTATTGAA
>NW_008338999.1:6524163-6574513 GCF_000622305.1 Nannospalax galili
TAGGGATCAAACTCATGGTATTGTGCTTGTGGGACAGGCACTATACCCTGGAACTACATCTTCAGCCCTAGGTCAGATTAATTCCAAATTTTGAGTTTTGGAAGGGGTATTTTTTTTTTTAACTTAAGAATAATTATTATTATCATTGGCCGGGCATCATGGTGCATACCTTTAATCCCAGCACTTGGGAGGCAGAGGCAGGTGGATCTTTGTGAGTATGAGTGTTTTGCTTGCATGTCACCACTTGAGTGCATTGCCCACAGAGGCCAGAAGAGGGCGTCCAGAAGAGGACACTGGCTCCCTGTAACTGGAGTCACTGAAGGTTGTTAGCCGTCACGTGTCACGTGGGTGCTGGGATCAGAACTCTGTTCTTCTGCAAAAGCAGCCAGTGCCCTCTGTTGAACTCTCTCCAACCCCAGACTTTTGTGTTTTGCAGCAGTGGTGGGGGTTGTTTTGTTTTTTTGAGAAAGATGTCTTGTACCCGGAACTGCCCTAAAACTTCTTAAGCCTCCTACTTCTGCCTCTGGTATGCTGGGATGATGGATATATTCTACATAACTTGGCTAGGAGAGTTGTTTTGCTTTGTTTTTAATCTTTATCCTGATAATTACAGGATTTACAAGATGCATGGAAGTTGTAGCTTACTTTAGGACACAAAATACTTTGGCACTAGTAAATAATTTGAGATGGTACACAGACTCAAAACTTTCTTGAGGGCTATAGGTATTATAGGGTACTATAATTTTTTCTCAGTTTATTGCAAAACACTTTCCATTTTTTGGTTTTGTTATTTTTATTTTATGTGGATGCATGTATTGCCTGCGTGTATGTAAGTGCACCCATGTTGTGCAGTGTTCTCGTAGGACAGAAGAGGCCATTGGATCCCCTGGAACTGAAATTACAGACAGTTGTGAGCTGTCATGTGGGTGCTGGGATTCAAACCCAGGTCTTCTGCAAGAACAGCCAGTGTTCTTAATCGCTGAGCCATCTCTCCAGCCCCATTCTTTCCATTCCTAAGAGTACTGGAAGTTCCTCCAGAATAAGAGCTTTGTTTTTCCTTATTCAATAGAATGATAAACACGGTTCCATTTTGAGCCTAATGTATTCCTAAATTTTAATTGTAATTTTATTTATTCCTGTACATAATCATATATATATATTTCAGTAAATGTCATGGAATTTTTCCAGTGTAAAATGTTAATCTGTTGTAGTTGTAAATGAATAGGATGGTGAGCATCATACCGCTAGGCATGGTACCCACGTCTCCAGCCCTCAAAGAAGCCAAGGCAGGCTAAACTTTGTAAGCTGTGTAGTATATTGCAAGCCAGCTTCTGCTAGGATACATAGTGAGGCCCTGTCTCAAAAAAATAGAGATCTGGTTTTAAGATGGCACCACTTGAGTCTGGAGTGGCGGTACACACCTTTAGTCGCAGCACTTGGGAAGCAAAAGCAGGCAGATCTCTGTGAGTTCACACCAACTTGGTCTACATAGTGAGTTCCAGGTAAGCCAGGGCTACAAGGAGACCCTTTCTCCCCTGCACCGCCCCCCAAGGCTTTTTTTTTTTTTGCCTCTAATTGGAAGTTAAACTACTGTTTTGTATTGCTCTCCCCCCCCCTGAAAAAAATGGCATTTGGTATTCTCTTGAGTGTGTTTTGTCATGGAATGTTTTTGAACTATTGCTGTTGACATTACAGATTTAGTGTCTTTAAAAAGTTCTGTCGTTGGTCAGATTTATTCAGAGGCAGATAAATATCTGAGGCTACATAGTCAGTGTATGACATGTACTTGAACAATCACTGATTGGATTCCTTTTCTTTGTAAGGTTTAGAGAAACAATAAAATTATTTTTGCTTAGTCGTGCTGATATCTTTGTAAGCCTGTTTATTTTTATTTTTTAAATTATTTTATTTAATTATTTTGAGGCAGAGTTTCTCTGTATAGTCCTGGCTCTCCTGAAATCTCTTTGTAGACCAGATTGGCCTTAAACTCACAGAGATTCTCCTGCTTCCCCTCTCCCTCCCCTCTCCCTCCCCTCTCTTCAGTCAAAGGCATGGGCCACTATGCCCACATTGTTCAACCAATTTTTATATTGTTAGAATAGCTGTTAGTGATTTGGCAAAAAGGGTTCAGTTCTTCAAAGTATTCCTTGTAGAGGTCTTTTATTTCCTTGGTTGTATTTATTCCAAGGCATTTTATTTATTTTGAGGTTGTGAATGAATTGTCCTGCTTTCTTTCTTGGCACTTTTTTTTTTTTTTTGTCCTCACTTTTATCAGCTCTTAAGAGCATCAGTTGTTGTAAGCCAGGCATGGTAACACATGCCTTTAATCCCATCAGAGGCAGGTGAATCTCTGGGACATCCAGGCAAACCTGGACTACACATCAAGCTCCAGATCAGCCTGTTTTACATACCAAGTTCCAGAAAAAAATAAAATAAAAATAAATAAACTGCAAATAAGGATACTTTGGCTTCTTCCTTTCCTATTTGTATCTCTATCTCCTCCTAGAGCTCTAGCTAGTAAAAAAACATTAAATACTAGTCTTTTCTTTCACGCCTTGTAAAATGTGGTTTATGACAAGAAATACTAATCTTTTAATCTCATCACACTCTGTAAGACTTTTTAAGGAAGGGCCCCGAGATACATTCCTGGGGCAGTGGAGCTCTTCCTTTCTTCTTTTAAACTAGCCAACTGGGAAAGGCTTTGAGGTCCGACCCCAGTTAATGAGGAAAAGACACAGCACTCTTGCTATCAAGCTTCCAGGTCCTGTGTGCTTGCTGGATCTGACTGACCACACAGTACTCCCTTTTGCAAAAGTAAAACCTGCCTTCTTGCATTACTTTCACTTTGTTCAAGTGTTTGTGGGGTATTGGTAGGGTCCTTGAACCTCAGATTTTAGTTCTAATACTAGGCCATCAAACACTGCATTGAATAAGAGTGAAATGCATTTCTGATTTTAATAGAAATGTTTTGTTTCCCCTATTTAGTATTCCCCCCCCCCGCCAAATTTAAGAGCAGTTCTATTTGAAAACAGCACAAGTAACTATTGAATAAGTTCTGTATCCATGAAAGTAATAGGGATTGGCAAATTTACTTTTGATGCATTCATATGTAGAAATACAATTTTTAGTTGTTATAAGATTTAATGTATGTAAAGACATAGTGATTTAGAGAGTTTTTAAGATAGAAGTAAAGGTGATATGCACCTAAAATACCCACTGTTAGGGAGGGTAAGGCAGGAGGTGTGTGAATTCAGAGGCTAGCCTGGGCTACATAGCAAATTCTAGGGCACCTTGAGCTACATAATTCAACCTTGTCTAAATGGAGAAAGGGATGGTGGGGGTGGGGAGATTGTTGAATTAAAAGCTCTTGATATTTTAGAGTATGCCCAGTTGACTGTTAAATCATCTTTTTTTTTTTTTTTTTTAAACCTTTTTGAGACAGGGTCTCCCTGTAGCTCCAGCAGACCTGGAACTTTTTATGTAGATCAGACTGGCCTTGACCTCACAGAGATCCACCAGACTCTGCCTCCCAAGTGCTGGAATTAAAGGTGTGCACCACCGTGCCTGGCTTAAATGTTACCACATTAACTATAAACATTACCGTCAGTCTGTGAGCTAATTATGCACATAAATGAGTTACTGAAGTTTAATTTTTGTTGGATTTTAAAAGTTTACTTGTTTTTACAAGATCTTCTTTAGTTTCTGAATGTAGACATGAGACTACACCTCTGACAAACTAGAAATTGTATAGTTCTTTTTGTAAAATATTTTATTGGCTGGGCATGGTAGCACACACCTTTAATCCCAGCACTTGGGAGGCAGAGGCAGGCAGATCTCTGTGAGTTCAAGGCCAGCCTGGTCTACATAGTGAGTTCCAGGACAGCTGGGGCTACAAGGAGACCCTGTCTCAAAAAGACAAAAAACCCCCCAAAAGTTACTATTTTTGTTTTATGTGTATGTGTGTATTACCTGTATGTAGGTAAGTGCACCTGTGTCGTGCAGTGCCCACGGAGGACAGAAGTTAAAGGCTGGCCTTTAACTTGCTATGTGAGGATGACCGTGAACTCCTGATCCTTCTGCTTTCATCTCCTAGGTGCTAGGATTACAGGGGTGTGTCCCTATGCCAGACAGCTTTAAAGATTTAATAGAAAGCAAGACATATGTGAATTACATTGTTCAAGTATCTAAAGTAATTGATCTGTCACTTGCAAAATGAAATATACCCAAAACAGACCACCATTTCCTCCCCCTCTCCCCTCTGGACCCATCCCCCTCTTCCCCCCCATACTAAGGAGGTATGTACATGCTAAGCAAATGGTCTGCCACCAGCTATAGTCTTTTTCTCCGTTTTTTCCTTTATTTTTTAAAATATTATTTTATGTGTATGAATATTGTTTGCATGTATGTAAGTGCACTCAGGTCACGCAATGCCCGTAGAGGTCAGAAGAGGGCGTCAGATCCCCTGGAACTGGTTACAGACAATTGTTAGCCACCCTGTGGGTGCTGAGAACCAAACCCAGGTCTTCTGCAAGAGCAGCCAGTGCTCTTAAACACTGAGACATCTCTCTAGCTCCCTTCTCCCTGGTTTTAATGAGAATAGGTAGGAGTTAGCAAGTATTTCAGAAACCTAAAACCAGTCTTTAATGCTTTCTACTCTTCTAGAAGGACAGCCTTAGGATCGCTCAAGGATATAGGGTCTTTATCAATTCAGACGTGTGTTAAGTAGCCTTAAAGATATTTTTGTTACTCTCAGTATCCTCAGATTGGTTCCAAGACTCCTCTCCCAGACCAGAAAATGCTGTGCTCTCAAGCCACTTAAATGACATGCTATTTGCATATAAGGGATGCACAGCCTCCTGTATACTTTCATCATCTCCAGATTATACTGTGTAGTATAATGTAAATACTGTATGAATAGTTGTTAAACTGTATTGCATAGGGAGCAATGATTTTTGATGTCCATTTGGTTAAGTTCGTGGATGCAGAATCTGTGGATGTGACATACAGCTGCACTGACTTAGGTACCTGTGTACCTAAGCATCACTGTGATTCAGCAGTTGCTTTAGACTGGTGTGTTTGTGGGTAAATTAGTAAGCCGTTTTCTCAGATTATGTGTTCTGTTCATCCAAATATAGTTACAAGTACTGCTTGCCAGTATGTGGTATCTGCCAAAATTTGCATATAATTGTAATGTAAATTGTTTCTAGATGCTGAAAGCTTGAAGTTTAAGTAAAAGGAATAGCTTTTTTGCAAGTATATATGACTTAAAGTTTTCAATTATTTCAAAGCTCAAATTGTCCTTTAGCATTATTTTGAGTTATAAGTCCCAATTAAAAGAGTTAAGGGCTAGAGGTGTAGCTTGGTGGTAGAGTGCTTGTCTAGCATGTGCAAAGCCCTGAGTTGGATCCTGAGCCCTCCAAAAATGAAGACTTGGTACTTTCAGATAGATTCCTGATATAGGTTTTGTCTTTGTGGAGGCAGGGGTCCTTGCTTATCCTTCATAATGAATGGGTTGACGTTCTTGAGATATACAAGTGGTTAGGAATTCCATTATGTGAAATATTTCTGCTTAGAATTTTAATTTAAAATGGGTGAGACAGTATGACACTAAGACCAGTCTTAAATTTAGGCTCCATCCTAAACATTGCTGACAGTTTAGGTTTAGTGTTCTGTAAATTTTATTTTTATCTTTTACTAGTGAGTTCAATTTGTAGACATTTGAATAATGTAACTTATTTTTATTTTATGTGTATGAGTGTTTTGCCTATATGTATTAGTACATTGGTGCATGTAAATGCCCACAAATGCTAGATACCAGATCCCCTGGGACTGGCGTTACAGATGGTCGTGAGCTACAATGTGGGTTCTGGAAACTGAACCTGGATCCTCAGAAGAGGATCTTAACTGCTCTTAACTGCTGGGCCATCTCTCCAGCCCCTCCTGTAACATTTTTGCTTAACTTAATTGAACAGCCACATTTCCCCCATACGAATGGAAAGGACGTCATTAGATGAGTGCTTTTTCCACTCATGATTCCTTTTCTCAGGAGTTTTTACTGCCATACAAGTAAAAAAATTTACTGATTGCTCTGGGCGTGGTGGTGCACGCCTTTAATCCCAGCACTCAGGAGGCAGAGGCAGGTGGATCTCTGTGAGTTCAAGGCCAGCCTGGTCTATGTAGTGAGTTCCAGGCCAGCTGGGGCTACTGAGGAGACCCTGTCGCAAAAAAGATTAAAAAAAAAAATTACTGATTGCAAATCATAAATTTTGAAATAGTTCTGTGGTGTTCATCTAATTTTACCATTTATTAAAAACAAAAGCAAGTTTGTATACTGATGAGATGGATGCGCTTGTTTGTTTTTATATAAATGTTGACTATTTGACACTGCAGGATGCAGAGCATCTTAAGTGTTTCTCAGAGTTATCAGTATTTTGATTGTAATATCATCAATGCAGAGAATGCCACCTTACATAAAAACATAGCACAAAATGTCAAAGTGTATTTAGGATCATTTCAGGGATTATTGGAAATTCTGTTTTAAAGTCAAGTCAGAAACTCAAACAGCAATTTTTATCTTATTTATTATTATTTATTTTATGTGTATGAGTATATTGCATGCATGTATGTATGTGCACCATGTCATGCAATGCCTGTTGGAGGTCAAGAGGATATCAGATCCCCTGGAACTGGAGTTAGGAATGGTTGTTAGCTGTCATGTGGGTGCTGGAAATCAAACCAGGGTCCTCTGCAAAAGCAGTCAGTGCTCTTAACCACTGAGCCATCTCTCCAGCCCCTTTTTATTTTTTAATGCAATATTTTTATCCATTCTTTGAGAATTTTATACATGGATACAATGTATTTTTAATGTATTCACTATTCACCCACCCATCCCTCAACTTCTCCAACTCCTTGTCTACAATTAGGTGTTTTAGATTTTCTATAGGGCACAGGTAAAGGTACACTGGGGCTATAGAAAAGTAGTAGAAAAGTGATGGAAAACCTCTTGGTGGTTGGGAGTGGGAAAGGTCAAACATCAGGGCCTGGGTGCCCAGGACCAGTTATGGAGTCTAGACCATAGCTGGCCATCAAGGGAGATGAAAGTCCATTCTTGATAATCAGTTCTCCCAAGACTAGAAACTGCAAATGACAGAAACCTCCCCTGTCCCCAGCATAAGCCCAACACAGAGGCAAAGGCACTGCCATGTACAACTTGGGACTCAGGGGAGGGGGTTGTGGGGACTCCAGCCACTCAGAGAAGGCTTAAACTCCTGCCCACCATTAAGAAGTCCTCCATCCTCCAGTCTGTTACATTAGCCCACCGCTGGAGGAATGTGGACCATGGCTCATGGTTGGGGAACCACTGCCCCAGGTTCATGAGAGGGCAACACAGCCCCAGTTCATAGGAGGGAACCACATCTCTGGCCCACAGGAGGCCACCACAGCTATACCTCATTTTAAAAATCAAACATTCTAACAATGCAATCCAAGAATACATTAACTTGATACAGGCCAAGGAGTGACCATAGGAAAACGTGAAAAGTCTGTTTTCCATAATCAAACCATCATTTTTCTCTTAATAGCAGAAAGCTCTGCAGTTCTTGGCATCTGGTAGTAGGAATCTGTGCCAAGTGTTGTGTGACCGTGTATGTTGTGATGGCGTTCTCAGTGCACTGAGTGCTTGTGAGTTCAGACTGCAGTTGAGTCTCGTGGTGCAGTATGAGCAAACACTACCAGGAACACTCTGGATTCTGAATTAATTTGGGGGTTTTATATAATCAGAAAACCTTTTACTAATTTTCATGATCCTCACATTCAGCTACATGGCCCCATGGGGTTGTTAAGAAGCTATGTGTTAGATTATTGTAAAAACTTTCTGGGTGTTTTTTTTTTTTTTTTTTTTTTAAAAGGGTCTCACATTATAGTTCAGGTGAACTTGGAACTCACTAGGTAGCCCAGGTTGACCTCAGACTTAGAGCAGTCCTCCTGCTTCAGCCTTCTAAGTACTGGGATAACAGGTATGAGTTACTACACTCAGGAAGGATTGGTTTTCTTTTTGCTTTACAAATGTACTAAAACTTTGCTCTGCTTGATTAAAGCCAAAAAAACAAGAAAATAACCATAATACCTGATGCTGGGGGTCAAACCTTATATTTTCTTACCTTACATTATCTTTTTTTTTTTTTTTTTTTTTTTTTTGATATTTTTGAGACAGGGTCTCCCTTAGCCCCAGTTGGCCTGGAACTCGCCTGCCTCTGCCTCCAAGTGCTGGGATTAAAGGCTTGTGCACTGCACCCAACCTTATTATTGTTATCATCATCATGTGTGTGTTTTATGTGTGTCTGGTTACACATTTCATGTCATGCATATGGAGGTCAGAGGACAAATATTTCTAATTTTGTTTGTTTTAAAAATTTCCCAAATTTTTGAGAATTTTTTTTTGTATTTTAAAAATCAAATTTATTTTGTGTGTGTCTGTGCGTGTTTGCATGCATGTGCACAGACATGCCACAGGGTTCAAACATGGTCAAGCAAAACCTTGTGACAGGGCACACATGGTAAAACAAAGTGCTCACACCTCAGGCAGATAGGAGCAAAGAGACAAGACAGGAAGGGGGCAGTACATCCATTAAGGGCATACTTCTTGCGTCCAGGCCCCACCTTCTAATAGCCTGTTCACTATGAACTCACCAATGGGTTAGCATACTGATGAAATTAGCACTTTCACAATCCAGTTACCTCTACGTATCACCACCAGCTGGGGACCAAGCCTTCAATACGGCAGCCTTTCAGGGGGCACTTTATATCTAAATGTCACTGCTCATAACTTTTTGCTTTGCATTTAAGCCAGTGGGTGCAATCAGGTTTCTTTTTCTCTGGGCTATGAATTTCAGCTCAGGGACTATGTCTTTTTTGTAGTCACAGAACCTCCACTGCATAATATATACTCTGTAATGTTTGCTGAATGATTGAGATCTTACACGAATTGGTTCCCATGCCAAGCATGGTGGCACAGGCTTTTAACCCCAGCAGAGTCAAGTGGATCTCTGAGATTGAGACCAGCTGGATTACATATTGATTTCCAGGGCAGCCAGACCTACGGGGAGAATTTCTTTTTCATTAAAAAAAGATTCCCAGCCATGGTCCTTCAGTTATTCCCCTTCCCCTCCCACTGACTCTACCACCACCATGATTTCAAGCTGTGCCAGCAGGGGTTTTAGGTACCTAAATTTTGTGGGTTGGGAGATGCTGCTTTATGACAACATCAAGAGTAATACAGCATCATTTCAGCATGTACAAAACCCCAAACACTCACATAAGGCTGTTGAATATGTTTGAAAGCCTCAGATATGGCATTATGTTTATTTACATACAAATCATGATCTGAAATGTTAAGTTGGCAGAAGTGCAAAGGCCAGATTAGACTGCCTGTTCCTACTCTTAGGCAATATCTGTTTTTAGTAAGTATTGACTATTGTCTCATTCTTAGTTATTCTAGAGTACACTGTTACTTTTTTAACTGTTACATATCTGTTTCTGCAGCCTCAAGGAATAGGTTCTCCCAGTGTTTATCATGCAGTTATCGTCATCTTTTTGGAATTCTTTGCTTGGGGATTATTGACAGCGCCCACGTTGGTGGTAAGTAATGTTTAATATACATACCACTACTTTTACAGTTTTGGAGGAAAACATTGCTGCAGTCCAGCTGCGGGGGATCCTAAAACCTGAGTAGGAAGGGTAGGGGATGAAGGAAAAAAGACACAGAAACCGCTGGGATCAGGAGGACCAGTAGGCTGACCAAACAGGCACTTTATTGCAGTATAACTATGCTTTCATACCTTTCCTCATCTAGGAAAATTCTTACTATAGAAATATAGCACAAAACAAGTTCCTTTGAACCACACAGTTTCAATAATCACTGTTTCATTAATCACATGTACTTGCATCAGCAGTAGCCAAGCAGAACTTCTAAGACAAAGGCATGTACCTGGGAAGAGTTTCATTTATTATATGTAATTGTATAAGCAGCACCCAAGCAGAACTACTAAGAGAAAGACATGTGCCTCGAGACTGATTATTAGAGACTGACCTGTATAGGTTGAGCCCTGGGTCAGCCAGGATAGACCCTGCCAGTATCCCATTGACTGCTTCTGCAGTGGGGAGAGGGATAGAGGGATGGGGGAGTGGGGTGTGGAGACAGCCTGCACCTGGCAGTCCTGAATATTCAGCTCCCAACAAAAGATGGTCTTTTTTACCCCTGGCCTGTATTTTACTGCTTTGGTTACCTTTTCTAACCTTACCCTCTCTCTTATCTGGGGTAGTGGCACAGGTGTATGAATTTGGACCTGTCACTGGACATGTTCAAACAGAGGCTTGGTCACCACTCTTGGGTAGAGGGAGGGATTCTTTGGCAGATTTGTAAAGATGATGTCTAGGGGCCTGCATTAATCCACCTTATTATTTTGAGGTCAATTCATATAGCTCTGTTTTCCCAATATAAGTTTCTTTTCGTTTGGGATAAAGATCTAGAAAGACTAAAGGTGATATTGCCTACATCTTCCTAGATTTGGAACCTTAGAAATGACTTTTTACTAGATCAAGCCACTCAGATGATCATTAGTATAGTAGGAGTCTGTATCTTAAGTGTGCAACTTACAGAACCCTAAAATAGAATTTTAAGACAATATATACTTGTGTGTGTGTGTGTGTGTGTGTGTATTCTTGAGAGCTTGGTTGTTTTAAACAAAAAAGGCTTATACAAAAAAATTGTTCATAGAAAATTGGATGTCTTTTTAAGTAGATTGCAGTAGTCTATAAGAACATTTGTAATTCATATTTCTTGGCATATTTATCTATAACTACATAACCATTGCCTTTTATGTATAAAATATTGATGTTTAACAAGGTTACTTGGAATATGCAGAACATAATCATAATATATATTGCTAAACAGGACTGAGAATAAAAAAATCTTCAAAATGTGATTTTGTTTATAATAAACTGCATTTGTTTCAAATTAGAAGAATTCCCCTCAATAATGTACATAAAATTGTAAGAATTGCAATTTGAATGTATTTTGATTAAGATCCTTTTCTTTTTAAAAAGTATGACTCATTTACCTAAAATGAGCCATTAGTTCTTCAATATGCAAATTTATACTGAATTACTGTTATGTTTCCCCCAAGAATTACTGTTATGTTTCCCGGGCTTGCCTGGAACTCTAGTTCTCCTGCCTCAGCCTACTGAGTAGCTGGGATTAGAGGTTCTTAGACTTGCCTGTTTCTCTGTGTACTGTTGTTCTAATTTGCTTTCAATTGCTGTAATAAAAGCACTGACCAAAACCAACTTGGGGAGGAAAGTGTGTATTTGGCTTTCAAGCACAGTCCAGCACTAAGGGAAGTCCAGGCAGGAACTCCAGGAACCTGGAGCATAGACCATGGAGGAATGCTGCTTACTGGCTTGCTCCTCTGGCCTATGCTAAGCCTGCTTTCTTGAACAATATAGGACCACCTACCCAAGGGTGGCACTACCCACAGTGGGCTGGGCCCTCCCTCATCACTCAACAATCAAGAAAATGCCCTGCAGACATGGCCACAGGCCAATCCAAGGAAGCAATTCTCCAGTTGAGGTTCCTGCTACCCTTGGGTGTCAAGTAGATAGATAACTAAAGCTATCCAGCATCACTGTGTATTGTTTCCTTGTAACTGGAGACATTGTATGCCTGTTGTAAGATAGTAAGCAGTTTAGCAATGTCTTAACTCCGACATAAAGGTTCTTCTGAAATCCTACCCACCCCTCTAGTCAAGATAAGCGCTTCTAGCATTGTGGTAGTCTTTACCTTTGCCATTAGACAAGTGAACCAAATAAGACACAGATAATTATGTCAGTTAAAGTGTGTTATCTGTTCAGTGATATTTTCAAACTACCTGGGCCTTAAAACTTGTCTTGGCAAATTTGGAAAAATTGAACCTAGAGCATCATACAAGCTAGTTAAATGTTCTCCCACTGAACTATATTCCCACCCCTGATGAAGCAGTTTTAAGGACTAAAGTATAATATACTGAGAAGTTCCTTGTGTCCTTATGACTAGCAGCAATGTATCTTGGGAGCTAGAGAGATGCCTCAGTGGTTAAGAGTGCTTACTGTTCTTCCAGAGGACCTAAGTTTAGTTACCAACAGCCATGTCAGGTGGCTCACAACCCCTCTAATTCTAGTTCCAGGGGATCCAATGCCCCTCTTCTGGCCTCTGTGGGGCACCTGTGTGTGAGTGACAGACACATACACATAAAAATTTTTTTTTTGTTTTGCTTTTAGAGAACTCGCAAGTTAACATTGCCTTTCCTTTTTTCTGAGAAGTAGGGGTTGAACCTAGGACCTTATGCATGTTAGTCAAGTGTTGTATTCACTGAGTTACATCCCCTAGTAATAACTTTGCTGTTTTGAGGCCAGATGATTATTATCATCACCAACAATAATGGAGAGTAGCCCTGTGCAAAGTAGGATGTTTAACAGCATTATTGACTTCTACTTATTAGATGCTGGTAATCGTCCCTGGGACCTGGGATTTGAAGAAAAACCAGGTGTGGTGATGCACACCTTTAATCCCAGCACTTAGGAGGTAGAGGCAGGCAGATCTTTGTAAAATCTGAGGCCAGCCTGGTCTACATAGCAAGTTTCAGGCCAGCTGGAGTTGGAGAGACCCTGTCTCAAAAAGACAAAAAAAAAAAAAAAAGCCCTTGATTGAGAACTATTGATTCCTAATATATGACTGTCACAAAATCATGACTTTTTAAAACTCTTGTCTTACTCCCTCCTTTGCTAGGTATCAAACCCAGGGCCTCAGATATGTTAGACAAGTACTCTACTACTGAGCTACATTCCCAGTCCTCTAACTTTCCTATTCTTGTTTACAATGAGTAAATTTTTTGCTAGATTTCTTGTTAACGGCAAGAAGAATAACTGGAAAAAAGAGAGGATTTCTAGTTCTTAAAGTGGTTCTTGCAAGCTAGCAGGAAGTTTAACTCCACACAATGTTTCTTCCTAAAGGAAAGATGCTTCCCCTTGGTTTTATTTCTCTTACTGCCTTTCTCTGTTGTTTTTACTGAAAGACAGAATTGTGTACTGGAAGGATCGGCTTCCAAGCCAAGCAGGAGTTCAGTTGCTTCATCTGTAAAATTGTGTACATAGCACTTTGCTAATCTGAAAATTAATAGCTTGTATTATGAAAGGGTATTTGAAAATGGTAATGTAGAAAGTTTACTGAAACTAAAATGTAACACATGATTTTCATTTTGGTTTTTATTCTTTAGGTATTGCATGAAACCTTCCCTAAACATACATTTCTGATGAATGGTCTTATTCAAGGAGTAAAGGTAGGATCAGTCATGTGTATGTTACATATATTCATGTATATACATGGTTCGGTATATTACTTGCCTAATTCACTAAGTATCAGGGCTTTTTAAAAAATACTATTTTTATTTTATGTGTATGAGTGTATTGCCTGCATATAGGTAAGTGCACCCATGTCATGCAGTGCCCACGAGGACAGAAGAGGCCGTGGGGTCCCCTGGAACTGGAGTTACAGACAGTTGTTAGCTGTCATGTGGGTACCAGGATTCGAACCCAGGTCTTTTGCAAGAACAACCAGTGTTCTTAACTGCTGAGCCATCTCTCCAGCCCCAAGGATCAGGGTTTTAAAAAATACTTTATTATTTTTGTATTTTATGTGTATCAGGATATTGCCTGCATGTATGTAAGTGCACCACCTGAGTTGTATAGTGCCCACTTAGGTCGGGAGAGGTTGTCAGATACCTAAAACTGGCATTACACATGGTTGTTAGCTGCCATGTTGGTGCTGGAAATTGAAACCAGGTCCTCTGCAAGAGCAGCCAGTGCTCTTAACCACTGAACCATCTCTCCAGCCCCCAGTATCAGTTTTTATAACTAGATAGAATATAATTTGAGGTATTAAGTAATCTTAATAATCTTAATACTTTTTTGGGGGTGGTCGTTTGAGAAGTTGTCTACTTTTGGTTCAATTTGACCAGCAGAGTTTATAAACAGTTAATTCATGTATTAGTATCCAAACAAGTATCTAGCATATGTCTAGAATTGCTAATGTCGAGCTGCTATGATTGAGACTACAATAAAGCGTTTCATATTTAATCCCCAACTAAAGTCTAGTAACATGTTTGTTACTATACAAACTCTCTACTCTTAATTTCGATTTGCCAGACAGATTTTATAAACTAATAATTCATTTATCAGTCTGAAAACATGTTACTAGCGTATAGTAGTCTTTCTGGAATAGTTAATTTGTTTACTCTCATTGGAAGTACTTTGGCATTTCATATAACCCAGGCAGAGCCCAAATGATTGTATCTGATCTGAGAAAATTTTAATATATAGGCAAGAAATAAGCTATTGTTTATCTAAGGTTTAGAGACTGATTTCTTCTGGAAATAAGTGGTTTTAAATTCAATAACTGTAAAATGGTGTCTTTGGTTCATGAATATATGGTATACTTTTTTTTCCTCTAGGGTTTGTTGTCATTCCTCAGTGCTCCACTTATTGGTGCTCTTTCTGATGTTTGGGGCCGAAAGTCCTTCTTGCTGCTCACAGTGTTTTTCACATGTGCTCCCATCCCTCTCATGAAGATCAGCCCATGGTACGTACCTGCTCAGGTTGCTTAGCCGACTTTCTCTTACTGCTTTCTTAATGCTTCTTACTTCTTGCACTTTTTACAGCCAACTTATCTGTGTAGATATTTTTTTCCTTGTTTCGGCCTAGGTTTCACCCTCCCACACCATGGCAGCCAGAGTGAACTGAGTCTCTTTGTGGCTCTGGGTGCTGAATCTCAACCCAGGCCACGACCAAGACCAGGGGTGATTTTTCAATGAACACCAAATCTGTGTAGATTTTTACTTTATTCTTTAATATGTTTTTCGACATAGATGAGAAAGGTTCCAGAAAAATATAGTACTTAAGTAATAGTTCCTAAGGGTTTTGGAACTAGATGTTACTGTTGAAAACATCTAGCCCATATGTGGGCAAACATGCTTTTGAATTTCAAAACAGTATTTTAGGGACTTGATAGAGGTAATGCCTTTTTATTTGCTTAAGTAGAAATTGTGTACAGATTATCACTGTTTGTATTAATTAGGAATAGATTTCATCAGTAAAGCCCCAAATTATATATGTTTAAAATAAAACATATCTCCAAGAAGAGTAGTCCAGAGCCAGATGTGTCAGTTACAGTAAATAAGACTTTAAGTTTATTTATTTTTAAAATATTTATTATTTTTATGTGTATGAGTATATTTGCCTGCATATATGTAAGTGCACCCATGTCATGCAGTGCCTGCAGAGTTCAGAGAAGGCATTGGATCCCTGGAACTGGAGTTACAGATGGTTGTTAGCCACCATGTTGGTGCTGGGAATCAAACCCCAGTCCTTTGCAAGAGTAGCCAGTGCTCTTAACCACTGAGTCCTCTCTCCAGCCCCTTTATTTATTTATTTTCTTACTTATTTATTTTTATGTGTAAGTATTTTTCCTATATGTAAGGGCACCTCATGCATGCAGTGCCCACAGAGGCCAGAAGAGGGCGTCAGATTCCCCTGGAACTAGAGTTACAAATTGTTATACAGTTGTTTACCACCATGTTGATGCTGGAAACCGAACCTGGGTCTTCTACAAAGTAGCCAGTACTCTTAACCCCCAAGCCATCGCTCCAGCCCAAGATTTCTCTTTAACCATTTTTCCATTCTCAGCTGTCACTTAACTGCCCAAAAAGCACCGGCTATCAAGTCAACTTTAGAGGGCACCATAGAAGATATGACTAAGAAAAGCATGCGTTTTGTGGGTGGGGGTCGGGGGATGGAAGGGTGCTTTGTTTTGTTCTATTTTGTTTTTTAAAAAAGGTCTTGCTAGCAGGTATGGTGGCACATGCACTTGGAGGCACTTGGGAGGCAGAGGCAGGCAGATCTCTGTGAATTCAAGGCCAGCATGGTCTACAGAGTGAATCCATGCCAGCTGGGGCTACAGGGAGACCCTATCTCAAAAAGACCAAAGGAAAAGAATAAAGGTCTTGCTATGTACCTACATAGCCCAGGCTGGCCTTGAACTCTAGATCCTTCTCCCTCATCATGCACTTGGAGGCACTTGGGAGGCAGAGGCAGGCAGATCTCTGTGAATTAAAGGCCAGCATGGTCTACAGAGTGAATCCATGCCAGCTGGGGCTACAGGGAGACCCTATCTCAAAAAGACCAAAGGAAAAGAATAAAGGTCTTGCTATGTACCTACATAGCCCAGGCTGGCCTTGAACTCTAGATCCTTCTCCCTCAGCCTAAGAGTACTGGGATTATTTCCACAACAGCCCACAATGCTGCCTTCTTTACTATCCAGCCTCTGCTTACATAGCTTATATATCTTTGGTCAGATTTCAGGCATGTGTTTCTGCTAGTTAGAAGAGACTGGGTTCTTGGCTGCTCTGATAAAAATTAGGGTTAGTTTTTACCTTAAAAGGGAAAGTCCGCACTCATAAAAGAGAACAAGTACCCAAAGTAACAGGATAATATTACGCATTAGTACATTTCTTCTCTAGCGCTCTTTCTGCCTCACAGCTTTATGTTCATTCACACCAGGAATAGTCTCTATTTCCATTGTATGTCTAGAAAGACTAGGGGATATGTGGGGCAGGATCTTCTCTCATAGGTTAGATGCAGCTTTAAAGACCATGCCATTAATGAATGCTAATGATGCAAATGAAATCTCAGTCAAAGGGATCTAGAGGCTAAATAGAAATTTACTTTGGAAAGCAGTGTGTTAGAAAACTTTTCAGTAGCTATTGAAGTCCTGGTCGAATGAGAACATGAAAATTCATTATGATTATGCATAACTTTTGAGCTAAACTTCATTACAAAAAAGATTTGTTATTCTTACCTGTTTTGGAGTCATCTATGGTAGAATATAGTCTGTCTTTCAAAATATCTTTTGCCTTTGTGTGTGTGTGTGTGTGTGTGTGTGTGTGCACGCGCGCGCATGCATGCATGTGTGTAGTTTGGGATGTCTTCCTCAGTAACTTCTCCACCTATATTTTTGAGATTGAGTCTTACTGAGCTTGCTGTTTGAGCTAGACTTAGCTGGTCTTCAAGCTCCTAGGATCTGGCCATCTCTGCCACTGTTCCCCAACACTGAGGTTACAAGCACAAACCACTACACGCAGCTTTTTACATTTTTACAGGGGTACTGAGAATCTGAAATCAGGTCCTTGTACTTGTGCAGCCAAGCACTTTACCCACAGAACCATCTCTCTGGCCCTTGTTTATGGTCTGCAGTAACTGTTCAGGTTTCTTTAGTGTAAAGATTGAGTTTGTTTTGCTAACAATTGAGGAGCTAAAATAACTTAAGGAAAACAATTTCTGTATATAGGAGCACCTAAACCTGGAGTGGTATCAGTTTGGTTTACTGAATTTTTGGTACTCTGGTGAAAAAATAGTAATGGGTATATTAGCCCTTGGTTTGTTGCAGGTTTTAGTAGAAACAGCAAAACCCTTGTCAGTTCAACAGTTGGATTGAAGATTTATCAGAATATGTTATCTAATTTTATTCATTTAAAAATTTTTTTTTGGTAAACAGGCATTGCTTATTTAATAAGTACAGTATGTACACAGAATTCTCTTGAAAAGCATCATTTTATACAGAAACATAGAGAATGCACAGTGTAATCCAAGATTGTATAATGAACACGTGTGTATGCTGGAAGGTAAACTAAAGAAGTTTCATTACCACAGTCAAAATGGACAGCCACATGCATTTCAAAAGGAATTTCATTCCAGAATATATTATTTTTTATTTTATGTGTATGAGTGTATATATATGTTAGTGCACCTATGTCATGCAATGCCCATGGATGTCAGAAGAGGGCGTCGGATCCCCTGGAACTGGAATTACAGACAATTGTTAGCTGCCATGTGGGTACTGGGAATCGAACCCAGGTCCTCTGCAAGAGAAACCAGTGCTCTTAACCACTGAGCCATCTCTCCAGTCCCAGATGTTATCTAATTTTAAGTGCTATAGTCCAGTGTAGAGGTGGAGTTGCTATGAAGGACCATTTCTGGCCCCATGTTTCCATAGTAACTACCCTGGGATTTATACAAGTGTTAACTGTAAGCTGTCCTAGAAAGCTGTGGCTGAATTAGTTCTTTAATAGAAATCAAGATTTTAAGTAATGGTAATTGTTATAACCCTTTTTTGTGCTGTCTTTCACTCCTAGGTGGTACTTTGCAGTTATCTCTGTCTCTGGGGTTTTTGCAGTGACTTTCTCTGTGGTATTTGCATATGTTGCAGACATAACTCAAGAGCATGAACGGAGTATGGCATATGGGCTGGTAGGTATCTTTGTCCCTTTTGAGCCTTTCGTGTCTCTAAAATGTCTTGTTTTCAAAAGTATCCCTTACTACATAATGCATAAAATACATTTCAGGGATAATCATCCATTAGACTGCATTTAAAAGCCTTTGCAGACATATGGTGGCACATTCCTGTAACCGCAGAATTGAGAAGGCTGAGGCTGGAGGATTATGAGTCACCTGGCTACCTAACAAGACCCTGTTTCAAAAAAAAAAAAAACTTTTTCAGAACTATGTAAAATCTGATAGTCACCATTTAGGAAGTCTTGGTAAGTCATGTCAGAATTAAAATGATGGTGTATTTTGTCCTGTGACATTTTTACATGGAATCCTAAAAGTAAGAAAGTAAAGTTTCTCCTTTAATAGATAATCTAAAACTACAAAGTTTCTCCTTTAATAGATAATCTAAAACTACAAGAGGCTAACATCAAGTTCAGGGTTCACTAAACCTTTCCTGTAGTTTTGTGAGCTATGTCTAGTCTCTGACTCACTGTGTTTTTGCTTATGTGTGTATGTTTACAACTTTTTTTTAGTTATGGTGGAATCTGGGTTGGTTTTTTTTTTTTTTTGAGATTTAAAATTTTTTTTTATGTTTAATAGATAATCTAAAACTACAAGAGGCTAACATCAAGTTCAGGGTTCACTAAACCTTTCCTGTAGTTTTGTGAGCTATGTCTAGTCTCTGACTCACTGTGTTTTTGCTTATGTGTGTATGTTTACAACTTTTTTTTAGTTATGGTGGAATCTGGGTTGGTTTTTTTTTTTTTTTGAGATTTAAAATTTTTTTTTATGTGTATAAGTATTTTGCCTGAATGTATGTAAGTGTACCATGTGTGTATCTGGATCCCACAGAGGCCAGAAGAGGTCTCAGATCCCTTGGAACTAGAATTACAGGCAGCTTTGAGCTACTTACTATGGGTGCTGGGAACTGAACTCAGGTCCTCTGGAAGAGCAATGAGTGTTCGTAACCACTGGACCATCTCTAGCCCGAAGATGTGGAAATTTTAAAAAGAATGTTTCTGGGTCTTTCGCCTTTCCACCTTTCTGCCTTTCATCCCAGAGGCAGGCAGATCTCTGTGACTTCAAGGCCAGCCTGGTCTACATAGTGAGTTCCAGGCCAGCTGGGGCTACAGGGAGACCCTGTCTCCAAAAGACCAAAAATCAAAAAGAATGTAATACCCATCTTATCTCAGTGTGGTCCACAGGCAGTTGCTGCCAACACCCAGTGAATAATGGCTGGGTGTTGAATAATGGCATGTATTATTTAGATGCCAGCAATAGGATAGGGATGAATTTCCAGGAATGTGGGATACATATATTTTAATAAAGACCAGGTATTGTATCATACTGAATTTTAGTTTCATGAAACTGTGATTTCAGATTCAAAGGTACTATAACAAATAATTAAGGAGTTGGGAAGCTGGCGGGGAGCGGGGGGGTAGGGGGATGGATGATACCTGAAGGGAAAAACTTAAAAAGTGCTGATGGTTTTGGTTGTAAAGTTAAAACTTTAAATGATAGGAGACTAATGATAGCCAGGGTTTTAAAAACAACTCTATTGAAATATACATGAAAGTAATATATTTTATGTGTATAGTCCAGAGAATTTTATGTTAAAATAATTTTGCCCTAGCCAAAGGAACCTCCCCCCCGACACTTTTTTTTCTTTTTGATTTTTTTTTTTTTTATTCTTTTTGAGACAGGGTCTTCCTGTAGTCCCAGCTGGCCTGGAAATTTTACATGTATGAGTGGATTGCCTTCATTTATGTACCTGTACCCGTGTCATGTAGTGCCCTCAGAGGTCAGAAAAAAGGGCATTGGATCCCCCGAAACTGGAGCTATGGACAGTTGTTAGCCCCCATGTGGGCGCTGGGAATCTAACCTGGGTCCTCTGCAAAAGCTCTCCAGCCTCCCAAGTTGATCTCTCTCTCTCTTTTTTTTTTTTTTTTTTTTTTTTTTTAAAAAAAAAAAAAAAAAAAAAAAAAAAGAGGACGATAAATCTTTCACTGTGATATATCAAAATAAAGAGATCTGCCTGCCTCTGCCTCCTGAGTGCTGGGATTAAAGGCATGTGCCACCACATCTGACCCAAGCTGCTCTTTTAAAAAATTTAAAAAAAAAAAATTTGTTTTTTGAGGTAGTCCCCTGTAATCCCAGCTGGTCTAAAACTCACCATGTAGACCAGACTGACCTTGATCTTACAGATTCCCTGCCTCTGTTTTCCAAGTGCTGTAATATTTTAAATATTTATTTGTTTGTTTGTTTATTTATTTACTTATTTATTTGGGTTGGGTCTCCTTATCAACCCAGCTGTCCTGGATCTCAAAGAGATCTACTTGTCTCTGCTTCTCCAGTGTTGGGGTTAAAGGCAGGCAACCACTATATCCGGACAGTCGACTTTAAACCACAGTCCCGTTTCTGTCTCATAAATCCTGGGGTTATAGACATGAACCACTGCACAAGGCTAGGCAGGACTCTGAATTCAGAATTTTCTTGAACTTTTGGCTAAGCTGTGGTATAATCTGGCAAATGACACACATCTAGAAGTAATACAGATCTAGAGGAGAAGGATGAGTGAGCTTTGTGGTCCTCTCTCTGTCTGCCCGAAAGAGATAGTCACAGGGAGATAGAACTGAAGAGGGGAAAAAGACAGGAAGGGAGCTGTTCGTTCCTTTGGTCACCTCTTTGCAGCGTGATGTGGTAAATGCCCTCGAGTAGCTGACACTACAGTGACAGTACATATCAGGAGTTCTGTTCCTACTCAGGGTGCTGACACTACCACCACTACTCAGGTTTCCATCCACCTAAACAATACTCTGGAGACCATTTACTATCTGTCCCCATTTTACCCCTAGCCCCAGACAACAATTTGCACTGTCTGTCTCTGCTTTTGCCCTTGGTAGAAATTTCATATAAAAGACATAAAATACACTCTAATTGTATCTAGCATCTTTCACGTAGTATAATCTTGAGAGTCATTTGATTTGTTTGTGTTGTGTAGAATTCCATCTTTGTATGGGATGTACTATATATTGTTTATTTACCTCTTGATGGATGTTTGGATTAAAATGTATTACCATCTTCTGTGTTTTTTCAAGTAATCTCTAAAATTGAATTTGTTTAAGTAGTTGTTCATAAAGTAGCCAGTAAGCATGCTCTTTAACTACTTCAAAAATAGTTCAAGTCAAAATGGAAACAGAATAACCTAGCCCTCCCTCCCAGTACTATAGAGGGAACCTAGGGCCTCACACATGGTAGGCAAGCTGTCTGCCATGGAGCTGCTTCTTCAGCCTTCTTTTTAATTTGAGACAGGGCCTCACTAAGTTGTCCAGGCCAGCCAAGAAAATCTGTACTCCTGTCTGAGTAGCTGCTATTACAGGCCTGTGCTCCAGACCTAGCTTTAATTTCTAGGTTCTTCTGAAGAGACTGATTAGGTCTGCTCTGCTTTCACATCTGCTGATTCACAGCTCATTTGTGCAGTAGGCCAGATATGTCTGTGAGTAGTGTGTTTTCTCTACTTTATCTGTGCTAGGTTTGTCTGGACTTTGCCAGGGGTCTGAAGGGGTTCTCAGTGCTAGATATTTTTACTCTTCCTAATTCTGCTACCCCAAAAGGTGACAAATGCAATTTTGTATAAGGGCTTAACACTATTCCTTTATTTTTTCTAAGATGTCATCTTGCTATGCTGTCCAGGCTGATGTCAGAACCCCTGGGCTTGAGCAGTCCTCTTGCCTCAGCCCATGGCCTAGCTGGGATGGAGATAGTTATCACCACCAACTTAGAGAATCTCACAAGTTTTAAGCTTGATTTTATCTACCCCTGAATACATACCCCTGAAATTTGCAATCCTCCTGAGTACTGGGATTTCAGATATAGTCTACCACATCTCACCATTTCATTTTAATGAGAAATTGCAATAAAACTGAATTTCCTTAGGGCAGTAATGCTTTTAAAGACTCCGTTTCTAGAAAGTGCAAAAAAATTGTTGCTGTCCTGAGGACTAGCATGACTAACAGAGGGGGCATTTGTATATACTCTGGGCCCCTAAACTTTCCTCAACTAGACCAGGTTTTCGTTTCTTTTTGTTTATTTGCAAGTCCATTTTAGCTATGAATTTGTCAATAGCATTTATTTGCACAAAGTTTCTTTATTTTTTTTGGTCTTTTCGAAACAGGGTTTCCCTGTAGCCCCATCTGGCCTGGAACTCACTATGTAGAGCAGGCTGGCCTTGAACTCAGAGATCCACCTGTCTCTGCCTCCAAAGTGCTGGGACTACAGGCGTGCACCACCACATCCAGCACAAAGTTTGAAGCCACTGTACTGAGGGGCTTGTACATATCTTTAGACAAGAATTTAATCAGTTCTTCCTAAGTGAGCACGAGAGGAGCAGAGTGCTGCTGCAATTCCTATGTAAAGCAGGGTGCTGAGGGTGTTGGTGGGGTGAAGTAAAGGAGTTGGGGTGTCCTGGCTAATCTCCTGTCTATCTTTGATTATAGGTTTCAGCAACATTCGCTGCCAGCTTAGTCACCAGCCCTGCAATTGGAGCTTACCTTGGACGAGTATATGGGGACAGCTTAGTGGTAGTCCTAGCGACAGCAATAGCTTTGCTAGACATTTGTTTTATCCTTGTTGCTGTGCCAGAGTCATTGCCTGAGAAGATGCGGCCAGCATCGTGGGGAGCACCCATTTCCTGGGAGCAGGCTGACCCCTTTGCAGTAAGTTTCTCTTTGGGTAAAGGGTAAATACATAATTCAATTCAATGGAGCGTTACTACTATCTGGAACTCCCTGTGTACATTCTTCTGCCTCAGCCTCCTGAGTGCTAGAATTATGAATGAGTGTGTGCCACCACAGCAGACTCAAGACTTTTTTTCACATTTTGGAATATTTTTCAGACTAGCTTGGGGAGGGTGAAATTTAAAGAGACAACTGGTTGGCTGTGTGAGTGTTTTTGATGTGAAACCTGCGTTGATGGTGCTTTTTTGTTCTAGTCTTTAAAGAAAGTGGGCCAGGATTCCATAGTGCTGCTCATCTGCATCACGGTGTTCCTCTCCTACCTGCCGGAGGCAGGCCAATACTCCAGCTTTTTTTTATACCTCAGACAGGTAAAATCCTATTCCACCAACAAATTTCAGCTTTTCAAAACAAATACTGTTTTAGGAACAATAACCAAGATTTAACGTCTTGTGTAGTGTACCTGTTGCTTCTTTTCCTTTGGTACTGGGGGTGAAACCCACGACCTGATGAGTCCTAAGTAGGCACTACAAAAGGACAGTTTCTGCTGTCAAGATAGGTGTTTGGGTTTGATACTTAGAAGGGTGAGGGGTGGTTGTATCCACTCACTGCCATCAGTTTCCTTTTGCCTCAGAGCACATATAAGGAGAAACAGTAGCCAATATTAGAACACAGATGGGGTGTTTTCCTACTTAACATCAGTCTTTTTAGGCAGAAATGAAGCCTTTATCATTACCTATACAGAATCACAAAACATTGCAGTTCCTAAAAAATAAGTTTGAGTGTTCAGTATCTCAGTATATCCAAATAAAGGGATCAACTATATATAAGAAGGTATTTCTCATATAAGACCCAAATTTTTCTGAAAAATTCTTTTCTGAAGGGGCTAGAGACATAGCTCAGTGGTTAAGAGCTGTACTGCTCTTACTGTGAGAACCCAAGTTCAGTTCCCAGTAACCATGTCAGGCAGCGCACAATGACCTGTAACTCCAACTGCAGGGGATCCAGTGCCCTCTCTTTGCAGGCACCTACATGCATGTACATAAAGGCATACACAAACACACATGCACACACAGTCTTTTTAAAAATCTTTTTAAGGGGCTGGAGAGATGGCTCAGTGGTTAAGAACACTGGTTATTCTTGCAGAAGACCAGGGTTTGATTCCCAGCATCCATATGGCAGCTAACAGTCTGTAATTCCAGTTCTAGGGGATCTGACGACCTCTTCTGATCTCCGCAGGCATTGCACGACACAGGTGCACTTACCTACGTGTAGGCAATACACTCATACACACAAAATAAAAATAATAAGATATTTAAAAAAATTTTAAAAAGTCTTTAGAAGTTTTTAAAATTCTTTTTTAAAAATATAATTCTTTGTAAGTTAATTAAAATTAGAATAAAAATTTGTTAGGTATTCTGGAGATTTCATGTTAATACACAAATAGGTATACTACTATGACATTTGTTATACTTCTTTTCATTAATTTTAATTTTACTTGTTTTGGAAACCTTCTAGATAATGAAATTTTCCCCAGAAAGTGTCGCAGCCTTCATAGCAGTCCTTGGCATTCTGTCCATTATTGCACAGGTGAGTTTCTCTTTTAGATTGGTGTCATAGGTTGGCCATTCAAATGATGACACCTTGGTAGACTCACCAAAAGCCACGAGTCTAAGATCTGTAGGTTCAGAAACTTAACTGTGTGAGCTAAGCTAGTGCTGGTCAGCTTTTTAGGACTAATACAAATGAGTCACTAAGAGATTTATGAATAGTAGCAGTTTATTGACTTATACTAGGGCCCAACTGTATGAAGTTGAGAAGTTTTATTTCTGTTCATCCTTGGCCTGTGTATTCATTCATTCAACAAATATTTATTTAATACCTACCATGGGGCAGGCACTGTAGATGGAGCAGTAAACTTCTTGCTGTGTAGAGTTTAGAAAAACTGAGGAAAGGTTTTGTTTTATTAAGAGAGGGGAAATTTAGGAAGTCCTTGCTGGTACAAGGTAGCATTTGGTCATAGTTCAAATGTATGAGGAGCTGTGGGCATAACTGGAGGAAGAGAATTCTCAGAATTGAATGGGAATAAGGCACCAAGCGGAGATTACTTCTGACTTGCATTAGTAGCAAAGCAAAAGGGCCAGTGTGGGTGCTGGGAACAGAACCCGGGTCCTCTATAAGAATAGTAAGTACTCAACCCCTGAGCCATCTTTCTAACCCAGAAGCAGAGGTTTTGAGATGAAAGTAAAGCACCTTGAAAACTGAAGATTAGGTGCTAAAGAGATGGCTCAGCGGTTAAGAGCACTGGCTACTTTGCAGAGGACCTGGGTTTGATTCCCAGCACGTGGCAGCCAACAGCTGTCCATAATTCCAATTCCAGGGACTCTTCGATGCCCTCTTCTGACCTCTGTGGGCATTGCAGGACATGGGTGCACTTAACCTATGCAGGCAATACAGTCATACACATAAAATAAAAATTATTTTTTTTAAAAAAGAAAACTGTGCCGGGCGTGGTGGCGCACACCTTTAATCTCAGCAGGCAGATCTCTGTGAGTTCAAGGCCAGCCTGGTCCATATAGTGAGTTCCAGGACAGCTGGGGCTCCAGGAGACCCTGTCTCAAAAAAGACCCCCCCAAAAAAGAAAACTGAAAAGTAGGCTGGGGCTCAGGTGGGTATTTGTTGTGTAATCAAGGACCTGAGTTCGGATTCCTAGAACCCATATAAAAGTTGGGCATGGCCTTGTGTCCTTTGGCCCTAGCGCTGGGTGAGAGGGGGGTTACCACAGAGGCAAGCAGATCTTGAGGGCTTGTTGGCTTGTCTAGACAAAAATGGTGAATCCCAGATTTAATGAGAAACCGTGTCTCAAAAAATGATGGAAAGGGATAGAGGAAGACCCAGAATCAATCTCTGGCCTCCACATGAGAAAGTGAATTTGCACGCACACAGAAAATTTAAAACCTTGAAAATTGACCTTCAAAAACAAATGAGTGTGTAGTACGTATATAAATATGGATCATTACATTTTTGTCTCATGATTTACTGAAAAGTTGGGAGATGTTATATGAAGTTATGTGAAATTATGTATAAGTAACTTCTCCTCCCAAAGATGACCCTGCTAACTGTGGACAGACCTGTCTTCTAAGGGGAGCTAGTGGCTTCTGTCACCATAAGTCCCACCACTGCTGTGGTAGGTACCACTAGGAGTTTTAAGTTCCTAACACAGGAAAATAGGCAAAGTTTATACATTTCTCTTCTGTGCTTTCATGGCGATTCCTCTGCTTTCTGGTGATTCCCAGATTTATACCTGCAAGCCAGTTCTTAAACAGTCTGGTGGGCTTTCATACAGTCAGAGCTAAAGCCAGCACTCCTCGTCTCCCTCCGTGGCAATAGGTTTTCCCCTGCCAGCTCCCAGCCTATCAAGCCACATCACGAGTGGAGCATTTCTTCTGCTTCAGGACTGCGAACCCAGTCTAAACCATGCGTTAGCTTTGCTCTGGGGTCTTAGCTTCTGTTTTTGCCTCACAGCACATTTTCCACTTGGCTGAGCACCTCTGGGGGGAGGAGGGGGTCAGGTCTGCTATGTAGACCAGGATGGCCTAAATCTCAGAGATCTGCCGCCTCTGCTGAGATTAAAGTTGTGTGCCTTCTTGCCCAATGGTTGGGCACTTTTTTTATATGGAAATTTAATCTCATTCTTGCTTAAAATTGCAACTAGAATAAAATCTAAGCTCCTGACCTCATTTTCCTCTGTTCCATATTGTTAAATTCCAGTCCAGAGCCTTTGCTATCACTACTTGCTTTGACTTGCTTCTCACCTTCCCAGGGTGAGAAGCCTCCCTGGAGCACTGCCTCGGGCAGCAACCCTGTCACACTGCTTCCCCTTCTGTTCTTCCTCACAACAGCTGAGGACCTAGAATTACCTTATTTGTGTATAAGCATGCCCATGTGTGTCTGCCTTCCCGGAGGAGGAAGTCTGTGTGTTCCCTGATACTTTGACTTGCTTAACCAGCCTGTCCTCAGAACATGACTGACTACAACTTAATAAGAAACTGATAAATATTTGTTCACTGAATTCCTAGCCAAAACTGATACCTACCAGTGGAAACTGTCAGTTCTTCATCTTAAGTATTTCATTTAACATTTGGAACTCAGTTCTGTCATCTTCAAAATGACAGTTATATTAACGGAAACAATTTTTTTCTGTCTAGTATGTATATATTAATTTGTACATTCATTGTTGGTTTGAGAATATTGTGACATTTAAAATCAGACATGTTTTCCATAAACACTTAAGAACTTCCCTGAATGACTGAATCATAATTACTTAACCAGTCTCTGTTGGATATTTAGTCACTATTAAATGGCACTACATTGGTCATCTCTATTTGTGTGACATTTCTCAAGACCCACAGCATCTGATAGCCCAGAAAAACATAGGGATTGTATTTTGTCCTTTCATTCTATTGACAAGACCACTAAAGACCATAGAGGTGAAGCACTGGTGACAGAAAAGGGACAAGAAGCCAGCTCATTACATCCCAGCAGTAGGATCTTGCCAGTATGATGCTCAGTATAATCTTTCCTCTTTGCCCCCAAACACAAATAAATACAATCCAAGTTTAACTATACACTTTTGAACAGAAGTTGGTGACCTAACCAGCATTCATTTTCCATTTCTTCCCTGATTACAAAAGAAAGGGTTTTTTTTGTCTTTTTGAGACAGGGTCTCCTTGTAGCCCCAGCTGGCCTGGAAGTCACTGTGTAGACCAGGCTGGCCCTGAACTCACAGAGATCTGCCTCCCTCTGCTCCCTGAGTGCTGGAATTAAAGGCATATATCACCATGCCTGGCAAAAGAAGGTATTAAGGAAAATTTAGACCATATCCTGCAGCACAGACCTGTTTCTTCAGTATGCACTTGTACCACTAGAACCCAGCATGAAATGCTCTCAGAGGACAATGGGATGGCCAGCAGTCGACTGGATGACCTGTTCCGGGCAAGGCTTAGGGATACTGAATCCAGTATAGAGACAAGTGAAGTTATAGCAGATAATCTCAGCTCTCATTGTAGGTACTTGGGGATGTAAAGGTATGGTAAAACTTTTCTGCTCTGAAGAGAATTCAGGTCTCTAGTTAGCCTGTCTTGAGATAAGTATTGGGTCCTCTAGATGTGTGGGTGTGAGAGGTTTTCATGGCAGTGAGTCTGTTGTAGTAACGGTGTACAGGATGTGACCCTAAGCAAGGAGGGAACTTATAGTTCTAGATTTTGTTTCTAGTTTGAATGATTCATCTCATGGCCTTAAGAAAATATATGTACCTTTTCCTTCAGCTAACAACATAAATTGAACAGGGGGCTAATAATGCACTGAGAGCTTTCTTGTTGGGGGGAGGGCTGAATTCAGAGCAGCCTCTTGCTGAACTCCGCAGAAAGAAAGATACTGAATTGTGTAAATAAATACGTAATGAGTAGCTATGTTGAATGAAGGCTGTGAGGTGGCTGTATTTGATAAGCAGGTGTGGATGATAATCTTGATCTATGCTTGAAAGCTGTCAGTCTGCTTAGCTTAGCATTCCCCACAGCTGGGCCTGCAGCCCACCTTAGGAGTAGGCTCAGGTCCCAGTGATCATGATTACTGTTTTTTTCAGTAGGGCTTTTGTCTCTAAGGTTGTACATAGCAGTGATGAGAGCACAGTAGGGCTTTTGTCTCTAAGGTTGTACATAGCAGTGATGAGAGCACATGCTCTGCCCTGTAAACCTCTTGAGTCATAAAAGAATCCAGGCTTTTGAGATGCAAGTACTGCATTTGGGGCTAGTCTTGGGTGTACATGCCACAAAGCTTAGAGAATCCTCAAAGTATTCTTTTTTATTAACTGAAGGAGTATCTCTAATCATTTCTAATCTGTTGTCTTCTGTAATACTGGCCAACACACCCCACCCATGAGCAACAGGAAGTATGTTATTACCTTAAAAGGAACTAACATGCACACGTTGCATTTGATTGGAGGAAATAAAAGTTGAAAAAACACTTTGTATACTGAAAAATACTAGTTTTATCCAAATGTTTTTCAGTTGAACTTTTTCTTGGCTAGTACCTGGCTCTCAGTGAGTTAGTTCCTTTTGTGGGCTGTGGTTACTGAAGAATAAATCCCACAAAGCCAGACCTGTGGAACTTGGTCTTTATGTGACTTTAGTCAGAGTCTTAGAGAAGAAAGATGGTTCAAAAATCCTTCTAGGAATGTTTTTAAAGATAGGGTCTTGCTGGGCCTTTAATCCCAGCACTTGGGAGGCAGAGGCAGGTGGATCTCTGTGAGTTCAAGGCCAGCTGGGACTACAGGGAAACCCTGTCTCAAAAAAGACAAAAAGAAGAAGAAGAAAAAAAAAAAAAAAGACAGGGTCTCACTCTCTAATCCAGGCTAGCCTTGAATTTAAGTTAGTCCTGCCTCAGCCTCTCAAGTGCTCAGATTATAGGTCTGACCCATACACCTAGCCTTAGAATTGTTTGCTTTTTACTGGCATACTTGTGACCAAATCTGATTAAAATCTTAAATGAATACCTTCAATCCAAGTACTCAAGAGGCAGAGGCAGAAAGATCTCTGTGATGTCCAGACCAGCGAGGTGCAAAATAGGGAGACACTATCTCAAAAAGACACCCCCTCCCCCAAAAAACCAAGTGATTATCTCAGCATAAGTTTTAACTTAAACTTGGTGTTTCTAAGGTGTCAGGCAGTTATAAAATAGTGGTTTCCATGGGCCGGGCGTGGTGGAGCACGCCTTTAATCTCAGCACTTGGGAGGCAGAGGCAGGCAGATTTTTGAGTTCGAGGCCAGCCTGGTCTACATAGTGAGTTCCAGGACAGCTGGAGCTACAGGGAAACCCTTTCTCAAAAAGACAAAAAAGTGATTTCCTGAATTTACTATTTCTACACATTTACTTGCTGTCTTGTATGGCATATTCAGCTTCAGTTAAAATAGTTTTTTTTTTTTTTTCTTTCTGAAATCATGCTGCGTTTCAGTTAGCTCTGAGATACAGAATTGCCCATCTATTCATAACACCACTTATTAGTGCTTCCTGTGTGCCAAGCACAGTGGTAAGCACTTCATGTAAATGCTTCATTTCATCCACAGTATTCAGTTCTGAAGTTCTGAAATAGCTGCTCTCATCTCCATTTCCTAAGAGGTGAAACTGAGGTTTAGTGTGCAGTGACCTGTCCAGAGTGTCAGAGATCATGATCCAGCCTGTCAGGTCTGTGCTACAGTTGGTAAAGCCCTCATGGTTTCAATGGTAGATTAAAGTTGTGGGTATTGAAGGCCAACTTGGACTTGAATTTGTTCAAGCTGTTATGTAACAGGCATTTCCATCATTTCCATTGAGCTTTTTGAGACTTTTGAGCCTGATCTCAGCGTTGAGCATCATTAGAAGTATGCTGACTAGAAAGTTTGACTTTGAGCTTTATGACTCTGAATCTGGATTTGTGTTGGCACAGAGCACTGATCTCAGATATAGAGATTAGGGCAGCTACTGCGCAAAGACCAAATGGTAGAAAAGGAATATTTCATTATAAAGTGAAAGAAATCACTTTTTTTCCTTCTTAAAAACTTACTCTGATGATTGTATGTTTGTTTGTCTTCCAGACCATAGTCTTGAGTTTACTCATGAGGTCAATTGGAAATAAGAATACCATCTTACTGGGTCTGGGATTTCAAATATTACAGCTGGCGTGGTATGGCTTTGGTTCAGAACCTTGGTAGGTATAAACATTGTAATATTCATTTTCTTAATTTTTTTTGTATTTGGAAAATTTCATTCATGAATACAATTATTTTGATCATAGGCCCCCTCCCCCCAGCTACCTCCCTCCACCTCCTTGCAGAATCTCCAACATGTTTCCTCCCAGCCTTGTCCTCTTGATTTTGTGTTTTAATTATTAACTCGCTGAGTCCCATTAGTGCCATCCATGTATACATGGGTGTGGTACTAGCCACTTGGGCATGAACAGCCTACCAGCCCCCACACCCATTTTCTTAATTTGGGTGCTTTTTTGTTGCCAGCCCTACCCTTTTACTTCCTTCTTGGCTAAGCCATTGGCTTTAATCGCTCTTGCTATGGTTTTCCTTTAGAACATACATTGTGGCTAGAGTGGCTTGAGGAGATAATGGTGGCATTTTTATAGTTAAGTGACTGGTTGCATTTTTATACAAGATTATTAAGCTTTTGAATCTCTTAAGGAGCAGCCAATTTAATCAGCGTCATAGAATCCTGTAGCAACAAGGCCCTGACAGAGGGGTATGGTTTGGAACTTGATACCCAATTTTACATCATCAAAATGCCATGCCATTCTTGTGAATAAGTAGTTGTTCCTGATTTTTGAGAATACATAGGCCTATACTTAAGTGGCTTGTCTAGAATTGCTTAGGAAATAGAGAAAGCACCCTTCTCTTTTTGCTGTCCCACAGCCACTTACCAGTAAGAATGACTTGATTTTTAGGTCTATATTTGGACAGGTAAAATGGAGAAGCATTTATTTCTGCTTTGATTGCAGGATGATGTGGGCTGCTGGGGCAGTCGCAGCCATGTCTAGCATTACCTTTCCAGCTGTTAGTGCCCTTGTTTCACGAACTGCTGATGCTGATCAACAGGGTGAGTCGATCTCAGAACCCACAATAATTGAGTCCTGTGTTTTCTCTCTGGGCACAAGTACTGAAGCAAATGTATCTTCAGAGTAGTGTTTTAAGATTAACAGAAAGCAGGCACTAGGGTATTAGCTTTCTAGTCTCTTGTCTCTTACTTTAAATATTATGTGGCTATGCTAGTGACTTTGGCTTCATCATGACAAAACACCTGACAAACAGGAGCAAGGGTTTATTTGGGTCACTTTCAGAGGGTTCAGTCCATGGTTGACCTCATAACAAGGCAGCATATCAGCAGGGGCATGTGGCTTTGGCTATTCACCTTATGGTTAGCAGGAAGCAGGGGTAGGAAGAGGCCAGGGACAAGATACCCTCAAGGACCCATCCCTAGGATTCTGTTTCTCCTAAAGTTCCCAGCTCCTCCCCAAGTAGCACTACCAATAGGGACTCAGCCTTCAACACATGGGCCTATGGAGGACATTGTATATTCAAGCCATAATTTACTAATGAAGTTTTACTAAATGTTTGTTTTGCTATGTTTTGATAGACATCTTAGGATACATTGGTAACCCTTTTGTTAAAATCCTATAGCACAGCTGGGTGTGGTGATGCATGCCTTTAATCCCAGGCAGAGGCAGGCAGATATCTCAGATCCAGGCCAGCCTGGTTTACATAGCAAGTTCCAGGCTAAAGGGAGGCCCTGTCTCAAAACAAATTTAAAAATCATACAGCTTCAGTTCTCTAAAGATACATGCTGTGGTAAACATAACTTTTGTGGTAGGAACATTTATTTGTAGGAATGCTGTCAGATAAGGATCATTCTCTGAGGGGGGCATGCTTTTACATGGCTAGAAAGGGGTGGTTATGTAACAATGGCAGTGGTCATTTAGTAAAACAGGGAAGGCCTGTGGTGAACAATTGCATTTAAATTGGAAAAAGAATCCCAGAGAAATTAAAAATTAGACAAACCAAATAGAATATATGAGTTGCACAGGGCAATTCTTGAGAGCTGTACTCATGAATCCATGACTGATTTTTGACCAGGAGTGCTTTAAAGGCTGTGATTCAAGGAAACAAAGTGCTTTTTCCTGCTTGTTTCTATGTTCTGAGAACACATCTGCATGGTGTACTCTCCTGGACTTCACTGAGCTGATGTTTTCTAAGTAGTTTTTAATGCTGTTATACTAAATTGATGGTATCTATTAAAACCCTTAATTTTAGATTGATTTGTACTTTAAGAGTATGAGAAGCTGCTAGTGTACTAAGTGATTCTTTAAACAATGTAGGTGTTGTTCAAGGAATGATAACAGGAATTAGAGGATTGTGCAATGGTCTGGGCCCAGCCCTTTATGGATTCATTTTCTACATATTCCACGTGGAACTTAAAGAACTGCCAATCACAGGAACAGACTTGGGGACAAACACAAGCCCTCAGCACCACTTTGAACAGGTAATATATTTGTTTTATTTGGTTGGATTGAAAGACGGTTTTCATAGCAAAAGCTTTTATGTAAAATTAGTTTTGTTTTTGTTTGTTTGAGGCAGGGCCATGACTCTAGGATAGCCTGGCCTGGAACTTAAGTTTAGCCCAGGCTGCCTAGAATTCCCTTGTTCCTTCTTAGGATTAGATATTAAGCATGTGAAATGCTTATTTTTAGATTGAATAAAACATCAAATAGACTGCTTGCCTAGCATGAGCAGGCCCTAGATTCAGTCCCCAATGTTATAAAACCAAACACCAAAACCAAAAATAACCTTAAAAATTAAAGTGTAGATAGGTATGTGTTCTTCTGAGTGCCTCTGTGAAATTGGCTACATATACTTTTTCCCTCTAAGAATGAAAAATTACTGAAGGCTACTCTTTTTTTTTCCTTCCCTTTTTTTGGCCATTTTAAAGACAGGGTCTCCCTGTAGCCCCAGCTGGCCTGGAACTTGTTATGTAGACCAGGCTGTCCTCAATCTCACAGAGATCCATGTACCACCATGCCCAGCTATTCAAGGGTACTCTATCAAATTAATGGCTCTGTAGTGGGTCCCTACACGGCTGCTTTGTTTTTCCCAGCCTTTTGTAGTGTCACAGTTGTATGAAGTCAGCCATGTTCACTTGTTTGCCTTATTTCCCTCTTTATAACTGAAACTACCAGTGCCAAACCACATGGATTGTTTACCCAATACAGAGATTGAGTTATCTTGACTTAGCAAGAATTCTACCCCAGCCAAGCAGCGGTTAAGAGCATTGACTGCTCTTGCAAAGGACCCGGATTTGATTCTCAGCATCCACATGGCAGCTAACAACAGTCTGTAACTCCAGTTCTAGGGGATCTGACACCCTCTTCTGACCTCCGTGGACATTGCACCACACACGTGCACATACCTACATGCAGACATGACACTCATACACATAAAATAAAATAAGAAAATAAATCTAATTATTATTTCTTCTTCAGAATTCCATCATCCCTGGCCCCCCCTTCCTCTTTGGAGCCTGTTCAGTCCTGCTGGCTCTGCTCGTTGCCTTGTTTATTCCAGAGCACACTAATCTAAGCTTACGGTCCAGTAGTTGGAGAAAGCACTGTGGTAGTCACAGCCATCCTCACAGTACACAAGCGCCAGGAGAGGCCAAAGAACCTTTACTCCAGGACACAAATGTGTGACAACTGGAATCAGGAAGACCTGTCAGCACCCAGGTCTTAGTTTTCACCTGTAGTTCTGGATGCACATTCCTCTTCCATCTGCAAAGGACTTACACTGTCTTAAGAAATGTATCTGCATGAACTTCGTGGGAACTAAAGAAAGAACCGGACAGTTTTCCAAAGATGTTACAATTTCTTTTGAAAAGAAACCTTTTGTTTATCAGCACCAGTCTCTTGCCACTAAACTGTTTTATTATACATCCTTTAATTAAAAATTATGTATGTAACTCTTTAGCTGTTAGCATATGTCTCTGCTACCATTTCCTTAAGGTGTTGAGCTTTACCTCTATTTATGCTGACTCTGAGGCAGAGTTGTAGTATGGCTGTGGACCTGTTCGTTTAACATTGCAAATCCTGAGTCAGATTTTGATATTATAAAATCTTGGGTCAAATAATTCAAAGCCTTAATGCAGATGCACTAGAATAAAGAAATGGTAAAGAATTGTTTGCATTTTTAAAAAAACTTAAGAAAATTGTACTAAATCAGAATCATGTTTCAAGCTTGTTTGCCATAATTTTCTTTATTTAAAGCATTATTCACTACTGTTTTTGAAGTATGAAAATATCAGCCATTAGAACTGAAATTGGGGTGGTCAGCTTGTAAACCTAAATGCTGGCTCAAATTTGTTCAGAGTTGTTCTGCTTCTTATACCACTGTTCTTTTAATGTTTGCATAATCCTAAGAACCTCAACACTTGAATACATAATCTAAAATATATAGTAAAGCTGGTAGCCTTGAAAATGTCAAATGTGATTTCTATAATGTAGATAAATATATATATAGTGGCCTTTCAGGACTGTCACAGTAACACTTTATTTACAGAGCTAATGTTTGTCCTAAATTTTCAGGACCCTAGAAGAGAGCTTTATACAATTACTGATGTGAATTTCTCTAAAGTGTATATTTTTGTGTCCAGTTATATTATTTAAAAAAGTGTTACTTTGTAAAAATTGTACATAAAGTATTGTATAGTTTACACTGTTTTCATCTTGTGTGTGGTTATTGCCTAATGCTTTTTAAACTTGGAACATTCACTATGGTTAAATAAGGTCTTTAATGTAAATATTCTGTTAATAAAATTAAATATTTTAATGATTTTTTTTCTTTTTAAAAAAGTCTTGATCTGTGAGTCCCTATAGGTCTGTTTGGGCTTTATTACCAGAATCATTTTTATAGTAGCAAATCAGTGCTTTCCTCCCTTCTGCAACCCATTTATTTTCCCTCAAAGACAAAAATGAAAAGTACTTCATTTCCTAAGAACAGATGTTGCAGATCAATTTCTTTTTGTTGTTTTAAATATACTTTTGACATATCAAGTTCCCGAATTTCAGTACTTTATTAACAAAGTCACATTTATAGAAATAACATTAATATCAACATTTTGATTATTAACACATATACAAGTATATACTACAAAACAATTTCAAATAAAAGTTCAAGAGGTAGAGCAAAGAAGTAGCACACACTATGTTTGTACATTGAATACAAAATGTCTTGTAACAAGTTGATAGGAAACTGAATTTTCCACATGGATATATAAATAGCAAAGGATAGGTTATCTATTTTTTTTTTAAAAAAAGAAAAAGCTGTATGTCCTATACCCCTTCCAAACCCTGCCACAATGCTTTATGTGTGTTACACAGTATTTACAACACAGTTCCATAAAGCAGACTTCTTTTTAGAATAAGTGCTTTTAAGTAATTGTAACAATATTCTTACTAATATTATCTAAATGATGGAGGAAAAAGTCACTGAATTTTCTACATAAATCATGGTTTAAGCTTGCAATGGAAGCACCTTCAAAGAGTAAGGCTAAAGGTCCTTGTCTCATCATCTTAATATGTTGTCTCATCATGGTTATCCTATAAATGTCCTCATTTGTATAATGTACCTAAAAATGATTTTTAAACTCTCACGTGATCATTAGCAGTTTTCAAACAAGATTTAGGGCACTAATGGAGCCCCTAGGATACTGGGTGAGGTTTAAAAAAAAAAAAAACTAATTTCTAAGGAATAGTTCTTGGAAGTTTTTAGTTAGTGGGAAAGAAAATTGTAACTTCTAATTTGCCTGCTTTATTAAGTAAACACTAAAATGAGTGCAAGTTTTGACACTACAAAAAAATTACAATGAGTATTCATGATGTTGTTCCAGTGAAGATTCTGTATGGTGTCATCTTTAAAATGCCATTAATGCAGCTAACTACATTGCTAAACAGATTAAAGAGAAAAGTTGGATGAGTGTAAACTTTCGGGAAGTACAATCTTATAGACTCAGTTCAAATGACTAAGCACTTTAGTCATGTAAATATACTTTTCAAATTTTTATATGAAATTTGTTTCACAGATCAAATGTTCAAGGGAAACATTTCCTATGAGGGCTTAATTCATTTCACTCATTTAAAATAGCTTAAGAATTTTACCGTAAATCTCAACAGTCATAAGTGATGGCAATTTCAGCATCCTTGGATGGCACACTTAGGAACTACTGTGCTATGAAAAGGTAGCACTGCCTTCTTTGTTACATTACTTTCCCTGCAGAGTGCATTTTTTCTAAGATTTTCATTATGATTAGGATGTCCCGTATCCATTATCAACTCTTTTCTTAGAACTGATAAGAGTTCATGGTGTTACTTTATGAAACACCCTGTTCACATACCAAAGAATACCATTTACTCAGAATCTTTACCAATTCCCAAAATTCATTCTTCTGTCTGCCATAAATGGCAGTATTATAAAGGCTCCAAGTGATTTAATAGGAACTCAAGTAAAAACTGGTACTGGTATTGATGCATTTTTAAACCACTAGAGTTTCTAAACTGTCAAATAAAAGATATTGGCCTTAACTGTTTGGTAACTGCCCAGGGAAATAAGCTGAAGATGTGGAGGGGAGTACTGTGGGTTTGGAAGATGTCTGTAATGCCAGCAGGACATCTTTCTGATGGTCTGCAAAAGAGGACAGAACAAAACCTGTTACTACTTCCATGCACTGTACAATACAATACCTAGTCCAGACACATCTCCTCACCTGAATTATTAAATAGATTCTGGCTGAGTCCACGTAAAGGAATGCTATCTTCTCTTTTCTTCAAGTATTTGGATTCCAATCCTGAATTTTCACCACTTCAAGAAAAGGTAAAATTTTAAAGTCTGATTTTATTTTCAATGTTTCCGTATGTTGCACGTCCTTAATTGACATACAAAATGCTCCAAAATACCAAAGCACACACATCACATCTACAGACACCCCAAGTGGAAAACTCCACATCTGCTGTCAGTGGAAAACAGGTGCACTAAAGAAATGCTATATAAGGGGCTGGAGAGTTGGCTCAGCGTTTATGAACACTTGCTGTTCTTCAGAGGACCCAGGTTTGATTCCCCGCACCTACATGGCAGCTAACTCCAGTTCCAGGTGGATCCGATGCCCTCTTCTGGCCTCTTCAGGCACTGCATGACACGATTAAAGCAAGTAATAACTTACCTGCCTGCTAATGCTTTCCTTCCCCAAAAGGAATAGTTATTGAAGCAAATAATAATTTATCTGCATATTAACATTTTCCTTCCCCAAAAAGAATAATTTTAAACTACACTAAGAACTGGAATAAGGACTATAGACTTTACATAGTGATAGACACAGAGAAGGACGGAAAAACGGAAAACCACCTGCAAGCTTGCTATGTAGCCCGGGCTGGGTTTGAACTTGGCAGCCTCCTGCCTCTAGCATCTTAAGCACTGAGATTACAGGAGTGCATCTTCGCACTCGGCGAAGGACACTACATTTCGGTTAAATCCAACCCTAAATGGTCCTTTGTTGTGGCTACACTAGAAAACTAGGCAGGAAAGCTGACAGGTTGTTTTGAAGTGAGAAGTCCCATGTGCACTGCGCACTATGTACGATCAGAAGTGCACCCTGAAAACTTTAGGAGATACCACACTAGATGTTGGAAATCAGATAAGGCTGTCACAGAGTACCCCAAACCAAAACCATGGCTGAGTGTTTCGGAGGTAGAATGGACAGACTTATGGTTAATGGTAGAACTGGAGAAGTGACTGGTGGGCAGGTCCTAGGTGGCTCGGAGGAGACATGCATGCTGGAAGATGAGATTAGCTGCTGGCCAGCAGCTACTGCCCCTCGTCCCTTGCAGAGACAGCCTAATCTGTCACCTTTCCTCTGAAGTGCAGTGACCTCCACACATGCTGGATCCTCCCTAGCATGAAGGCAGTCAGTCTTTCGAGGCCTAGACTAACACTGTATAGTGTCCTGGGCACACACAGCTACTGCTCAGTTGACATGTGACTAATTCAAATTAATCTGCTGCAGGGGCAAAATGTATGTATGCTGGATTTCAGTGTATGGGAAAGAAAAAACACATATAACTAGCCATAATGTTACACTGCTTTATACTGAGATCGTATCTTCAGTTTATTGAACTCAATAAAAAATATTATATGAACTTAAAATTTAAATAGCACATAAGTGATAAAATAATAATGCAATACAAGATATATAAATGGCTTGAAATGACCATTTCACAATTAATATCCTACATTTAAAATGAATGAGTGTTCTTTTTGTTGTGAGATGGCCTCACTTGATAGCCCTGGCTGGCCTCAAACGTGTGGTCTGCCTGACTTGGTCTCCAGAGTGCTGGATTATAGACATGAATCATCTCATCCAAGATTCTTTCTCCATTTACCAGAACTTCAAAATTTCTTCAACAATGTTTCAACAATGATTATTATCAAACATTAATACATATTACATAATGAATGCTGGTTACAAACTGGCATTGCTTTCTGTTATCTAGGGACCAATTTCACAGTTCTGTCTGTACTGTACCCCACAGTACATTCTAGCTGCTCTTGTATTACACTAGAAGAGAAAAATTAGAAAACCAGAGCCCCTGGGTCACACAATCAGGTTGAGAAGGGTGGGGTGTGATGGGTAAGCTATGAGGATTTTTTTGTATACTTGTCTGTTTTTTGTTTTTTTTGAGAGAGGGTCTTACTATGCATCCTTGGCTGACCTGACTACCGCACTGTATACCAGGCTGGCCTCAAACTCAGAGATCTACCTGCCTCTGCCTCTTAGGTTTGTGGTACCACACCCAGCTTTAAAAAGGGCAGTCTTCACTTACATAAGAAAATCTTATACATCTAATGGGATCCTAGAATTTAAAACAATAAGCACGAGAAATCACTTTTTTATAGCTCAAGGAACTCAAGCTTGCATCTTAAAATGTCTCCCAAATTTACTTAATTTTTGTTTTTTTAAAGTCCTATGGATTTCAATCTGTGCCAAGTGCTCCTGGAGGGAAGGAAAGGGGGAGGGGGGTGGGAGGAAAGGAAAAGGGTAATAATGGAGGAGCAGTGGGGAAGGGCTGAAGGGGGGAGGGGTTCTGAATATGCTCAAAATACATTTTATGAAATTCTGGAATCGGGCTGGAGAGATGGCTCAGTGATTAAGAGCACTGACTGTTCTTGCAGAAGACCTGGGTTTGAATCCCAGCACCCACATGGCAGCTAACAACTGTCCATAACTCCAGTTCTGGGGATCCGACAGCCTCTTCTGTCCTCTGCAGGCACTGCACGACACAGGTGCACTTACCTACATGCAGGCAATACACACATGCACATTTAAAAAAAAAAAAAGGCCAGGCGTGGTGGCACACACCTTTAATCCCAGAATTCGGGAGGCAGAGGCAGGCAGATCTTTGTGAGTTCAAGGCCAGCCTGGTCTACACAGTGAGTTCCAGGACAGCTGGGGCTACAGGGAGACCCTGTCTCAAAAAGACAAAAAAAAAAAAGAAATTCTGGAATCAATCCAAAATATTTTTAAAAAACATGTCTCACACAGCAGGCATCAGAGCTTTCAAACACTCACAAAAATAAATGACTTTGACAACTGCAAACATCAAACTACCATTAGCAAGTACTTACTTTTCCTTATCGCTTGAGCAAGGCATACTAACAGCTGCTCCCAACTGACTGTCTCCTAATGATGGATTTGGTTTTGTAAACTGCAAGTTAAACTGAACCTATGAAGAGGAAAAACAGTCATGTAACTCAACTCGACCAGAGACTTCCACACTGAGATGAGTTGTTATGTTTTAGTTCCTGATAAAGCTAGATTGTAAGAATAAAGGTTTTACCTCTATTTTACAGAAGCACATTCTTTTCAGACATAATAAGAGTCCAACTTCCTCACCAAAAAAGCTTAAAAATGACTGCTAAGAGTTACTTTGAAATGATAACATGCAGTTACAGGACTGGAACTGACCAGGCTGGGTATGGCAGCACATGCCTAGATCCCATCACCCAGGAAGCCGAGCTGGGAGGATCAAGAGCTTATAGCTGGCTCTGTCTCAAAAAAAAAAAATCAAGCGTAACAAGAATTCATTTACCTTGTGTTTTCTGAAAAATCCATGCTTTTTAAGAGCTTTTGGAGACTATGTTTATTTAAGGATTGTAAGTAAGATATTTTAACTTAAATTTTGAAATAATCAAGAATATAAACAATCTGAGATAAAATATCAGCATATAAGAAAAAATGTACTATGAGGTTTTATCAGGAAGATATAAACATTAAGAAAAGTCTAAAGATTTCACCAAAATGACTGTTAGAACTGAAAGAAATTCAGTAAAGGTGGCTAGAGAGATGGCTCAGTGGTTAAGAGTACTTGCTACTCTTGCAGAGGGATCAGATTAGGTTCCCAGAAACCACATGGCAGCTCACAGTTGTGATTGTAACTCCAATTTCAGGGGATCTGTTACCCTCTTCTGGCCACGGGGAGCATCAGGCACATACATGGTGCACATATATACATGGAAGCAAAAGACTCATAAAATAAAAAAAATTTTAAAAAAGGAATTCAGTAAAGCAGGCTATAAAATCAAAATATATACTAAGAAGTCATAAACATAATCTCACAATAGCCACAAAACAATAAACACACCTAGAAACACAACTAAAGAAGCACAAAACTTCCACAGTGAAATTTAAAACAGAAGAAATTAAAACATTAAATTTAGGGTTGGACAAATTAAAACAATTAAAATGTCCACACTAACCAAATTCATTGACAAATTCAATAAAATTCCTGTCAAAATCCCAATGATATCTTTCCCAGAAATAGAAAAAAATAATCCTAAAATTCATACAAAAGCACAAGACAGTCAAAGCAATCTTGAGCAAAAAGAGTAAAGCTGGAGGCATCACAATACTTGACTTCAAGACACAGTACAAAGCCATAGTAACCAAAACAGCATGGTATTGGCATCAAAAAAGGCATAGACCAATGAAAAAGAATACAAAACCCAGAAATAAACCCATGCAGCTACAGTCAACAAACTCTTAACAAAGATGCCAAGACAAAACTCACACATTAGAAAAAGGACAACCTTGTCCAGAAATGGTGCTGCTGAGACTGGATATTCCCTTGTAGAAGACTGAAACTTGACCCTCTCTCCTTTTATTAGAAAACAAAACAAAACTAAACTAAAAATGGATTAAAAGATTTTAATGTAAGATCAGAAATTCTGAAACCAGTAGAGGGAAAACAAGAAAGATTTAAGAGACTGGACTAACTGGTTTTCTGAACTCCAAAACCTGGAAGAGATGCCAAAACTGACAAATGACGCTCCATCTAAATACAAGCTTCTGCAGGCACAGAATCCATCAGCAGAGCAGAGGCGATTTCCACAAAGGAAAGACAGCTGCCATCTAATCATTCGAGAGAGGGCTAGTAGTGCCTAGACTATACAAATCCCTAAAAGCAACAAAACAAGAAATCTGACTTTAAATGTGCAAATGAAGAAAATGGACACTTTCCAAAACAAATAACAATGGCCAGTCTGGAAAAAATACTCAATGTCATTAGGCATTAAGGAAATACAAACCAAAACTACAATGAGATGGCTGGGGCTGGGGAGACGGCCAGGGGCAGAAAGTGACACACACCTGGGGCTATGACTCAGTTGCATGCCTATCATATACAAGGGCCCAAGTTTGATCCCCAGAACTACACATGCATGTACACATGTATGTATACACATACATACACAGAAAAAAAAATCAGTAAATTTGAAGATGGAGAAAATAGAAATAGTTAAATCTAACCCCCCCACAAAGTAAATAAATGAAATTAAAATAAATAAATGAAACTCTAAAAAAGCAAGGGATATTGAGAGAGATGCTGAAAAGTCAAGAACAATGGTCTGTCCCTGTAATTCTACGGACTAGGGAGAGACCAGGATAGCTAGCCAGCACAACATAAGGAGACACATCTCAAAACAAGACAAACAGAAGAATCATAAGAAAGACTTTCCATTTTGCCCATTTATTCAAGAGCATCCAACTAGGCACATTAGTAATACTAATGATGACAGATCAAGTGAACAGAAAAAACCACTGCTAACAAATCAAGAAGGAAAGGACTGCTTGTCAGACCATCTGAGACAACATTGCAAAACTGTAATTTAAATGTGCTAGCTATAAATATGCCCTACAAAACCCTTAGATTTTGGAAGAGAATCATCCTATCTAATAGGCCAGTAGACTTAAACAAAACATTGACTGAAAATGGAGAGGTGAGTAGGACTCAGCCCAGCAATAAACTGTATTCTTGGTTTGATTTTATTCATTTGAGTAGGTATATAAAAGGAATCAAGCAGACTGGTATCGGGGTCATCAGCAGCGAAGTCACATTACAAAGCATACAGTGTACATATTTCTTTAGGCACATAGCTAAATATTCAGTATTCAGCTACTGTATTATGTAACATGTAACAGCTAACCAAACAAACTTTGAAAAGGTGAAGAAACTTGTACACCAGTAAGTTCCTGCATTTTTTTTAAGTATCACTTAATTTGGCTACCTTTGGTCCTGAAATTGGATGGCTGGTGTTTTTGGCAGATACTGCATGAGGAAAGGTATTCTGAAATGCAAACACAGAGGAGACAGGATAGCCAATGCCACAGCTCGGGTAAGTCAGTCTACTATCGACCTAAAAAGAAAGATACAAAAAAATGATTAAAAACATAAAGTATTAGCCAGGCACAGCACTCAGGAGGCAGAGGCAGGTGGATCTCTGTGAATTCAAGGCCAGCCTGGTCTACATAGTGAATTCCACACCAGGTGGGGCTATGGGGAGACCCTGTCTCAAAAAGACCAAAAAAAAAAAAAAAAAAAAAAATTAAAAAAGAGCCGGGCATGGTGGTACACACCTTTAATTCCAGCACTTGGGAGGCGTAGGCAGGTGGATTTCTGTGAGTTCAAGGCCAGCCTGGTGTACAGCGAGTTCCAGGCCACCTGAAGCTATAGGAAGACCCTGTCTCAAAAAGAAAAAGGAAAATTCTACAATCAGTAACAATACTTTGTAGCCAGGAACACACCTCTGGTGTATAAACTGAGATTACTGTTCCATGCAATGGGGACTGCACACCAGAGGAACCAGGAGGAATCCCAGTAAGTATTAAAAGGGTTTTAACTCACTAACTAGATTTAGGCAAGCCAGGCAATTTAAGGGAAAGATTAAAGAAAGTGGGAATTTATTACTAATCACAAGCTATTAAGAAAGCAAGTGTAAATGTGTAACTGAATATCTAAATGTATTTTACCTAACAGGACAGAAGAATACAGGAAGGCCGACACAGTTAGTAGTTAAGGAAGCACTAACCAGCACAGGATGGTTGGCTCTTTTTGTGGTCTGGCCAATTTTTGTCTATATTTGGATCTGATTAAAGAGTGGTCTTGTTTTTGTGTTGATTCATCAGGCAACCTTATCTAGTGATGATATTCTGTGAAACTGTTATGTTCGGCTTGAGAGCCTACAGCCAGTAAGTTAGTCAGCAAGTGCCTAGTACCTCCTCAGCCGCGTCATCTCCTAACACCAGGCTACCTCCTGCCTCTGAAGAGCTAGCTGCCTTCTTATGCTCCATTCTGTTCCTTTAAGGAAAAAGTCAATGATTTGATCTTTAGAGCTAGAAAGCTTCATCTCATAACATTTTGGATTCAAGAGTTGATAAATCAGCTAACAGGGCCAGCCCTCCTCTTTTAGTCTGCTAATTACTGATAGAATCAGTGTAGGCCTTTTCCACACAGTTCCAAACTTGAGTCCAAATCCTGAACTTTCTCTTCTTTCAGTTTATAAATGATCTCTTTCTCTCTGCATGTTTATGTGTACTTTAGATACATATAATTTATTTGCTTTTGTTTTGAGGCACTCTCTCTAGTCCCAGCTTGCTTGGAACTTGCTATGTAGACTAGGGTAGCCTCGATCTCACAGAAATCCACCTGCTTCTGCCTCCCAAGAGCTGGAACTAAAGGCATATGCCACCACACTCAGCATTTTTCAGGATATTTAGGTAATGATTTCTTACTCAGAACAGTTTTTAAAAGTATGCCTTTCACACGGGCACACATATGAACATGTAAACACACTACACAGACATATATACACACTCACATACGAAGAATGTTTTTGAAACACAGCCTCTTTATTAAGAGCAGGTGTGCCTATGCCCCACTTCCAAGGGCAACTTACAGTCTACTTCAGCACTAAATAATTGTAGGTTTCCAGTTTATATTACTATCATCCCCCAAGTCATGGGGACACCCCAATACACGTTCATTACAGGAAACTCACTACCGTCACTCACATCTTACGTGAAATCTTACCATATTCAGGCTAGGAGAAATTCCATTTCTGATGGTGCTGCTACTGGAATGCGCAGGTGGAGTGGTAGAGGTGCCCCGTGCATCTTGCTTTCTTACTAGCTGGTTTTCATTTAGTTCTTTGTTTAGCCATGTGATTACTTAAATAAGAGAATAAGTAGAAGCAGAGAATTCTATTTCACTGTTTTTATTTTTCAAATCCTTTAAAGTATTTTAAAATGATAATACGCACTTTTTCCACACTGTTTTTTATTCAGAGCGTTTTCAATATGGAGCCCAGGCTAGCCTAGCACTCATGCCCAACTCTAAGCTTTTTTTTGTTTTGTTTTGATTTTTCTTGAGACAGGGTCTTCCTGTAGCTCCAGCTGGCCTGGAACTCCCTATGTAGACCAGGCTGGTCTGAAACACACAGAGATCCACCTGTCTCTGCCTCCCAAGGTCTGGGATTAAAGGCATGCACCACCTCACCCAGCTGGTTTTTTTGTTTTGTAATGTTGGGTTTCTACAACTACCTTATATATCACAATTGCAAAATATAAGCTGTATAAACTTTTGTAATCAAAGATGCTTATAGCAACAGTCACAGATGACTTCTGTTCTCAGGAGCACATATTTCGCTATTCAAAAAAACTGAGTTTGTGCTTATAGAATACCATCTTACAGAACATATTTAAAGTTAACAGTCCTATGTCTGATACCTAGCTCTTGGAACTGAGAAAATATTTGATAAACATTTAATTCCTTAATTTCAAATAACATATTATTACTATTAAATTATTACTATTATTACTCTACTCTTTTTAAAAAGTAGAGAATTTAAACAGCAAATTCTAATTAATATATTCTTTAAAAAAAGGATTTTTTTGCAATTTGTTTTGTATACATGTGTGGAGGGTCAAAGGATAACTTACAGAAGTCAGTTCTCTCTTTCTACTATGTGGGTCCCAGGGATCAAATTCAGGCTATCAAGTTTAGTGGCAAGTACCTTTTACCCACTGAACCATCTTACTGGCCCCAGTAAATATTTTAACACTTAACTTTGCTTTACTGACTCATGATGCATCTTTCTTAAAAACTTTTGTAGGACAGATGATACAATTTATTATAGCAAGGTCATTAAAACAGCAAAATTATAGCAGAAGTTAACTGTATATAGAAATATCTTGAGTCACCTTTTTTTTTTTTTGAGGCAGGGTCTCAGGATGTAGACTTGGCTGGCCTGAACCTCAGAAATCTGCAATTCTCTGGCTGGGATTAAAGGCATGTGGCACCACATCTGCTACCTACCCTTTTATTAATTTAAATAAAAATTTAGCCTCATTTACAGAAAAATAACATACTTACACTTCTCATTATTTTTTAAAAGCTGTTTACTTTCTTCAAGTTTCTGAACTGTAGCTTCTAATTGTTCTTGCAATTTGCACACCTGAAACATATCAATTACCACAATAAGTCAAAGTTAAATGAGCAAATGTATATGATTAAATAACTGATTACTATTTAGTACTAAATGAAAATAAGTTTAGCTCAGCTGTGTAATGAAATATTTAAATATGAGTATGACTTGATCCTTAGAGCTAGAAAGCTTCATCTCATAACATTTTAGACTCAAGAGTTGACAAACCTGCTAACAGAGCCAGCCCATAGTACATCCTACTATGAGAGAGAATCAAGGTATATGAGTAATGACAGCTAACTTTGCAAACTGAAATGTATTATAAACATCTGTCTAATCTAGTGGGGGCTTTTTTAAGGAAAAAAGGCCAAAGCAATTGTCATAATACAACAAAGTGGAAATTTTAAGCTTGTTATACCCTATACTAAGTCACAACACAAAAATAGAAAAGAGTAGCTACTACCTCTTGCTCTCTGGCTCGGAGAGATTGTCCAACATCCTGTAATTCCTTCTGTTCCTTTTGTAACATTTCCTCTTTCTCAGCCAAGAGTTTTTCTTGCTGAATAGTAACTGTATTCTTCAGTTTCAATTTACCCATAAGAGTTTTCAGATCCCCTTGTAACTTCTTGATAATTTCATTTGCCTATAAAAGAACTTCACGTGAATATTTTCATAATCCAATGAAATAGTAATATTCTGTTAAATTTTTAAAACAAACCTTCAGAAGTTCTGCTGATAATGACTTTATTGTAGCTTCTAGTTTTCCCAATTGTACCTGATTTTTCTCACCATTTTCTTCTAAAGCCACCTGATTTTAAAAAACAACACGATTAAGGCATTTGTGTTTATCTAGGGAAAGCATCACTTGTAAATGGTATCAATTTACTTTTTAAAAATTTTCCAAAAGACCTTTTGTTCTTGGATTGTATCAAATGCTTCTTTTGTTCGCAAAACAAGCTGGTCTTTATCCTTGATTTCCTGTTCTAAAACTGCCACTTTTGTCTGTAGCTGGTTAATATGTTTTTCTTTTTCATGGCATTCAGCATCCAGGGTAGAATTTTCTCTTCGTAAAGAAAGGACCTCTTGCTTGGCCCGCTGCAGCTCCTGGGGGATGATTGCAGGAAGAATCACTATGTAAAAGGGAAATTGGCCAGTCGGGTTATTTACAGTTAAGATGTCTAAAATGTCAAGGCAGGTGTAGTGGTGCCTATAATAACAGCACTCAGAGGCTGAGGCAAGGTGATCATAACCTTGAGGGCATCCTGGGCTATACAGTTTCCAGCCAAAAACAATCTTTAATCATTTTAAAGTTCTTATACTGACATTTTTTAAAAATCATAAAAATTGCCAGGCAAGTGTGCCAGGCACACTCCTTTAATCCTAGTACTCGGGAGGCAGAGACAGGAGGATCTCTGTGAGTTAGAGGCCAGCCTGGTTTACGTAGTGAGTTCCAGGACAGCTTGGGGCTACAGGGAGACCCTGTCTCAAAAAAAAAAAAACCAACAAAAAAAATACCGCACTGATTCTATATGTAAATTATAGAACTGGAATACAATTGTAAAATACACTACTAATTCACTCTTACCAAGGGAAAACAAAGTAATCCTGATTTATGAATAACACACTATAATGTTTTTAAAAATCTGTAGCAAGAATTTTATAACTCCCTAATAGTTTCCAAGGGTAAAAGTCAGTATTTTGTTATATGTATAGCTTCTTTTATAAAATTTTATTTATCTGTATTTTATGTGTATGAGTATTGTGCCTGAATATGTGGAAGCACACCCACCACATGTGCGCAAGTCCTGCAAAGACCAGAAGAGGGTGTCGGATCCTATGGAACTGGGGTTACAAATGGTTGTTAGTCACCATGTGGGTACTGGGAACCAAATGTGGGTCCTCTGCAAGAGCAGCTGGTGCCCTTAACCACTGAGCCATCTCTCTGGTCCTACAGCTTCTTTTTAGAAAGGGAACTTAAACTGTTTAATTTAATAATAATCTACCTTCTCATAATTATCTTTCCATGTCAACAAATAAATTAGCATTTCTGAACTTGTCTTTGGTTCATACTTATAGCAAAAATAAGCAAATAATAATTAAAAGTAAATTTTTTTGAGTTGGGCATGGTGGTAAACACCTTTAAGCCTGGTACTTGGGACGCAGAGGCAGTTGGATCTCTGTAAGACTGAGGCCAGTCTGGTCTACGTAGAGAGTTCCAGGCTAACTGTAACTACATAAAGGGAGACCCTGTCTCAAAACAAAACAAAAAACAAAAACAAATTTTCAAAAAATCTAGAATAAATTACTTCTCAATCAGCAAACAGAAACCCAAATGTAGCTGGTTCTCAAAGTCGAGGATATACCTAGGGAATTATCGCTTTAACAAAAAAGATTTCTAAAAAATATTTTATTCTTATATGTATGCGTGTATTGCCTGCATGTAGGTAAGTGCACCTGTGTCATGCAATGCCTGCGGAGGACAGAAGAGGCTGTCGCATCCCCTGGAACTGGAGTTACGGACAGTTGTTAGCTGCCATGTGGGTGCTGGGATTCGAACCCAGGTCTTCTGCAAGAACAGTCAGTGTTCTTAACCGCTGAGCCATCTCTCCAGCCCCGCTTTAACAAAAACTTTTAAAGATAATTTTATAGCATATGACAATGGTTATAGGACCAAACTTTGGAATCAGATAGATCTGACTTAAGTCAGGATTCATGTACAATGCAATTGTGGAAATCACTTAGCTCTTTCAGTTCCCTCATTCATTAAATACAAATGCTTAAAAAGATAAAAACTGGGCTGGTGAGATGGGTCAGAGGGTGATAACACTTGCTGCCAAGCTGGGACTCACATGGTAGAGAGAACCAACTCCTGTGAGTTGTCCTCTGACTGCTATACCATGCTGTGACATGCGTGTTCCCATACATACACACATACACAATACACATAATAAATAACTTCATAATGTTATAACTTCACAATGCAGTTTGGGAGGGGGGCATGAGATGGCTTAGTGGTGTTTGCTTATAGTCTAGCTACTCAGTGAGGTAAAGGAAGGCATTTGCTTGAGACCAAGAATTTGAGGTCAACCTGGGCACACAGCAAAACCCTGCCCAAGAGGGGAAGGGGGGCTCTACAAGTGCTTTCTGAAAATAACTTATACTAATGCCAAGTAGGACACTACCATCATTGTCAAAGCATTAATAAATGTGTTTATGCCACAATAGCTGCGTTCTTAAGCTGCATTGATGTGTTAGAGACAGTGCTCACTGAAGAGCACTTGCCAAGCATCAGGATCCCAACACTGCAAAAACAAACAGAAGTTTTGGGTGTCTGAAAGACAAGCAAGTAACAGATGAGTTACAATCCCCATTCTTCCATTTGCTGTCATAAGATCTTATGCAAATGACTTAATTTCTGTACTTTAATTTCATTATCTACACAGTGGGATAACAACAGTAGCCACTTGAAGAACTTTCAAGAATTGAGTTAATTTTTGCAAAGCACTTAAACAGTTTGTCTAATGCATGGTATCACTGCCTGATAATAGGTAAGGCTATGTCATCACATAGCAAATGCTCAGTGAGCCTTAGCTATTATCAGGCAGTGATACCATTCATTAGACATTAAACTTCATACAGCTATTTGATTAACCCTGTCAACATTGAGCATCAGATGAGATACAGACACTGCACTAATATTAAAAATACACTGAAAGCTGGGCATGGTGGCGCATGGTGGGAGGCAGAGGCAGGTGGATCTTTGTGAGTTCGAAGCCAGCCTGGTCTACATAGTGAGTTCCAGGACAGCTGGGGCTA
>NW_008338999.1:6575234-6577107 GCF_000622305.1 Nannospalax galili
CCTGGCGTGGTAGCGCATGCCTTTAATCCCAGCACTTGGGAGGCAGGCAGATCTCTGTGAGTTTGAAGCCACCCTAGTCTACATACCAAGTTCTAGGCCAGCAAGGGCTACAGGGAGATCCTGTCTCAAAAAGAGCAAAAAAAGAAAAAAAGAACAAGAAAAAAAAAGAAAAAAAATTAAAGATGGGGAAGCAGTGAAGACTCAATACCTCTTCACCACCAGAAAGTTTTGCTTTAAGTTCTCTAACAGTGGAGTCTCCTTTGTACTTCCTTTCCGTCAGATCTTTATTAGCTGCTTCTAACTCAGACAGTCTGTTCTGTAGCTGCTGGATGTTTCGTTGATGGAGGACTTCCAAATCTTTTTTCTGTTGCTCATGTTGCTGTTGATACTGAACCTGTGCCTGTTACAGAATAATATATCAAAGAAGAAAAATCACAAGTATAAATATGGAAAGATCACAAGAAAAACAATCACAACTTCATCATCATTTTTACATTTCCCTATGTGGAAAAAGGGACAATTTCATTTACAGATTTCATGAAAGGAAAGGTAAGATAAACCAAGGCAAATTTAACACTATCATCTTGTCTAAGAGCATCAACTTAGCAAGTGACGCGTTTCCATCAGTTCAAAAGCTAAGAACACCAATCAGATAGTATCTGTAATACATGGAAGAGACAACTCTACTTAGCAGTGGCCTACCTGATGTTCCTACCAATCTATTTATTTATTTACTTACTTATTTATTTAGATCTTTTTCGGACACAGTCTCCCTGTAGCCCCAAGCCTGCCCCAGATAAGAGTGCTAAGATCAAGGCATGCGCCACCACACCCAGTTTTTTCTTTTTTTTGGTGTTTTTGAGACAGGGTCTCCTTGTAGCCCCAGCTGTCCTGGAACTCGCTATGTAGACCAGGCTGGCCTCAAACTCACAGAGATCCGCCTGCCTCTGCTTCCCAAGTGCTGGGATCAAAGGCATGCGCCACCACTCCCGGCTTAGTTTTTTCATTTTCATGTGTATGAGTATGTTGCCTACATGCATGTAAGTGCACCTGTGTTGTCCAATGCCCACAGAGACCAGAAGAGGGCGTTGGATGCCCTGGAACTGGAGTTACAGACGGCTGTTAGCTGACATGTGGGTCCTGGGAATCAAACCTCGGGCCTTTGCAAGAGTAGCCAGCGTTCTTAACTGCTGAGCCATCTCTCCAGACCCATATATTTTTTAAATGCTTTAATTAATGATTTTCTTTTGTTCTGTACTATAAAAACTTCATGATACTGCTAACCACATTAGAACATGGTATTTGGAGCAACATGAATCCATGCTCCTGGGCTAACTATACACGGCAAAAAAATACTGGTAAATAGTCAATGTCAGCTTCAGAGAAAATACTTTGTCTAGTTCAGATATCAAGTTTTGAGATGCAAAGCCATTTGTTTGCATTATGACCAAATGCATTTATTTACTTTAGGAATACAAATGTAATTACATTGTAAATGATATAAAAGACACTCAAAGTGATAATTTATGCTCTTTATTTTCTTCGATCTTTAAGGGATCTAATTACCTTCACGGATGTTTTGTCCTCTGCATTCTAAAGGGGTAGGCTCCTCAGTGTTAACCACACAGAACAAGGGGTTCATTCTGCACAGCCCACTGAACTTTGATCTTTCCCCTCTATGTCATACATTGTCACCTACTTTCCTCCCTTTAGCTTTCGGTCCTTCTTTCTTCAACTTTTACCCTTTCTCAAAGTACTAACTTTTCTCAGTGGTTTATATTTAATGTTTAGTACTTCATGGATAATCATACAACTAATCACACACCTAGGATAAAACTAGTAAGGTGCTTTTCTTTACATAGAAAAGGAAGAA
>NW_008338999.1:6577718-6579726 GCF_000622305.1 Nannospalax galili
AATTGAAAAAAAAAAGAATAACACCTTTATAAAGTTAAGATGTGAAAGATAAGCCTTATACGGAAGATATTCACAATACACACAAAATCAGACCTCCATATCCTCAGGTTATGACAGTGGATTAAAGATACCCCAGAATATTCCAAAAGCAAGTTCCACACCCATACCAAACACCATGCTGAATCCACATAAGTGGTGTGGAGAGACAATCTGCTATAGCCCTTGGCCAGTTTTCAGATCTCAGTCCTTTTCCAAACTCACAGTTATCATACACCCGTGCCTCATTCCTTTACTATGTGGTTTTATCTGTACTGAACATGTACAGATTTTTTCTTGTTCAGTATTACCTGAATAATTATAACAACTATTTACACAGCATTTATATTGTATCAGCATTATAAGCAATCTAGAGATGGTTTAAAGTAGGGAAGATGTGCATAGGTCTTATGTAAATACGATGTCATTTAAGAGAATTTGGAAGTGGGGAGTGGTGGTGCATGCCTTTAATCTTGGCAGAGGCAAAGGCAGAGGCAGAGGCAGAGGCAGGCAGATCTCTGTGAGATCAAGGCCAGCCTGGTCTACATAGCCCAGTGCCAGGCCAACTGGGGAGACCCTGTATCAAAAAGACAAAACAAAAATGACTTCTGAGCCTTTGTTACTTGAGGCTTAGGGGGGGGGGTCCCTGGAATCACTTCCTTTAGCTACTGAGAGACAGCTGTGACCGATAAAGGACTCATGTTTGGAATACATGAAGAATTCCTACAAATCAGTAAGAAAAATACTAACATACCAATTTAATAATGGGCTAATGAAGGACTGGGCATGTAGGTTAACTGGTAGAGTGCCTTCCCAGCACGCAGGAGGCCCTGGGTTGGATAATGGACTAATGTCTTGAATGGTCTCTGTATAAAAGAACATGGGAAATAATAATCACCTTTCTTTGACATAACATTTTACATTTTTTAAACTTTATTTTTAAGTGTATGGGTGCTATATACACAAAACTCTATATATATAAAATAAAAACAAATACAAACTTGTAATTTTTATTTTGTTCTTTGATGTTTGAAAAAAATATTTTTGTTGATTTGTTTTTTGAATTCAGAGAAGGTCTGGCTATGTAGCCCTGGCTGACCTGGAACTCACTATGCAGACCAGGCTAACCTTGAACTCACAGAGATCCACCTGTCTGTCTTCCGAGCACTGGGATTAAAAGCATGCACCACCATGCCCCACTGTGTTTTAAAAACTTGAATTAAGCATTTATTACTTTTATAATTAATGAACTAACCCAGACAATTTTTTTTAGAAAAATTATTATTTTTATTTTATGTGTATGAGTGTAATGCTGAGGAGGTCAGAAGAGAGAGCATCGGATGCCCAGGAACTGGAGTCACAGATAACTGTTAGCCGCCATATGGTTGTGGAAATTGAACCCAGGTCCTCTGCAAGAGCAGCCAGTGCTCTTAACTGTTTGAGCCATCTCTCCAGCCCCATAACCCACAACAATTTTTTTTTTTTTTTGCTCTTTTTGAGACAGGGTCTCCCTATGGGGAGCTGGCCTGGAACTTACTATGTAGACCAGTCTGACCTTGAACTCACTAACCCTGCCTCTGCCTCCGGCGTGCTGGGATTAAAGGCGTGCACCACCATGCCCGGCAACCCAGAACAATTTTTAAAAACGCTATTTTTGCAGTTACCTTTCATGTTCTTACCTGCAAGGCTTTTTCCTTCTCATTTGTTAGCTCCTGGGAATGCTTATTTGCCAATGATGCTGTGTGCGATGACCATTCATTCCGCAATTTTTCTAATTCTTTTGTTTTTTCTGATAATGTATTAGCGGTCATACAAAACATTAGGATAGTCTCGTGAACAAGTTACACTTCTGATTAGAATGTGTAATATTTAACAAGGATATTAAAAAGGAAATTTCAGCATTTCAGTACATACTCAAAATCTTTCCCACAGATTAATAAGGAAGTCAAGATTAGAATCAAAGCATCATTGG
>NW_008338999.1:6580658-6582023 GCF_000622305.1 Nannospalax galili
GGCAAAGGGAAGAAATTTCATGGTAGTAGATACATAAAAGCTTGAATTAATTCAAGAAAAGATTCAGAACCAGTGTCTGGTTGACTTACAAAGACAAAATGAAAACTTGATTTACCTTTTGTGTGATGTTCAGTTGCCTAGTAACATCTTCTAGTGATTTAGTCAATGATAATTTTTCTTCCTATTTATAAACATAATAAAATTACGCAGGTTACAATTTAATACAACCATCCATAGGCAAACTACTCAGAGTAGCAAAATACAGCAGGAGCATCACTCTAAGAGCTTGTTACCCACTCGAAGTCTTAGCCCTTCTAAATCAGAGCCTGCATTTTAACAAGCTCCCCAGATGACCTATATACCATCAACATTTGATATGCAAAGAACTGAGCATGTTACTGAAGCCTTTTTCTCAAACCTCTCAGTTGGCAACACTGTGCTGCTTTCTTGTGCCACATACCCTGTGTAGCATTTTGCAGTCAACATGTTTGAGCACTTATTTCCAAGCATATATGCCAGCTGATGAAATGATGCGTTTACTTGGCCTACGTAAGGGGAAAGAAACCTAGTAAAACCTCTGGCCCTAAGTTTCTAGCTTCCTGGTCTACTTTTATACTTGCTGCTATAGGTAGTAGTTAAAGGCAAAACAACAAAGTTCACTACAAAAAAAAAAAAGAAGGACACTAAGCTCTGCAATGATTTATCAACATACTTAAAAGTTTAAAAATAAAGACTTTAAGTCTCGTTTAAAAGAATATTTTAAATTTAAAATCTTGGGCTGGAGAGATGGCTCAGAGGTTAAGAGCACTGCTGCTCTTGCAGAGGACCTGAGTTTGATTCCTAGCACCCACATGGCAGCAGACAACATAGTAACTATAGGGGATCTGACACCTTCTTCTGGCCTCCACAGGCATGCACATGGCACACTTACATATATGCAAGCAAAACACTCTTACACATAAAATTTAAAGAAATTATAAAACTTTAAAATCTTACCTTACTGCATTTCAAACAGCCTGCTAGAAATTTCTTTATTTCTACATCATTTCCAGGTAAAAGTTTTAATGACAGGTGTATAAGATGCTTAAAAGGATTTGTCTCCACTACATTTAAAAGTACTGGTGAGTTATCCAAAAGAGCAGCTGGAGAAACTAACTGCAGCAGAAACCTTTGAGGAGAGAAGGTGAATTACAATGTGTTCATGACACGGTGAAGCCCTGCCACTGACTCATAAGCTCCTCTACTTAGACCAGGAAAGGGAGCAAACTAAAATCACAGGGGCTGTGTAAAAGGGCTCTCATGGCTAAAATTGAACAGCGTGAGGGCTACTGAGTAGGACACGGTCAGTCCTTGAGTTCATAATGG
>NW_008338999.1:6582080-6585709 GCF_000622305.1 Nannospalax galili
AGACACGGTGACACATGTCTGTAATCCCAGGACTCAGGAGGCAGAGGTAGGAGGACTGGCTTAAGGTCATCGTGCCAGCTTGGACGACAAGAGAAAACAAAACAAAACAAAACAACAACAACAACAACAACAACAAAAAACCCCACTACAAACAATGAACTTAGCCTTTCTTTTCCCTATGAACTTTTCAGAGTAGCCAAATAGCCTTAATTCATGAGCGAGTTCTGCACAGAAGAATGGTTCAAAAAGGCATTTATAGTTCCTAGTAAAACAATATTCAAACAATACTCATCAGTCGGTCAAACCTCCCCTCTCCCCCAAAAAGAAGGCTGGTGGTGAACGTCACAAGGATCAGGTATCAGCACCACCTGACTACGAACACACAAATGCAAGCTTACTCTTTGCTTTTCCCAAGATCATTAGCTAATACTTCAACTAACTTTAAAGGTTGTGTCAAAATATGAAAACTAAGGGGAAAATATTTCCAATTTTCATCAAGATTTCTAAAGATTTGAGATTTCATTGCACCCTAACCCCCGTTTTAAAAATCAAATGGGGTAATTTAATACTGGGAAAAAAAATTTTTAAACTGGAAAAATATTTTGCTGTCTTTCAAAGAGGAGCCTATGTTGAGAAGCCTGGTCGCAGTGCTCCCGCAGCAGCAGCGCGCTCCCACAGCTCACCTTGGAGTTTCTTTGGCATGTTCTTGCATACACTGCTGAAGGAGATCTATAAATTTCTGTGGGAAAGCTAAGAAATCCACCAGAAGACCTTGTTGGAATTTTAAACTAGATAGAAGACAGGAAAAGAATATTCTTAGAAATGTAGCTACCATCTTAACTTACATTTCATACCCTGAAAGTTTCCTTATTTACTAAAGTAATCATTAAGAAACAAACAACAGAAAAACTAAACTAGGAAACTTTTGATTTTTATAGACCTTATCAATGGAAGGAAAAAGTCAAGAATTTTAGCTAAAACTCCAAAATTTTCAGTTAAGTAGAGGTCTGATAATCTATAAAATGTTTATTTTCAAAAATATCCTAAATAATTACTGAACAAGCAGTCTAGTATTCCCAGAATAACTTACTATCTGAACCAGGTATATGTCTCAGAAAAGAACAGTAACAACACATTCATAATATTCAGAAACTAATTCCTAGATTAAATATAAGGCCTGAAAAAATAATTTACCTTTGAAAATCTTCCTCAGATATAACAAGGTTATACAAAAAAAATGGATCCACATCATCAGTCAGACGGATGACTAAATCCTAAAGAAAACAATAGTTTTTTTAAATGCTTTTAGTAGACTTTTGAAAGTGAAACTATCCCAAAGCATCAACATATCACAGTTACAATTCAGACAGTTTTGTATTCTGGTGCTTAGAGAGTTAGAACCTTAAATAGGGGCTAATATTTTGCTCCATGACAGCCATAAGGGGTCTGTAGAAGTCAGCTGACCACTAGAAGTTGAAAGCTTCAGAACACCTTCTGATGAGAGGTGTAGAGAAGTATAAACATGCTTCGCTGCACTGTGCTGCCATGGGGAAACTATTCCTTTTCACTGAACAACTGTGTTTTCAGTTTCCTTCAAGGAACTGGTCTGGTATTTCAAACGCTGCAAATACATCGGCAGAACTGACAATCATCCACTCAAGAAAAGGAAGGGAGTTTTTGTCTCAGGTAGATGGTATCAGATGACACGTTTCCAGAGCCTCTCTTGGGGACTGCTCCAGGTGGCTCCTGATGGGAAGGACCATCTGTTTTCCTTTCCTAATGAAATAGGTTCCTTTCAAATGGACCCTTGCCAGGTTGTTAACTGTACAGTGTGACAGAGCATCACAGCTGACAGATAAGCACACCAAAATTATGTACTTCAGAGAAAACTGGCGCAAGGAAAACAGGGTGTGACCAGATAAGCAGGGCTCAGTATGAAGCATTCAAATCAAGAGTAATAAAGTCTAGTCTAGTTCCTATTTCTAAAGAACTGCTACTAAGAAAAATCTATACCATTTATTAGTGGGGCCAGAATATGAATAACATAAGAAAATTTAAACACTGGGGGGAGAGGGCAGGGGAGGAGATGATCCAACTACAGTGCTCATATCAAAAAAATAAAATGGGGGCTCACTGCCTTGGAAGGATCTGTTGTTCAGTAACTTCTATTCAAGGATTTTGTGACAGTCACCTAAGATGCTATTGAAAAACAGGATAAAGCTGGGTGTGGTGGTGCACACCTGTAGTCCCAGCTCTTTGGAGGCAGAGGCAGGTGAGTCTCTGAGTTCATGGCCAGCCTGGTCTACATCATGAGTTCTAGGCCATCTCCCATTACAGGGAGAACCTGTCTCAAAATCACCAAAATCAAAACTAAACAGTAACAACAAAAACCAACCCTAAAGCAACTACCAATACCACCAGATGCTTGAGTATGTTCAGGGAAAGGCACAACGCAGGGAAACAGATGCCACACTATCCTTAGCCCTTCTAGTGAATTTTTATTATTTATTTATTTATTTATTTAATTTTTGACTCTTCAAAACAGGGTCTCTCTGCAGCACCAGCTGGCCTGAAACTCATTATGTAGACCAGTAGACCAGGTTATCCTCAAAGATTTGCCTGCCTCAGCCTCCTGAGTGCTGGGATTAAAGGTATGTGCTACCATGCCCTGCCTGGTAAGCTTTTAAATGCTCAGGGCAAACCTAGACTATTACCAGGACCTCTGATTCTTCTTGGATTTGGTAATGCCTGGTATGATTAATTTCAGTTGCTGTCTTAGCAGACTTCATCACACAGACCTGTAACATTATAAATTGGTCCAAAAGTAAAAAGCAAAATGAGTGTAACAAAAGGTCTCTTTTTTTTAAATTTAGGAACTTTATTTTAGTACCAAAAAACTTCGGAGGAGAGCACAAGTACAGTCCACCACAACCACAAATGACACGTCGAGTTTCCCACACTGGGGAAACTGCAAATGTCAGCACATTAGGAATGCAACAGATAAGCTTTGCCTGGGAAAACCACCCTGGTGAGCAGAGTATCATTAAGTAAGGAAGTACAATCTCACTTTCTGAAAAACATAATTATGACATATACAAATGACTGTATTTCAAAAAAGAAATAAATACCTACCTTTCTGTGTACTGGATTAGAAACTGACTGCAGTTCAATGCTCACTCTAACAGTTACTCTCCTGTAGGAAAAGACATGCCCAACTATCAGAAATATTCAAGGGAAATGAGGTTTCATGATCATTTTCATCAGCTAAAGTTTTTGATCTTAAACCACAAGACTTTGCGTGGGTGCTCTCTGACTTACGTACATAGCACACAGAGCATCAAGTTCTTGCTGTTCCCCAAATAAGTAACCTGGTAGTTTTTAATGGAAGCCTACTCTTTTCCCAACTTTACAATGAGGATGCTGTGAGAACTACATGGTACCGAAAGTCGGAGTGCTCATTACTAGTATTCTGGTAGATAACCTTACTGCCCTGATTCTAAAAATAGCATCTACTGAGCCTGGACGTCTGGCTCAGTGGTTAAGAACACTGGCTGCTCTTGCAGAGGACTTGGGATTGGTTCCCAGCATCCACACAGCAGCTACCAACCTTCCTTTAACTCCAGTTCCAG
>NW_008338999.1:6589287-6590709 GCF_000622305.1 Nannospalax galili
ATGAAACTAGATTCTTGTATTTCTTTTTGCACAAAAGTCAACTCCAAATGGATCAAAGACCTCAATGTGAAACTGGAAACTGGATACATTGGTAATAAACTACAAGATATAAGTGAAGGAAAGTATTTTCTAAATCAGACCAGTTGCTCAGAAATTAAGGTCAGCAATCAGTAAGTGGGACGTCATTAAACTATAAAGCTTCTGTACAGCAAAAGAAATGATCAAAAAAGTGAAGAGAAACCCCACAGAATGGGAAAAAAAATCTTCACCAGTGACACATCTGACAGAGGTTTAACATCCAGAATATATAAAGAACTCAAAAACAAAGAAGCGAGAAACCAAATGAACCATTTAAAAGATGGGCTAAAGATCTGAACAGAGAGTCTGCAAAGGAATAAAGATGGCTAAGAAACATCTCAAAAAGTGTTCAACATTGTTGGAGGCCCAGGCCACGCCCCACGCAGACCACACCCACACGAGCCACGCCCTTGCAGCGGCGCGCGCCACATAGGCCCCGCCCCTTCGGCTTGCGCCTCGCTCCAGCCCCGCCCCTAAACCTGCCAAAGGTGGACTGTCCCTGACCTTAAGCACCAGATGGAACCCACGTGAAGCTACTAAAAAACTAAAAATGGTCGGGCGTGGTAGCGCACGCCTTTAATCCCAGCACTTGGGAGCCAGAGGCAGGCGGATCTCTGAGTTCAAGGCCAGCCTGGTCTACATAGTGAGTTCCAGGACAGCTGGGGCTATAGGGAGACCCTGTCTCAAAAAGACCAAAAAAATAAAAATAAAAAAATAAAAATGAACCTATCATATGACCTGGTTATACCACTCCTTGGCATATGCCCAAAGAACTCAACCTATTGTAGAGACACTTGTATAACCATGTTTGTTGCTGCTCTTTTCACAATAGCTAAGAGATGGAAGCAACCTAAGTGTCCCTCAACTGATGAGTGGTTAACCAAAATGTGGCGTATTTACACAATGGAGTTCTATTCAGCAGTAAAGAAAGATGAAATAATGAAATTTGCAGGTAAATGATCTAGAAACTGCTATACTAAGTGAAGTAACACAGACTCAGAAAAACAAACAACATATGTTCTCCCTCATATGTGGCTCCTAGCACCAAATCCTTTTAAATTCCAGGTCCTTTTAATAAGAAGATGCTATACAGAAGTCCCTCTGCATGAAATAAATACCATCATCACAACTTCGGCTGAGGCTGATCGCTAAACATAGTCACCATTGGGCTTGTTGAGGGTTGGGCTCATTCATCAAAGAAGTGCCAAGCAGGGTCACTGGACCCCCACCTGAGAATCCAGCCACTTTTCCCAGTCAACTAGTCCAGCCCTGGAAGACAAAATAAAAATGAGGAAGAACCCAGTAGAGGGATGCTTTTGGGAGCCCTTGTCAAGAAACTCCAAT
>NW_008339000.1:0-254 GCF_000622305.1 Nannospalax galili
TGCTTCTTGTCTTGGTTCTCTGTTTTTTAAGTTCGTTATATATTCTGGTATATATTTCTTCTAAGAGTTTCAGAGTTTCAGGCTTTACATTGAGGTCTTTGAGCCATTTGGAATTGACTTTTGTGCAGGGTGAAAGATAGGGGTTTAGTTTCATTCTTCTACAAGTGGAGATCCAGTTTTGCCAGTACAATTTGCTGAACATTCTGTCTTTCCTCCAGTTAATGTTCTTGACCCCTTTGTCAAATATCAGGTGG
>NW_008339001.1:0-217 GCF_000622305.1 Nannospalax galili
TTAACATTGCAACTCAACACACTTGAAAAGCAACTGCAAACGAAACCCAAATGCAGCTGACAAGAAGAAATAACAAAAATCAGGGCAGAAATTAATGAAATTGAAACAAAGAAAACAATACAAAGAATCAACAATTCCAAGAACTGGTTCTTTGAAAAGATAAATGAGATTGACAGACCGCTAACCCAGTTAACCAAAAGAAAGAAAGAGCACCTCC
>NW_008339002.1:0-1352 GCF_000622305.1 Nannospalax galili
CTTTCATTGGTAAATGAAATGTAAGATTGCATCCTGGGAGACTGTGCAATGCCCGGTGATTATTGCGTTTGTTCCTACCGGAGGGGTGCTCCTTGGATCTAGTCAACCTGGGCTGTCTCAGCCTCTTACATTCCCACACCACACAGGTCACAACGAAAACTTCTGTAGCCCAAAAGATCTGTAGTGATTTGAGAAACTTTGGCTTAAAGCTAAAGATGTCTCAGAGTTGTGTTAACTGATCTCTTTATGGAAGACCTGGTTTCTTTCTAGAGTTCTTTCCCACCCTTCCCAAGACAGTTGCCTTAAACCCAGTGTGATCCATATCCTGGGTGTGCAACAAGTTGGGGCTCCTCTGGAAGGAGGAGGACCGCCTAAGGCCTGGGAACGAGCCCTGGCTGAGAACTTTCGACCGAGGCTTGTTGTAGGAGATTACTGTTGTATTGTTCCATGTATTTCCCTAATTGTCCAAAGCATTTGGGGGTAGGAAGCCAGAAAATTACTCAGCCAGAATTTTGCCACATCAGCTACACCTTTTACCCATTCATTTCAACCTCTTTAATTTTGTCATGTGTTTGCCAAATAGGAGTTTAAACATTCTTGCCCTTTAAGATGTGTTCCGTGCCTGAACCTTCTTGTTTTACTGTCCTTCTTCTCTTCCCCCCTCTGTCTGTGTCGTCTCCCTCTCATTTCCTTCCATCTCTAGTTTCCTCTTGTTTTCTTTCCTAAGTTCAGAAAATCTGAAGTCTGGAAAAAGTAGCTATTAGTGTTCAGTTTGGTAACGTTGAGGTTATTATGATTAGTGCAGTGAAGAAGCGGGGTGCCAAGGCAACTTACCAACCGATCACTTTACAGAACAGCCAGGAAGAGTTGCTGTACCTCTTCCCCTTTCCAGAAGGTTGCCAAGATAAACCATTTATGCTGACTTTGGATAGCCTGGTGAGAAGTACCAAAATATTCTGCCCTCAAACTGGCCTGAAACCCTGCAGGTAAAGTCCAGGTAGCCGTCACCTGCCAGAGGAGGAAAAGACTCACCAGTGATATCACTCGTGGATCCTCGACTTAAACCCTTACTCTCCACGGTCCCTCTGATATCATAGGATCTCACTCTCCCATAACCTTTGCATGTCTATGTTTCTGAAAAGGAAATTCTTATATCAAATTATGATATGGACTTTCTTGGGGCTGGAGAGATGGCTCAGCAGTTAAGAGCACTGGTTGTTCACACAGAAGACCTGGGTTTGAATCCCAGCACCCACATGACAGTTAATAATCATCTGTACCTCCAGTTCCAGGGGATCCAATGCCCTCTTCAGGCCTCTATAGGCATTGCATGACATGCTGCACTTACATAC
>NW_008339002.1:1942-10049 GCF_000622305.1 Nannospalax galili
CCCCCAACTCTGCCCGTCTCCTGTGCCTTCTGCCTCCTCCCTCACCCTGCATTATATCATATTCATTAAACGTTAATATGCAGCAACTTACTGTGATTTCTATTTCTCTCCCAAATTCACATGTTAAAACCACAATTACAGCACTATTAGCCACTGAGAGGGCATGTTCCTTCGGGAAGAAGACCCTGTACTAGCTAGCACACACTTGAAGTACCCCTTTCTTTTTATTTCTGCCAAAACATTTTGGAGAAAATGTCGCGTGTTCCTGCCCAGCAGCTCAGCCTTCTGAATGTATCCTCTTTGGCTTTGAGATGAAACACCTGTCTCCTCTCTTTTCTTCTTGGACCAGGACTGGAGGCTGAGTGTGCTCAGTTTATGCATCTCACGCTAAGCAGGCCCAGGAACGTGCTTCCTCTACAGTACTTTCCTACAGGAATATGTGTAGGCTCCACAGAGAGAATCCCTATGGGCCTTTGCTGGAGGGCAGCCCTGGTTGGAATAACTGCAACACTGTGTTCAATTACTGAGGATGAACACTTTGGGGAGATGACCGGATCATGAGGGCAGAGTCTTCATGAATAGACAGTGTTCTTATAAAGCAGGACCCTGGGTGCTCCGTCAGTCTTTCCAGACTTGAGAACACAGTGAGAGTTGACATCTGTGACTCAGAAAGTCGGCCTTCGCCGGACACCAAATCTTCCAGCTCCCGGACCTTCAATTTCCCCCCAGCCTGCAGAACTGTGAAAAATATTTTTTAATGTAAACACTCTGTTTATGATGGTTTATCACAGCATCTAGCACCTTTTACATCAAATAGCTCACTGTCTTCCCTGAAGCACAGGGATGCACAAGGGCAGCACAGGACGAGGGCCGAGACAGATAAATTCAGCACGTGGGAAGCAGAAACCTTGGAGCATTTTCTGGACATCTATTCAGTCTTACACACACCTAGGGAAATCACAGTTTCTACTGAAAATAAGACAAAACCTGTCGCTTCACAATTTTACTACACTGTGTCTTATTCTGTCCTCCGAAAACATGTAGGGAAGAAATTAGAACTACTCTGCCTGTAGTGATTAGAGAAAAGGTACCTTTTGGTTTGTTTCTTTCCTTGGCAGCTGCTAAAGGACAAAGTGGAACAGTCTTACGTTTGTCCGAGGGCTGAGTCCTTAAATTTCTCCTACTATGAGAAAATACAGAGGAAATGTTGTTTGGAATTTCCAGTCATTAATTTCAGCTGTGAAGGCAAAGGCACTGGAGGCTGTGGTCCTCTGCAACGGCCTTTCCCAGACTCTGTTCTGCACACAACGGTCTTGATGACTCACTGGCTCTGATCTGCACACTCACACTTCAGATACGACAACCACCAAGGTCCTCAGAGGACCGATGTTATCCGCGTTGCATTTTCTCGACGGGGCACAATGAAGACCTTTGCTTCCTTTTATGCTCTTATTTTATTTTGCAAAAATGTGTCATTTTTTAAAATTTCATAACAGGAAATTTAGAGTCCGCTGTGTAAAGTGTTAAGAAGGAGCTGGTTGCAAAAGCTTTGGCTTGGGAGTCTGAAGACTCAGACTCCAGCCCCTGCCCAGCCAGAAATCAGCAGTGTGGCCTTTCAGACAGTTCATTCTTCCAGCTGTGTTTTCATCAACTGTTAACAAAAAGAACCTAATCAAATGAACTTTTTGTGATTTTTTTAAGGCCTTTATTCAAGAAATTAAGAAGTGTTAAAGCTGGGTACTTGTTTACTTGATTCTTTGTTATCTGTTCTTTGTATATTCTCAGTATTAATCTGCTGTCAGATATGTAGCTGGTGGAGATTTTCCCCGACTCTCTGGGCTTCTTCTTCACTCAATAGGCTGTTTGTTGTTCAGAAGCTTTTAAGTTTAATGAGGTCCCATTTGTCAGTTGTTGACCGTGACTCCTGACTGACTGACGTTGTGTAGAAGTCTTTTCCCCGCACCCGTATCTAGCAGGGTAATGCCTGTGCTTCCTTCTAATACGTTCAGTGTTCTGGGTGTCACACTGAGATCTGAAATCTGGGAGGGGAGGGTGACGACTATAAGGTACAAATAGGGTAAAGGGGTCTAAATATGATCAAAATAGATTGTATGAAATTGGCAAAAGTTTGATAAATTTTTTTTTAAAAAGAATTCTCAAAGTCAAACCAAAACTGAATAAATTCTTCCCAGTGCATGTACCAACTGTCCCTCAGTCAGAAAATCTAAGGAACCTTGTGTTTCACCTTCTAAGGACCAGGCAACATGCTGAATTCTTCAAGTACATCTGCTGGTTCTGTCTTTTGATCATATACTCCACCTACCTTTGTCAAGCATTTCCCCATCATCCTTATGTTGAATTAGACAGGAATTAAATAATTACTGTTTCCACTAGACACTAAAAAGCACTGTAAAGGTTTTCAAGCATTCACACTGTATTTGACACATTTTAAGTGTTCAGTAAATATGTACCGAATACATGCCTTCTGAGTAAGTTTCAAATAATTTCTCAATATCAACTCAAAATGGTGCAAACTGTTATTGTTGTGGTCTGTTGGTTTGGTATTGAGCCCACTTTACGTGTGTGTGTGTGTGTGCCACATAAGTGCAGGTACCCCTGGAGTTCAGAAGAGGGTGTTGGACTTCCTGAAACTGGTACTACAGGTGGTTGTGAGCCCTAGGATGTGAGTACTGGGAACTGAACTCAGGTCCTTCTGAAGGGCTCACGCTCTCTTTATCATGGAACCATCTCCATTTCAAACACAAACACAATTTACTTTTAACCATTTCATTTTCTTATGTTAGAAATTGGGAAAATAGCTCATAAAATGTTTGATAGGAACAAGGCAAATTTTAAAATGCAAGTTTTGTTTTAATTAATATGAAATCTGCATGGCCTTATAGAGCTATTTCCTATTCCCATACTTGAGACATCTGAAAATATGGACCAACATCATAAATCCTACTAATTGCGACAAGAGATACAATGTAAAGATGGAGTTTCAAACAGGTAGACTGCTCTTATAACCACTCATATCCTGTTACCATCATCACATCATCTTCATCATGATCATCGCCTTCATCATCACCAACATCATCATCACCATTACCACCATCATCACCACTATCGTCATCAACATCATCACCAACATCATCACCATCACCACCATCATCATCATCTTGATTAACATCATCATCTTCATCACCATCATGACCACCATCACCACCACCATCATCATCACCATTACCACCATCACCACCATCACCACCACCATCATCATCATCATCACCATCACCAGTATCACCACCACCATCATCATCACCATTACCACCATCACCACCACCATCATCATCATCATCACCATCACCAGTATCACCACCACCATCATCATCACCATTACCACCATCATCACCACTATCATCATCAACATCATCACCAACATCATCACCATCACCACCACCATCATCATCACCATCACCACCATCACCATCATTATCTTCATCATCTCACCACTATCATCATCATCTTGATTAACATCATCTTCATCACCATCATGACCACCATCACCACCACCACCATCATCATCATCACCATCACCAGTATCACCACCACCATCATCATCACCATTACCATCATCATCACCATCACCACTACCACCACCACCACCATCATCAGAATCATGTTGATAAGCATCATCATCTTCATCAGCATCGTCACCATCATGACCACCACCATTACCATCACCACCGCCATCATCAGAATCATCATCACCATCATCACTATCATGACCACCACAACCACAACGAAGACCAAAATCCTAACACTGAATTCACAAAGTCAAATACCACATGGTCTAAGCATTGATAATAAGTGGGGTAGGTAAAGTGTAAAGCTTGTAGCTCATGATTCACTTTAATCTGTTTTTATGAGGTCCTGTAGAAATTTAGAAACAACATTTCTAGACTTTCAGAGTTTTAAATGTGACTGGAAATTCCTTGTCTTTCTATGAAATTCTCCATGGTTTCAATATGCCACTCAACACAAACACATGTAGTAAGTAAATCCTATCTCTCCTGATGCTTAGCGTCTTGAACCACATCTAAGCTCTTTCTTTCCAGCCCTTTGCTGAATGGGTAGTTATATTCTAAACTTAAGCAGACCTTCTCTGTAAGTAGCTTGACCTTCATCGTTCTAATTTTCCTTGCCAGATGAATCGTCCTGAAACATGGATAGTTTAGTCCCACGTCCCATGGTCTCTCTGGCTTCCACATCAACCTGCATTCTTCTCCCTGACTTGGGACATCCACCTGCCCCCCCTCAGCTGTACCTCAGCTTGCTTCAAGATCTTTCTTCCACTTCTTTCTAAAGACAACCATAGACTCCCAGGCAGGCCGTCTCCCCTGAAGCTGCCAGCCTCCTTTACCGTGTTTGCTAAGCCAGCACCTGACTGGGAACACGCTCTGACCGCTCCAACCTACCTGACTTTGCATTTCATGAAGCTGCATAATACCCCACTGCACACTAAGGAGGCTCTGCTTGCTCTGAATTTCTATTCCTCACACACGCGGGGACCAATAGTTTACTCTCTAGTCTTACTGTGTGTTAGACTTGGGGGTTCTCCTATAATTACAATTAAGATATTTTCTTCTGTTTCTTAGTTTAGAGATTGTATCTACTATTGTACTTTGAACCTTGGAGGGTTGCAAAATGTTAATAAAACATGACAGGATGGGAAGATCACAGAGGCCTGGGTGACAGAATTTGAGTCAAAACAGGAGCTTTGCTGCTTTACAGACCTGGACCTAAACCCGGGAGCTAGAATATTAGAATTACAGGTCTTTGCTTCTGATAAACAGTGTTATTATTTAAAATGATAACAGATAATGCTTATTGTGCTTGTATTACTTAAGGCACTGTTCTAAACACTCCTACCTCCATAGGGCTGGAGAGATGGCTCAGTGGTTGAGAGCACTGCCTGCTCTTGCAGAGGACCCAGCATCCACTGACAGCTCACAGCTGACTGTAACTCCAGCTCCAGGGGATCTGACGCCCTCTTCCGACCTCCATGGGCATTGCATGACACAGGTCCACTTACAAACATGTAGGCAATGCACTCATACACATAAAATAAAAATAAAATAAATAAAACCTCTACACACTCCTGCCTCCTAATATAACAATCACCATGACAACCCCAAGCTTGCTAGTGTAGAAATCAACAGGCGAGAAGACAGCACAGGAACAAAGCTGAGTAACACAGCTGGTCTGGGTTGGAGGCAGGATTTGAACCCAGACTTCGTGTCTCCACAGCCTGTACTTGTTACTAAGTAAGCAGCAAAGGGCCTTCCCAACCAGAACGGGTTAGAGACAAGTGCTCAGACTGGCAGCGTATTTCACCTGTGAAAACCACTTATTTCTCTGCCTTTGCTTACACTCTGCCTATTTTACTACAGTCACTGAGATACGCAGGGGAGATGGTATACAACTTGGTGTTTGCCACATGCTAATGTTGTCTATTAACATCATTATGCTATGAAGGAACACATTCATGTTGCTAATAAATAATTGCGTTTTAAACAGATGCTCCTCAAATCATGCAACCCATGCCAGCGGGGCTGATCAGGAAGTTTTGCTCTCCTTAGGTGACAGATGTTACAAGGCACTCAGGAAATAGAGTTTTGGGGCAAAGGAACTTAGGGGTTCTGATTTTTCATTTTTCTTCAGGGTTGGGGCCCATGTAGGTTGACTGTGCTCCAGTGAGTGGTTGCACAACCTTGCATGCTTAGGCAGCACTAATTTTAAACTCAGTGGATTATTGAAAAGAGAGAGAGAGAGAGAGAGAGAGAGAGAGAGAGAGAGAAGGGGAGGCTGAAGTGATGGTTCAATGGTTAAGAGCACTGGCTGCTCTTACAAAGGACCCAGGTTTGGTTCCCAGCACCACATGGCAGCTAACAACCGTCTGTTACAACTGTCTGTTACTCCAGTTCCAGGGAATATGACACCTTCTTCTGACCTCTGAAGGCATTACACACATGTGGTGCAATTACATACATGCAGGCAAAACACTCGTACACATAAAATTTTAAAAATAAAAATAAATTTTAATTTTAAAAGGAAGGGAGGGAGGAAGGAAGGAGGAAGGAAGGAAGGAAGGAGGAAGGAGGGAGGGAGGAGGAAGGAAGGAGGGAGGAAGGAAGGAAGGAAGGAAGGAAGGAAGGAAGGAGGGAGGAGGAAGGAAGGATTAAGAGAAGAGGACATGAAGTTGTGAAGGGGACATGGGGGTCCAGGACGACTTGGAGATAGGCCATGATGTGGGTATGATCAAAATAAATTATACACAGGATGAAATTCTCAATTAATACATTTTTTAAAATAAGGAAAAATTGATTTCCATCACATTTGAAAATTAACACTTGGAGGAAATCATATATTACCCCCTTCCTGCCTTAAGGGTTCCAAGCTGGGAGCTCTCCTACAGGCTGGTACAGATGTGCACTCCTCTGTGAAGATCGATGATCCTACGTGGGTCCACAGCCCACCCAGGAAAGCTTCCCAGGCTGATCTGTGCTCCACTTACATGGGCCCGCCTGAGTCTTCCAGTCATACTGGACCTGACTGCTCTTTACTGGAATCCAGGAGTTAAAATATCTTTGATTACTCTCAACTGATGGACCAAGGGAGTTTCTTTTTTATTGTGTTTTTTGAGACAGGGTCTAGCTCTGTCGACCAGGTTGGCCTGGAACTCACCGCGATCCACCTGTGTCTGTGACATGGGCCACAACTCCAGGCAGCAAGGAATACTATCGATAATGCTTCAGGTGAGAAGTTGGATGGGTAGCTGGTATAACTCAAAGGACTGAACAAGACAAACTTCTGTTCTAGAATGTGCATACCTTGGTCTCCTGCTGGGAGACATTTCACTCAATCAAAATTTGAAACCAAGTGCAGAAAATTGCTTAAGTTTTCTTGTTACAACCTTGGGGACCTATTATCTGGTACCAGTAAAGACTGGCACCTGCCATTTGCTTGGGAGTCAGTTGGAAAAGTAGACTGGAAGCTAACTGTGTCTTGTTAGGTCCTATCTACCTCAAGACAAAATCATTACTAAAATCTTATAAACTGCAAAATCACAACAGAACTTCAAGCCATGTTGGGCTAATAGCACCCCTTATCAGTACAACGGTGTAGGCTGGAGAGGGCAGGGAGGAGGCAGGAGCCAGGCAAAACTAGTGACCGTAAGCAGATCTGTCCATTTCTGACGGGCTTTTTTCCAATTAAAATTCTAACTAAGGCTTGAGGCTATAGCTCAGTATTCTGGCATGGACTGAGCATGTATAAGGCCCTGAGTCCAATCCCCAACTCAAATTTAAAAAGCAAATAAATTAATTTCAATTAAACTATGTTTTGGCAGATTGTGCAAAACATCAAAAATTATTCTACCTTTGAGGAAAACACGAATTCTTTTTTGTTTTCTGTTTTTGTTTCGTTTGTTATTTTTTTTTAGTCTGTTTTGTTTTTCTGTTGTTTAGTTTTGTTTGAGCCCTGGCTGGCCTGGAACTCACTATGTAGATCCACCTGCCTTTGCCTCCTGAGTTCTGGGATTAAAAGCTTGCACACCACACTAAGTGAAACACGCAGTCTTTCCTTTCTTCATCTAGAGGAGTTCATCGATGGGGTGTCTAGGACTTACATGTTTAAATCATGTAATCTAACTTGATTAGCTAAAGCCAAAAGAACAAAGAAAACCCACTGAACCACACTGTGGCCATTTCATGCTGTGTTGAGTAAAGATGAAAACTCTGAGACCTCTTCTTCTTTGTTAAGGCTGAGGCCTTTACTTGGGAAAGGATTCCTTTGTATCTGGAGGTAAAATGTATAGTCTTTAGAATTTTGGAAAAAAGATGTCTTAGTTTTTTATTTCTATAGGAAATTGCTATGAATTGGGTTAGGGAGATGGCTCCCAGGTTAAGAGCCATGCCATCCATAGGGGTTGAACCAGTTAGCAGCCCCACCAGCAGTGGATGAGTGTTCCCCTTTCCCCACATCCTCTCCAACATTTGGTATCATTTGTTCTCTTGATCTTAGCCAGTCTGACTGGGGTAAGATG
>NW_008339002.1:11959-13526 GCF_000622305.1 Nannospalax galili
CTGTTGATCTCCTCTTGGTTTAGTTTAGGTGATTCACATGCTTTTATATACCTATGCATTTATTTTAGGTTTTCAAATTTAGTAGTGCATAGGATTTTAAAGTATTCCCTTATAATGTTCTGGATCTTTTTGATGTCTGTTGTGATGTTTCCCCTTTAATATATGATTTTATTGATTTGGAGATGCTCTTTCATTCTTTGGGTTAACTGGGCTAGGGATCTGTCAATCTTGTTTATCTTTTCAAAGAAGCAACCTAAGTGTCCCTCAACTGACTAGTGGATAATGAAAATGTATTTATTTATACGATGGAGTTTTACTCAGCAGTAAAGATGAAATCATGAAATTTGCGGGTAAATGGATGGAACTAGAAACTGTTGTACTAAGTGTAGTAACCCAGACTCAGAAAAAAAAAAAAAAAGGTGTATGTTCTCCCTCATATGTGGATCCTAGCACCAAATCCTTATAAGTGAGTAGTGAGTATGTATCCAGACATAACTATGGGAAACAGGATAATGAAAAGGAACCAGGGGGGTAAAGGAAAAGAAAGAATTTGAAAGAGAATGGTAGGAAACAGGCCTTAATAAGGGAGATATGGATAAAAATGGGGTATTTCAAGGGAAGAGGAGGGGAGAGGGAGGGTTATACAAGGAACCTTGGGGACAGAGGGAAAGAAGTATCTCAAGAGAGGTGGGACCATAGACTAAGGGTATTAGTAAGGGAGAAATGGGAAAAATGGGGGCACTTTAAATGGGGAAACCATGGTCAAAGGGTTAGATAGTGAGAGAGATAAATAATGCCTACGTAGTTTTAAAAAAAACAGAGGGACTCATATTAATCAAACAACCTACTGACAAATTATACATTCAACTAGCTCAAGGAATATAATAATATGCCTAGGCAAGGTTTATCTGAGAATTTTTGGTCTTTGCCCAAGCTCTACCTACATGGCACATGGTAATTAAAAGTACCAGATTGGTGGAACAAACCTTCTTGGGTGTTTAACAGACATACTTTGAGGCCTATACTAATTTGGTCAGAGGGACATAAAGGACAGTTTTTGCTCCTTGACTTCCTAGGTCGACTAAGTTCCAGGGGATCATGAGTATCTCTTTCTCAAAATGTCCTGTAACTGTAGTGAGTCACCTGTCCTCTTGATCAAGGAGGCCATGGAGACCCCACCAGATGGACTTGAACCATGTCCAGTCTACAAAGAGGAGGGTCAACACAGAGGAAATATCTCATTCATGTTTCCAAGTGAAGCCAGCCACAGTCGAGCAGGATCTTTGACTTATCCTCACATAAATGGAACTGGTAAAAGAAAGGAGCCAGAGGCTCCTCCCAAGCCCATGTGACCCCTGAGGAGCAGATTCTTAAACAATCTTAAGAGTAAAAATAAATTAGTTTATCTGGGCCAACTGTATGGTCTTAAACACCCAAAAGGAAAGTATAATCAGATTGAAGGGATCAATATAATTCTTTAAGAGTCCATATGCATAGCTAAAGGCTACATAACAAGCAACAATGCCATATAGGAGATACCTTCTTTTGAGTTGTTGGCCAGGGTGAC
>NW_008339002.1:13883-22295 GCF_000622305.1 Nannospalax galili
GGGGAGAGGCTATGGGAGGGTGCCATTTGGGATGTGGGTATATAGATGAATAAGATTGTTTGGGATGTTCTGTATGAAATGCACAAAAAATCAACAAATAAAAAAATAAGTTATATTATGAGGAAGAAGCATAGAAATTTGCTTCATGTTAAATAGCAGAGGTGATAAACATTACCATTGAAATCTACCTGATGACTTTATATCCATGCTCAGGTGCCCAGGATTCCAGTGCAACCAACTGTCACTAGTAATAATCAGATCTATAGAGATTAGAGATGCACGTGCAAACATCTAAGTGTTAGTAGCATTAAAAATGAGTTTTTCTGTATGAAACATTATATTTTAAAATGAAATGGAGATCTTTTTAAAAGGTTAAACCTCATTCAATTTTATGTCTTACAGGGTTTATAGTTCAATATTGTATAACTATTAATTCAACTGTGAAGCTCAAAATTTATGGCCAATTTTGAAAGAGATGTATCCTTGCTCTGGCAATTGTTATTGAATATGTTAATGCTGTAATGAAATGCTTCTTCTTATCATGTGGTTATTATATAAATAATTTATATAAAAAAGAGCCATGCCATGTACTGCCCTTGCAGAGGACACAAGTTCACTTCTCAGTACCCATGTATGGGAACTCATAACCACCTGTAGCTGCAACTCCAAGAGATTCCACAGTCTCTTCTGGACTCCATAAGCACTGCACTCACACACAACTCCCCCGCCCCCCCCACTTGAATACATACAATTTTTAAAATAACTAAAATAATTTAAAAGAAATTGTTATGAATAAGTGGTTTATACATGCATGGCATTCTGGAAGCTACAAATAGGAGAACAAGCACCGGTATAGTCAGGCTGGGGAGCTCACCCTCCCGCACTGAAACTCCCTACTGTGTGTGACAGGCTTCACTGTGTGTGAAACAGCCTTGGAGTTCCGTGGGGTCTCGATCATAAAGCACTAATCCATTCAGGAGGCTGCTATGAAATGGAATCTCCTTTTCCCTTCATATTTTCAGAGCGAATAAAAACGACAAGCAGCTGACTTTCTATTTCATCCCGTGCTGGTGAGAAATAATGGAGTCAACACTGGAGAAGAGCAGAGGAGAATCGTCCCACCCGTCTCTGTGTCCCTTCTCCTTCCCACCAGCTCCAACAGAGGCTCTACCCAGTCCCAGTAATTCCCATAATGCCACGGGAGGACAGGGGCACTGTCCAAACAGGACCCCTCAGTCCTCCCCAAGGCTACTCGCGGCCCTGTCACCTAGAGTGCTCAGCTCACTGTCTCCTTCACATGGTAATAACCACCGCTTTCTCCACGTGCCTTTGCTGGATAAAGACTGGAGGGAAAGGATGTTCAAGAGCTTTCAGACTGTGAGACAGTTATGTAGCAATGTGAAGTGCATGTGTGTGAGCATGTGCCATGTGTCCCTGTGTGCATGCATATGCATGAGTGTTGAGATGAGTACGTGCATGCATATGTGAATGTGTGCTTCTGTGTGAGAATGCATATTTATGTGTATGTAAGTGTATTTCTTGTGTAAGTGTGTTGCTTGTGTGCTTGTGTGTGTACATGTGCATGCACAAGGGTATGAGTGTGTAGGCATGTGTGTGCATGTCTGTGTATCTGTGCATGTCTATGAGTGTGTGCATGTGTATACACGTGTGTGCATGAAAGCGTATTTGTTAGTATGTTACTGTGCATGCGTGTGAATGTGTGCATGGGTGTGTTTTTGTGTGACTGTATGTAAGTGCATATTTGAATGTGTGCACCTTTGCGCATATGTGTGCATACATATCTGCATGTATGCTTGTGTGCATGGATGTGTGTTTGTGTACATATTCATGTGTAAGTGTGTGTGTGAATGTGTGGTGCATGTGTATACATGATGGTGTGTGTGTGTGCATCTCTGTACTTGTGTGTGCATGTGTGCACATATGAGTGTGTGTTTATACATTAGTGTGTATGTGTGTGAATGTGTGCATGTGTCTGCATGTACTTATGTGTGCACATGTGTGAGCATGTGAGTTTGCGTTTGCATGTATGTTTATGTGTCCATACATCTATGCACATGTGCATGTGTCTTTGTATGTCTGCATGTGTGTGCATGTGCGTGACTACATGTGCACATGTGAATGTGTGCACGTAAGTGTGCGCATGTTTAAACACATGTGGGTTTTGCATGCATGTGCATGATTGCACACATTTGTACATGCACTATGCGTATGCATGTGCATGTTTGCACACATTTGTACATGCACTGTGCGTATGCATGTGCATGTTTGCACACATTTGTACATGCACTGTGCTTATGTATGTGCATGATTGCACACATTTGTACATGCACTGTGCTTATGCATGTGCATGATTGCACACATTTGTACATGCACTGTGCGTATGCATGTGCATGATTGCACACATTTGTACATGCACTGTGCATATGCATGTGCATGATTGCACACATTTGTACATGCACTGTGCATATGCATGTGCATGATTGCACACATTTGTACATGCACTGTGCATATGCATGTGCATGATTGCACACATTTGTACATGCACTGTGCATATGCATGTGCATGTTTGCACACATGTGTGCATGTGTTGTGTGGGGTGTGCATGTCTGTGTGCATGTGTGCATCCATATATGGCTGTGTGTGTACCAGCACTCCCCCATGTGTGGATTAGTTCCTCAGTTAGCCTAAACTTTCCTCGAAGGCAGTGAGTCAGTGCTGCCAAGGTCTTTGCACAGCATGTTCTTGGGCTCATATTAAGACTTCAGTCACTAGTTCACCTAATACCACACCCAGCTCAGATAACAGAAAACCTCTGTGGTATCTGAGCCACACCCCAACAGGGGAACCAACTCTGTAGAGAAGACCTAACACTGAATGCTTCCGACCGTAAACAGTGATCAGTGGACCAGTTTTTTGTTAGACAAATGATAGCAAGGGTTAGGCAGACAATTGCTGTTCAGATTGCTCCCAGACCACCGGAAGCTGGTTGCTGGTCTTAATATTGTTTAAATATGTTTTCCATGGATAATTTTTGAAAATCTATTCTCAAAGTTTTGAGTCACAGTCTGTGGGTCTCAAAAGCAAAATAAAGATGGGAGGGAGGGATGGGGAGGGAGGGAAGGAGGGAGAGAGAGAGAGAGAACAGAATGGAGTCTAACCTAGAAACTTCTAGTCTCTGGGGTAGAGCGATGGTGGGGAAGCAGGACTACACCTATAAGTTGATAAACCACGAGACACAGCCCATTCTGTTCCATTTATTACCCACTTACTGTTGTCAGACTGGTTGCTAATATTTAACACTGGATTTCTGGTTTCACTGAAGAGATGCCAAGAGTGGGCCACTGATGCTCTGTGGTACAGTGCTGCTTGCCCATCTTAGGCAGAGCTCACCCTCTGGGTCGACAGTCTCCCACACACTGAATGCCCTGACTCCCACAGATCAAGTTGTGATCAGTTCTTTCCAATTAATGACTTTGTTATTTTGATACAAAAAGGAGGAATAATATTTGGGAGAAAAAATCACTTTAGAAACTCTAGTTCAAGACATAAACGCCTGTAATGAACCTCTCATTCTGCTTAGAACCTTAATACATTAAAAGTATGTATAGAAATTGTCTTAATAAAGAAGACTAACAAAAGAATACACCTTACAATACTGATTCCCTTTTTAATCCATTTCCACAGCTGCAGCAATAGAGAAAAGTACGTACACAATATAGTTTATCCATCAAAGAGCAGCAGGGACGTGGGCCATCTGGGAATGGCATGAAGGGATATTTGAGGTCTTCAAAGTAGAGGCTGCACAAGCTCATCAAGATCTGCCCGGTGCAGACTGGGGTTCAGGAAACCCAGCTGCTCACCCTGTATTTGGATAAAACGCAAACCCTTCCTCCGTCTGTTATTACATGCTGCCGAGAAACCAGAAGCTGCCATTTTGCTCCAATAATAGACTAGAGACTTTGGTGGCTCACACAGTAGTAGTTAAGTTTATGCTGTTTATATAGTTGGCATGAAATGAGGTTTGTTTGGAGGGGTGGGGATGGGCTTTTAAATACCTAAATAATGGTTTCTGAGAATTTCTTTTATACAACTTTCCCTGCCCACTTTGGTTTCCTTCCCTGATCCACCTCTCACTCCAGATGCCTCCTCTGCCAATCTGGTCCTTCCACTATTACAAGATTGCAGAGTGGCTCAGTGTGGTGCCTCCTGCCTAGGCCAAGTCATGACACAGGATGACTGTGATGTACACGCCTATAAACTTAGCACTAAGCAGGCAGAGGAAGGAGGACCAGGAGCTCAAGGACAGCATCAGGGATGTGAGACTCTGTCTCAGAAACAAGCAAGCAAACAAACAAAAGTCCAAATTGGAACTGATTCTGATCCGTTCTTGGGCCAGTTGCTCCTACTGGCAAAATCTGAGTTTGAAAAACAAGAAATTTTTTTCCCATGATGGTCAACTATGCACAGGTGCTATTCAGGTGTGGCATTAAGTGACAAGAGTGAGTCTGGGAATGGCAATTGGCCCGTGAGTGCTGACCTTGACTAACACGCGGATAAGACGTGTGCTCACATGATTCCCTTTGGATGAGGCTCTTCCCTGTAGTTTCACCATATTAGTACACAGAAACCCAAATAGTCCAAACTACAATGAACAGCATTGAAGAACTGAGTGATCTGAGCCAGTTACGCAGACACTGAGCAGCTGGTGTGAGAAGGAAACAGACAGTTAGCTCATAATCGCTTGAAACATCGCACAAGTGCTCAGGGCCACGTGCACCACGTCTGTGTCCCATGGGGCAGTGGGCTCCAGGCACGAGCTGACTGCGAGCGCCTCTGCATTTTATCCTTCATTTCCTGCTGTTTTTCATGAAGCAACATTTAGCACAGATGTTCTGTGGGGTACCCTTGGTGCTCTTAACAGAAACAATGGAGGAAGAGCATTGATACAGTTATTTAGGGTGTGTTGAATTAAATAAAAATAGAATTAAAAGGAATTTTCCCAAGGGTGTTACTATCCCAGCGCACAACACAATCCCCAAACATACAGAGGTGATACAGGTAGGTTTGTTCTCAGAGGCCCGGTGCTTTCTCCTAAGGCCATTCAGATGTATATCCTTAATTTTGGTTATCATGAATGTGGACAACCTCAGCTTGTATTTAAAGGCCAGGTAGGATGGGTACTAACTGCCTTCAAGTAGGGAGAACAACCCCACAGTATCCCAGCCGAAACTCCAGCGCTGTAAGATCCATCACCTTCTTCTGGCCTCTACAGGCAGTTGTACTCAGGTTATACACACACACACACACACACACACACACACACACACACACACACACACAGTATCCCAGCCAAAACTCCAGCGCTATAAGATCCATCACCTTCTTCTGGCCTCTACAGGCAGTTGTACTCAGGTATACACACACACACACACACACACACACACACAGAGCTAAATAGAAATTTTTAAATCTTGGCTGGTTAGTGGTAGCACTAACCAACACCACCTCCATGTACATATTTTCCTTCTTAACTGGGGCTTGGTGAAGACCAAGTTATTTCAATATTTTAATTCATCGAGTCTAGATGGAAGGAGGTGTATAGCCATGGGCAGCAATCCTGCCTCAGCTGAGTCAGAAGAGGCTTTACCCTCTACAGTTTAGTGTCCCTTCCTCTAATAAGAGGATGTGTGCATATACAAAGCCTTCTACCCTGCAGAGGTGACTACCACTGAGACTGGTGCCAGGACTCTGACCAAGGAACAAAGATGCAGAATTAGGGCGAGGCTGAAATAAAAACCTAACTATTATGCACATAGTCATTCGAGCCGGGCATAGTAACATACATCAGTAGTACCAACACTTGGAAGCCAGAGGTACGAAGACCAGTGATTCAGGGCCATTCCTGGCTACAGAGTGAGTTGGAGGCTAGCCTGGGGTACATGAACTGTTTATGTAGACGTTTTTAAGTTACAGTATTACAGCATACATGCCCATGCAATCAGCCCTGTCATCTGTTCTGCTCTCAGAAATCTGTTCCTCCGGCCTCCACAGAAACCCTCTCAAATTACGACTATTTTGTGGCTTTCCTGCAAAGTCACTGCTGTTTGATACAGGTCATGATACCACATCTCACAGAAGAGGAAGTTTCAGAGGAGTGGAAGAAAGGACAGACAAGACATGGGGCCACGTTCCCTTGACCCCCCACCCCCATACAAGCTGTTAAATTCATTGCAAAGGCAGCTAGCTGAGTCATCTTGGGAGAGTCATTAGTGCTGATGGGTCTCAGCTTTCTTCCCTAAAATAGAACCTACTAAAAATACCCACCCGGCAGCACCTGCAGGGGAATGAGCTTGAGCACCCACAGCCCTTAGTCCAAGCCCAGCGTCAAACGCACAGCGATGGTGAAAACTGCTCAGCATTAGCAGCCGCGGAGTTGGGCCTGTGGGTCTTCCACCAAGGCTGGGGGGGGGGGGGACACGGACTCAATTAGCTGTGTTCTTAGGTCATAACCTGAGGGTAAATATTCTATGCGCAGAGTCTCGCTTCATACTTGGCTAAACACTATTATTTCAGTTTTTTTTTTTTTTTTTCTGTCTTTTTGAAGCAGGATCTCCCTGTAGCCCCAGCTGGCCTGGAATTCACTGTGTAGACCAGGCTGGCCTTGAACTCAGATCTGCCTCCCAAGTGCTGAGACTACAGGCGTGCGCCACCACGCCCGGCTTAACACTGTTATTTCAAAGACAACCCAATAAAACAAAGCAGAATAAAATGCAACAAACCCATCGTAGACATGCCGCTTCTTGTTCTCAGACAGGACAGCGCGAAGGGAGCCTGCTCAGGTGCTCGGGCTCGCCTTCCCTGGGGCGGGATGGGTTATCTTGCTCTGAGCCCTGCCTCTTACACTACCTCCTGCTGCATGCTTAGGCTTTAAAAAGGCGAACACTACTCCCTGCTTACTTTAACACAAGAAGACCTAGCGGGGAAACTGACAACCTTGGCCTCACTCACCAAACTGTAGTCCTCCCTTTCAGTCTTCTCCTGGGTTTCGTTGCTCGTCCTACCAGGGCCCAGGTTCTTCCTGTGTCCTCAAGGGAAAGAGAATTTACTCCTTACATCTTCCTAGAAGGTGAGGCGAGCGTGGCGTTCTGGAGGGACAGCGGAGAGCTAGGCAGCTCTGCCTCCATCTGCAGACCGACCAAAGCGCTGATTCTGCTCCGGCTGCAGGTGGGGAGCGTAGTTAGGAAGGTGTGGAGTCCACGTGGTGAGTTCTGCACTGTCCACTGGTGGAGATTTAGGATCGGCTGGGAACCCAGATTCTGGGCATGTCTGTGGGGGGTTATCTGGATTGGTTAACTGAGGGAGAATGCCATGCCCAGTACTCGTGGGACCGGTCCCTGGGTGGCATCCTATCATTGAAGAAAGTGGGCCGAGAATCACATTCATGCCTCTCGATCCTCCTCGGCTTCCTGAATGTGCGCGCTCTGGAACCAGCTGCTTCAACCTCTTGTAGCCTTGACTTCCCCTCGGTGATGGACTTCAACTCTGAGCCTTGAACTTTGAGATAAAATAAACCTGTCTCCCCTAAGTTTCTTCTGTCAGGGTATTGTATCATGGCAACGGGAAATGTAAATAAGATGCTCATTTTAACTACAAAGATTTCTGCTTTTAGTTTCGGAAATCTCTGATAGGGTTTCTATCTGATAGACGTTTCACTATTTGATCTTTAGTCACTTTTCTCTTTTTAATATTTTTAGTTAATTTATTTTATTTTTTATGTGTATGAGTGTTTTGCCTGCATGTAAGTGTACCCATGCTATGCAATGTCTATGAAGGCCAAAAAAGGGAGTCAGATGTAACTGGACTTATAGACTGTTGTCAGCTGCCACGTGGGTGCTGAGAATCAAACCCAGGTCGTCTGCAAGAGTAGTCAGTGCTCTTAACCACTGAGCCACCTCTCCAGCCCCCACTCTCGTTCATCATGTATCATTTTCAGACTTATCCATCCCATCAGCAAAGGCTAGGATAAAAACAATGATCCTCTCTATAAAAGGGGAGTAGAGAATGGACTCCAACTTCTAATGTCACTGTGAACCTTAAAGAAAAAATTGGATGTTTTTAGCTTAGGACTTTCTATCATGATGTGATAAAATTGCCTCTAGATAGTAACCTTGCTGTCCCTCCCCAGTAAAGAATCTTGCCTCCACAAAATGCCCTTCTCCTCATGAGAGTATGCACTGGCGATTGTTAGGAGACAAAGTACGTTAGCCAATCTCTTTGCTTTGGTTCCAACGACTTCGAATTTGAAATGAAACTGAAACAGAGAATCCCTTCTATTAACTTAAGAAAAGAGTATTTGCTTTTTTTTTTTTTTTTCGTTTTTTTGAAACGGGG
>NW_008339002.1:22388-45283 GCF_000622305.1 Nannospalax galili
TCCAGAAGAGGACCAGGAATCCCCTGGAACTGGAGTTACAGATAGTTTCGAGTCACCCATCAGAGGTGATGGCAGCTGAACCTGGATCCTCTGCAGGAGCATCAAATGCTCTTAACCCTGAGCCAGTTCTCCAGCCCAAGAACGATTTGTTTTAACCAAGCATTGAGATGTATGTCCCCCTATATCATTAGGCATTTGTATTTTCAAAACAAACCCTAAGGGATTTATCCTTCACAAGCCCCGCTTTTCCAGTGTTACTGGCTTCCAGTCATTTTCCTGACTTAGGAAATAACCTCCCCAGGTGGGGACTGTGGGGGGCATTCACGCCAATTCTAATGTTTAAAACCAGTACAGGAAAGAGAAACGTTAGAGAAAAAAAGGCGGAATAAGCAGGCAGAAGTTGACTATGCTTTGATTTTGTGAAAAGGGTCACACTCTGTAGCCCAGACTGATCTGGACCTCACTATGAACCCCAGGTTGGCCTGAAACTTGTGGGAATCCTCCTGCCTCAGCCCTGTGAATGCTGGAACTGGAGCTGTTAACCACGTGGCTTAGAAGTTGAGTTTATTCCAACACTAGTCTTAGGAACAGAGGAGCGTAGCACAGGCTGAGCGTTTACTCAGTTTCACTGAGACAAAGACCAGGTTTGTTTCAAGGGATGGGGTGGGGCACAGAAGGTGACCGTAGCTGGCTAATTCATCTTAGGAGAAGACTCCTGAAGGAGTGAGGCTCTTGTCCTCTGACAGACGCCGGGAAACAGGGTACTGCCTTTCTTGATGATTATCCTCAGAGAGAGGATTGCTCTGTCCTCTGAGGGGCATTGTCTGAGTCTTAAAGCTAGCAGGAGGCTTTTAAAGGGATCTACTTCCCAAACAGGCAGAGAAAGGACTTATGATGACAAGTTCTCTAAAGTAAATGCCAAGAAAGGGACGTGGGAGTCTAGAGTCCCTACAGTTGAGAGGACATCAAGGACACCTTGGGCACAGAACATTGGGTCATCTTGGTCAGGGGCCATTCTTCGACAAGCACATATGAGGACCTGGGGTAATAGTGTCAGACAGGGCAAATGCCAGAGAGAAACAATGCCCACCCACGACAGAAAGACCACTAACACACTAGGAAACTCCAGACAGGCTGTCGTGGGCACCAGTGTCATCCTGCACTTAGATTTAGGAAGTGAACACACAGTTTCAAGGAAGAAACCCTCAACATAAAAGCATCTTAGGAAGAATCACTGGAGATGTCATTGACTCAGACTCTGTCCTAACCTGAGAGAGTCTTGTGGTCCTCTCATTTAGCAATGTAAATCCCCAGTCCATAGGAAAGTAGGGGGAGTCACTCTGAATTACAACTAAATGATGCTCCCAACCTCAGAGTCATATCAGAGCACAGAAGAAACAAGACCTCTAAAGTGCCATCAAATGGAATGTGTAAAATCACAGAAACATGATACAAAGTCCGTGTTTTGAATTCCGTTTAAAATTCCAGGTTTTTCAGGCTGGAGAGATGGCTTAGTGGATCATGAGTTTACTGGTCAAGCTTGAGGAACTGAGTTTGGCTTCCAGCACCCAGGTGAAAAATAATTAGGCATGGGCTGAGTGTGTGGGCACACAGGAGTCAGCGACAGGCAGATCTCTGTGAGTTCAAGGCCTGCCTGATCTATGTAGCAAGTTCCAGGCCAGCCAGGGTTTCATAGTGAGACCCTATCTCAAAAAACAAAACAAAACAAACAGTCAGGTATGGTAGCATCTGTTACCCAGGTGCTGTGGAAGCAGACAGGCAGGTTGCTAGACTTGCTGGCCAGCCTCTCTTGTCAAATGAGAGGTCCAGGTTCAGTAAGAGACCATGTCTCAAAAAATATGGTGGAGACGCTAGAGGAAGACACCTGACACAGACTCCTGGCATGATCATGTTTAGGTGTGCACACACATACACACTACTTAATACACACACACACACAAAAAAAAAAAAAAAAAAAAAAACTTAAATACTTAACGCTTAAATCTGGCTCTTGAGCATCTAGCAAATGGACATAGCCAGCTCTCCATACTCCCTCAGCAGATGATTTCTGAGTTTAGTTAAAGCCCATTCTTCATTGTTTGTTTTCTGATGGACATGGTCTTTCTCTGTGTGTCTGTCTGTACCTGTATATAATATATAATGTAATTTTGTCTAAGCATATTTTGAATAGCAGGTCATTTTCATAAGTATATGTATGAGTGTAATCCAAACAATTATATGTGCTAACAAACAAACGACAACAAAAACCCCACAAAATAACAGACTGTGTGAGGGAAGGGAAGAGGTGGAAGGGGAAGGAGGAGCCTCAGAGCCTTCCCTCAAATAAGATTCTCCCAGGACAGGTTTTCCAGACTATTCCCTACACACCCTTTGTTAGGATGATCTTGTCTCCTATAACAATTGCATCTCTGGAAAATATATTTTTGTGACAAGAGAATATATGCTAAATGAATAAGATCATTACTCCCATGATTTTAAAGTATTGGGTAGTCTGCTATTTACATTCCAGAATGTTTTAGCTCTTAAAATAGATGAAAGCCTTTGGCACAATTTCTAGAACAAGGAACATCAATGATGGTCTTACAGTGCAGACTCTGGGGGATTTGTAATATGTAATTTGTGGGTTGGCTTAAACTACTGCATACTTTATTTGATGTTGGTCCTCAAAACGGAGCTAAAGTATAAATGGTAGCCTGAGAGATTTATCTAGGTTTCCTTTTAAATAACGCCAACAATAATACATATAGTGCCTCAATACATCAGGACACAATATCGCCTTGTGCATTCAGGCCTATACAGTACCTCCTGTTTACCACCTGCATTGCTTGTTTTTAATTAGTGCTCCAAGAACCCTTACAGAATTATCATCACTGTTTAAACAAAAATAAATGAAGCTCCCTGATAACAGCGCACAGTCTCTTCATCAAGCGTCGGAACCTCTAGATGAAACAGAAGAGGTCCTTCAGGGCACTGCTGTGGGGGCCTCCATCTCCACGAGGCTGCTAGAAGCGGGCTCTGAGCATGAGGCTCGTGACCCTCTCAGTGCTGTGTTTTTGCACTGGATGTTTTTGTCATTCCAACTTCAGCATCCTGTCCTCATGGTCTGCTCCCAGGTGATAGGCAGCGGTGTTAAAAGGCCTCTGAAGGCAGAGTTCCTGTCAGAGGAGACATCACCCTTCCTATCTGTTTGCGTGAAACTGAGAGACCGGGTGGGAAAGTTGGAAAGTGCCTGTTCTAGTTCCTTCCTTCGTCAGTTCCTAACTTCCTTCCTCTCTCTCTCTCTTTCTCCCTCCCTCCTTTTCTTCCTCTCTCTCTCTTTCTCCCTCCTTCCTTCCTTGTTTCCTTTTTATTTATTTCTTTCCTAGATGGCCTGGAACTCACTATCTAGACCAGGCTGGCCTGGATCTCACAGAGACCCGCCTGCTTCTGCCTCCCAAGTGCTGGGACTAAAGGTGATTGCCCCCATGCCAAGCCTCTACTTACTTTTTATCACTGATAAAGCGCTGACCAAAACCAACTTGGGGAGGACAGGGTCCATGTGACTTATATCAGGGTCCACGTGACTTACATAGTCACATCCTCAAAAGAAGCCAATCCAGGACTTGAGACCATGGAAGGGCACCACTCGCTGGCTTGATCCTCTGGTCTGCTAATCTGCTTTTTATATAACCCAGGCCCACTTGCCCAGGGGTAGCCCCACCCACAGTGGGCTGAGCCTCCCACACCAATCAACAATCAAGAAAATGCCTCAAAGACATGCCCAGGGGCCAATCTGGTAGAGGAAATTCCCCAGTTGAGGCTCCCTCTTCGTGTCAAGTTGACAACTCAAAGATCCAGCGCAGTACCTAAGATACTTTCCAGATGTTATTTTTCAAAGTATTAATAGTGGATTTTCATTTTCCGTTCCCTTCCTACTATAAATCTAGTAATCAAAATTTGTTCATTTTCTGTATATTAATAAGAACATCTATTTGCATTTCCAAACACACATGTCCAGACCACTTCAAAGACCCAGAAACCATCCACCCCAGTCCCTTGACTAGCAATGGCCTGGAGATCTGCCTTCACTGACAGACTGGTTTAAACACATTCAATTCAAAGAGAGTGTCTTTCTTTCCAAATACAGCAAACTCTGCATTGATTTGACTGAGAGTTTTCTACATGAAGACTTCATTGAAAGCACATTTAAAGGGGTGATCTAGGGTCAACAATGGGGTTATACTGTTAGGTAGAAGGGGAGGGAGAGGTTCAGTGCACAGCTGAGAGGCACCCCCCACACAGCCTAGCCCAGTTTCCAGCCTATTACACGCCCTGGGTCCAGCCTTCAATATGAAACCTGCTTTAAAAAGAACAGTGTCTTAACCTTGGGGTAGCAAAATATCTTAACATATTCAGGAGGGCAATTGTGGAACTCGAGCAGTCTTGGAACGAGTTAGAGATGAGGTAAGCAAGAAGCACAACTGCATCTTAGAGCTGTGCCTCCCTGTGGTCGGAATGCTCTGTGTCTTTAAGTGCCCTCAAGGTTGCACATGGTTGCTCCAGACTTGTTAATTACCTTTCTCATCGCTGTGACAAGACACCTGATGAAGGAAGGGTTTATTTTGGCTCAGTTTGCAAGAAAGTCATGCAAATGAGAGGGAGAAAATGTTGGCCACCCTGTGTGGGAAGCAGAGAGAGATGGATGGTGGTGTTCCAGGTACTGTCTCCTTGTTTTTTAAAAAATGTTTATATTCATTCTTTAAGAATTCCATACACATATACATCATTTTTGGTTCATAACTATCTGCACTGCTCCCTCCAACTCCCCCAAGTCTGACTGTCTTCCATGTCCCACCCACTCCTGATTTTGTGTTCTCTTTTTATGCTTTACTAGCCTGCTGGGTCTAATCAGTGGTGCCTATATACACATGGGTGTGAGGCCCCCAGTGGAACTTGACCTACCAGTGGCCACACCCCCAACAAGACTCTTCCCCCATTAACAGTCAAAAGCTCCTCAGTAGAGGTAGGGCCTCCCCCCTCCCCCATCCCTTTTGGAATTAAAAGAAAATTTATTTTCATTTTCTGTGTATGAGTGTTTTGCCTGTATGTGTGTAAGTGCACCCATGTTGTGCAATGCCTCCAGAGTCCAGAAGAGGGCGTCGGATCCCCTGGAACTAGAGTTAAGGGCAGTTGTGAGCCAACACGTGGGTGCTTGGAACTGAACCTGGATCCTCTGCAAGAGCAGCCAGTGTTCTTAAGCGCTGAGCCGTCCCTCCAGCCCCTTCCTGGAATATTGTCTGGGTCCATCTTGGGCAGATCTTGTGAAGGTGGCCACTGCTGCTGCCAGTCCATGAGTGCAATGGCATGTCATATCCAAACATGGCTCACACTCCTCCCACCTTCCAGCTCTTACCCTCTGTCTGCCCTGTTTTCCACAATGTTCCCTGAGCCTTGGGTGGAGAGGGGTGACACAGTTGTCCCACTTAGGGCTGAGCACTCACGGTCACTTACACTCTTGACTTCTTCTAATGTAGCCCATGGGGTGGTGGCACCCACAGTCAGGGAGGGTCTTTCCTCCTCAGCCAGACTTCTCCACAAACATCTCAGAGACAGGTCCAGAGGTGGCTCTCCTAAGTGATTCCCAATCCAGTCCAGCAATGAAGATGAGCCATCACTGATGTCTCAGACCCTGAGGTGCCTGGCCATTTCCACACCTGCACTAGGGATGTGCTGTCCTCAAAGGCCTTGTCTTTACTACAGTATCACACTTATTAACCACACCCCGCCCCGTTCGAGGGCTTTTCTGAAGGATCATGGGAAGAAACACTGTGAAAGGGAGATCTAGTCTTCCGTGATGGGGGAGAAAGGATCACCTTATCCATGAACATGCCATGGGTCTCATAAATATTCACACATGTCTTTAGACTCCACAACACAAACCGCACAGGCTGCTACCCTGCCCTCCGGAACATCCCACTCTAGTCCATCCACGCGGTGCTGTTTGCTCAGTGAATTCCTTTAAACTGTCTGTGCGTCTCAACTGACTTCTCTCCTTTGAAAAGATATGAACCAAAGTACAACACAGAAACACACACAGACACACACACCTACACACACAGACAAACCACACAGACACACATACCACATACACATGCATGCCATACATATATACAGACATCACACCACACACACACACACATATACACACATCATGCCACACACACAGACACACATACCACATGCACATGCACACCACACACACATACACACATACACGCTCACATACCACACATAGAGACACATACCACATACACATGCACACCACACACACATACACACATACATGCTCACACACCACACCACACACACACACTACACATGTATGCACAATAATGCATAGACTCTGAGGAACTTGGCAATTTCTAGGTGCTTCTGGCCCCAATGTGGGATTTGGGGTCACACTATGAATCAGGAGTGGCTCAAATGCATCCCTGTCTTTAAATGATGGAGCTACTCAATCCTAAATTTAAAAATAAACTTTATTAGAGAGCACAGCTGAGCAGAAAGACAAAGTCCTTCTGTGTGCCCTGTGCAGCCCGGCAGAGCCAGCTGGGAGAGGGGCCTTAAGGAGCCGAGAAGCTGCATCCTGCAGACCCGCCCCAGCCCCAGCCTCTCTCCAGAGTCTCAGCTCTCCACCACACACAGGGTCATGTGCAGGAGTAATTCACACCACAGGTGCTCAGGTGCTTTCTTTAGAGCAGTCTCCTTTGCTTTAATCCTAAGAACATTCGGATTCCTTCTTGTGTGAGTAGTTACTGGCTGTAAGTAGAATTGTATCCAAGGCTGCACAGGCGGGTTTTGGAATCTGGGAGACTGGCCTGCTACTACTTACTATGGGACCTTAACTCAGCGAATCCCTCAAACTCATTTGCTTGTGTAAAGGAGTGCACCACTGCACCTGGGTTCAGTTCTTCCGTGTGTCAGTATTAAAATCTGACGGTTCGTTCTCAAAGGTGCTTTAAGCCAGCTCCGGTCCTGCGGGACCTCTGTGATTGCCTGCTGCTCTACCTACCCTCCTCCCAAATGCTGACGCTGACCTCTCAATCCAAGCGAGAAGTTTAGAATAGAAAGTTACTAGCAGAAAGCTTTCCTGCAAGGTCACGTGTCTGGCAAACTTTGAAATAAGCCGGGTGTAAAACAGAGATGAAGCCACACATGGGTTTTGTTGAGAAAAAGACAAACGGCAGCAGCAGAAGGGACAGCTAAGCTCTGGGAGGTGCAGAAGAGGCGTCAGGCAGGTCTCTGGGAGGAAGGACCACATCGCAAGGACAGATAAGACTGCCCCGTGTATCCGTATTGATTGAATATTCAGAATACAAATCCATTTGTAATCAAGAGAGATAATCCAAGGTTTTTATTTCGTTCTGAAGTGCCTAGAGTTGACCCCAAATGTTACACTGCAGTGTCACAAGCACAGTTTAGATTGTCACATCTGCCCAAGGTTTCTAATACAAAGCCAACACTTGGGAGGCTCCAAGAAGCACCCTCAGGCCCAAAACTTTTCTACAAAGAATTGAAGCACAAAATGAATTACACAGGTTACAGGGAAAGGAACCAAATTAAAATGAAAGGGACACATCGGGCAGCACAGTTAGTGGAGGGACCCCACCCAACAGAGCTTCTTACCATCAGTCTTGTCCGGGACACACAGCATGGCCTCTTTGGACCACGGGGCATGCTAGGAGGTATGAATGCTGTCAATCAGGAGAGCTCAACTGAGATCCCACAGCCAGAACTGTTACTGATGCTCATTGCCTGGACACATTCATCTTGCTCCTGATTTTCAGGCCCTGGCCTCTGCGGAGGGCAGGAAGTCAGGACAGAGAAGCCTCACGCAAACCACCTTGGTAGCATAAGCTGTCAACACATTCAGCACAAATACCAAAAGAACTATGGGTACTAAGGCTTGGGAACCTGGGACAATGCCAGACCCTGCTCTGGACAGGAAGGATGCACATATGTATACATGCATGCATCTATGCATATGTGTGTGTATATGCATATTTTGTTGGAATTTGTTGAGATAAGGTCTCACTAGGTAGCCAGACTGGCCTCAAACTCATTATGTAGTTCAAACTGGTCTTGACCCTCCTCAATCCTCCTACTTCAGCACTTGAGTGCTAGAATCACAGCTTTGAGCCACACTGCATTCATCCCAAATATCTTTTTAAAAATTTTATTTATTGTTCTTACTTTTTGTGTATAAGTGTATTGCCTGCATGTGTGTAAGTGCAGCCGTGTCATACAATGCCTGTGGAGGTCAGAAGAGGGAATCAGATCCCCTGGAACTGGAGTTATGGATGGTTGTTAGCTGCCATTTGGGTGCTGGGAATCGAACCTGGGTCCTCTGCAAGAGCAGCCAGTGCCATCAGCCAGGGCTGAGCCCGCTCCCCAGCCCCAGTCCAAATTTCTGAGCACTCATGCAGTTAGTGTGTGAGGGAACAGGTGAACGGAACTCTGGTGGTCGCGCTCCCAAGGCACGGCAAAGACTGTTGAAATGGAAGTGGCTGCTTGCATGGGGCCCCGCACCCAGGACAACGGCTGTTTGTGAGGAAGGGAACCAACCAGTCTATCACCTCATTACTCTGGCATTTTCCTTCCAGCTGTGGGACCCGAGGTCTCCTGGCTTAACGTGGAAACTGATTCGAACTCATGTGTGTCCCAGCAAGTCTTTTCTTCCTTTTGTAAGACGGCATCTTGTCTGTGCACGCAGCTTCTTTCATCTTGCTGAGGCTCCAGGGCCTTTCTGGAAGCCACCGCCTGGTCCATGCCTCACCAGGAAGGGTTAGTGTCTCACTGCCTTGCTGGCCCCGTGCGTCTGTGGTCTCTTATGCCCCTTCTTGTAAATATTTTCAAATGCTCACTGATCAGGTGACTGTTTTACATTTATATGTAATGTGTTCAGTCACATTGGGACCGGATGCCAGAAATGTCAAGTTGTAGTTACCAAGGGGAGCCGGGCAGGAGGACATCCTGCTGCCCGGAATCAACGTAAAATGTACTCCTGTGGCTGCACTCTTACCGTATTCGCTCCAGCTACACTGTGTGTGGTTTAAAAATAAAAAGCAGGATAGAATTGTGGTGGTTCAGCCGAGGGATCCAGCCTGGATGTCCGGTGCAGAACTGCTCACAGTCCTTTGAATGTCTTTGAATGTCTCTCTCCTATGATGTCGCCCACCTAGCCCAAACACATCTTTCCTCCTTCCTCTACCGAGAATCAGGCAGGTGCTAGGAACGTTATCTTTGCAGACTAAGCACTACACGCACACACACACACACACACGCACGAACACACACACGCACACACACGCACAAACACATGCATGCACATATCCAGAAACATATACATACACACATACACACACACACATAGACATACATACTCACACACAGATACACAGACACACATAGATATACACACACTCATGCTCACAGATACACAGACACACATAGATGTGCACATACACACACACTCGCATGCTCACAGATACACAGACACACAAACACACAGACATAGATAACCAGACACACAGGCAAACACATACACACACTCATACTCACAGATACACAGACACACACAGACATACACATAGACACACACACTCACACACACCCCTCTTTTTCTTTACAACTGCACATTCTCAAAGCTTCTCTAACCTGCCGCCCCCCCATGCGCACACACACACACACACACACACACACACACACACACACACACAGCGCTACCCTGCGACCTGCCTCAGGGCAGCACCATCTCTGGGCGTTCAGTCTCTCGTCCCCTCATCCCCTTTTCAGGAAGATGGTGCTTTCACGAAGGCTCTTTCTTTTCTTCCATACATGTTGCTACATGTCCTTGGCTGTTCCAGTAGTGTTTACACACACCCAAATCCTGCCCCAGTGCTTCCTCCCTCTCCAGCTAGCAGACTACATCTGTAGTGAAGGCAGAACTCTGTTAGTACAGAGCAGGGCTCTCACCTCAAAGAGAGCAAAAAGATTGTTACCAAGCCAAGCCTGCGTGCTGCATGCTGGAGCCTGGATCCCGGGTGTGCGCATCCTAGAGCGTGGATCCCGGGTGTGCGCATCCTAGAGCGTGGATCCCGGGTGTGCGCATCCTAGAGCGTGGATCCCGGGTGTGCGCATCCTAGAGCGTGGATCCTGGGTGTGCGCATCCTAGAGCGTGGATCCCAGGTGCCAGAATAACGTGCTCCAAGGTGGAGCATCTATATGAGAATTCATTAGTCATAGAACAACAGAAGACTCGTAAATCAAGGATTTGCCAAATACATTAGTGAGGACAACGGGTGAGTGGGTGGCAGCTGAACTGGGAAAATTCTGCTGTGTCCGGTGCCGTGTGGTGACACTCCTGGCCGCTGGGTTGACTGAAGTCAGTAAAAATAGACTTCAATTGCTTTGGTAGTGACAGGACTTTAGGTCGGGGGTCAACATGAGTGGCTGTAAAGGGGACTAAAGGCAGCACAAGATAATTTGGCTCTGAACCTCCAAATTCTAACCTCACAATCCCCAAGTTTTTTTCATTTGGGGCATTTTGTGTGTGTGGGGGGATATGCACATGCCACAACACACATGTGGAAGCCGGAGAAGAGCGTGAGGCATCAGTTCTCCCTTCCACCATGTGAAACTCAGTGGTCACTGAGTTTCTGTAAGGCTTGGTGCAAGTGGCCTCATCCATGGATCCATCTCACCAGCCCAGTCATGGAGTGCTGATTCCTCAGTCAGCCTTTTAGACTCTAACATGTGTCTTTCTTTTTGGAAGCTTCAGTTTTCAATTTCTATAAAGAAACTTTGGTTTTGTTCTCTTTTTTAAGTGCCTTGGTCAGAGGGAGAGGTACGTTTCTTGGGCAGGGATGGTTACACAAGTTTTTCCATGTACTTTCAATCACATCTCATAACTACTCCAGTGTGGACTGTTGGCCTGGGTGACTTTATTGACCCAGGCATCACAAAGAACCTCAGGAAGTCCGTTGCTATCTCAGGGGTGTTTTCAGTCCTGGTCTTTCCTACAGTCTCAGCATGGCTGCGTGTCTCAGCTGCCAGCGGCTCTCTCCTGTGTGGGCTGCATTCCTCCCCAGCATCCAGGGGTCCTGGTCTTGGTCTGGTCAGAGTTCTGATTTTGCCTTCAATGCTCAACTGTTTAGTATTTAACGTTAACATGCCTAAAAGTCTCCTGAAAGTCTGTTCCATTGTCACTCTGTGTACGTATGTTTTCCTTCCTACATGGATACTGCATGCCCTCCATTCCCAATCTCCAGCTGAGACCTGGGTTTGTGTTTCAAACATGAATCAAGAGTCAATGTCATGAATTCTCTCAGAAGCTCTTCACACAGTATAACCAAATGGTCACAACTCCCCCTCCTCCACCAGAAGGTTCACCTTCTTGTAATCATCCACGTCTCCTTCATTGAAGGAAATAACATAGCTGTGCAGAATCTTGATGGCCCCTTCTCCCGTAACTTCATCAGCTGACAAGTTAGTCAGATTCTCCCTGAAGAATATCTTAAGATGTCTACTGTGTCTGTCTATGAGAGAAGAGAGCCAAGCTCTTCATCTGTGCCCACATTTGTAGGGCTCTCCCCGACCACAAACCAGTTTATTCCCCTCCCTACACCAAGTCATTCCATCATATCACCAGCTTGAAAAATCTAGTATCTTTCCACTCTCTCACTTGGGATCTTGACCCAAACTGTTTGAAGACCTTAGAAGACTCAGACGCCCTAGGCCCTATTTACGCCTGTCCTGTATTTCAGCATGTTGGCCATATTCAACGAGCCCAAATCCCACATAGCTTCTCCGCCCGTTCTGGATGAAGTACCTCTCCCCCTTTAGATCTCACCTCACCCATCACACCCATAGAAGGGAGCTTGCCCAATATTCCCACCTAGCTCAAATCTTATAGAATGTGTCCCCTTCCCAAGGTTATATTTGGGAGGCTGGAGAGAAGACTCAATGGTTAAGAGCAGTGACTGCTTTTGCTGAGGACCCAGGTTCCACTCCCATCACCCACATGGTGGGTGACAACCATTGATAATCCCAGTTCCAGGGGATCTGATGCCCTCTTCTGGACTCCATGGACACTGCACACATACAGTACACATACATGCATGTAGGTAAAACACTTATACACATAAAATAAAATATAAATCTATGAAATCCAGTCGGGGGCAATGGGAGGTGCAGATGGGGAGGGGAGTCTAAATATGATTAAGATGCATTGTATGAAATGCACAAAAATTCAATTAAAGTATATATTGAAAAAATAAATATTTTAAAAAGTCGATTTCATAAAGGGTGAGGATTTCATTTTCTGACTTCGTAAATGAAAGTCACTTTGAAACTGTGTCTACCAGGAACATCATTTGCAAATGGAAAATCTAGGTGTTTTTAATGGTAGAATTCCTTCCCTAAATCTAATGTGCTGCTGGCCACTTTGATTTATCCAATAAACTTTAGTATATATTGAAAAAATAAATATTTTAAAAAGTCGATTTCATAAAGGGTGAGGATTTCATTTTCTGACTTCGTAAATGAAAGTCACTTTGAAACTGTGTCTACCAGGAACATCATTTGCAAATGGAAAATCTAGGTGTTTTTAATGGTAGAATTCCTTCCCTAAATCTAATGTGCTGCTGGCCACTTTGATTTATCCAATAAACTTTAAAATATTCCAGCATTTGCTCAATCACCTTAGCTGCAACTCATCTGTTCAAGGAATCTCAAGCTGAAACAGTCCAGAAGCAAAATAAGTTATTGGCCTCACCTCTTTATAGACACCAGAGGGCGCTAAATACTGAAGAAACAGTCAGAAACTTGGCAGAGCATTCACGACCAGATCTCACTGGAGGGATTAAGAAAAAGTTAAAAGATTAAACTACGTAGGCTCTCTGAAGAACCTTTCTAAATAGAATGTATAAGCTACTTGAGCTAGAGGACATCATATGTTGTTATCTGGAGCATCGTATTACTGTCGAGAGGGTGTGATGGAAAGCCTGAAAAAATGGTCTCCTCAGCAAACCCCAAAGAGCCATATGCAATCTTCACTCCTCTCCTCTCTCAGCTCCCCTCCCTCCTGTCCCCTCCTGTCATGTCTCTGTTTCTGGCTGCAACTCTCTCTCTGTCTCTCTTCCTCCCTTCCTCCCCCCTTTTCTTTCTCCCCCTTTCCAGTCCTCTCTGTAAAACTCCACCATCGAATAAGAAAAGCATCCGTACAGAATTCATAGACGTAGCTGCATCATTAACATTCAAAATGTATATTGAAAAGCATTATTACCAGAATCCCTGAAATGCAATAAAAGACTGATATAAATTGAAGGACTCCATGTCCAGCACTGGACCCAGCCAATAGCAAAACTGGCATTCCCAAGTAAAATCAGTGTAAGTGCTGGTGTGAAAATATTTGCCTTTCTTTGGAGAACAAATTGGACTCTGTGGGTAATTTTAAAAAGAAGACTTAAGAGGGTGGGAATGGATCTGAGGGGAGTTACGGAGGAGTGCAGACACAATATGAACAAAACATATGGGTGTCTCAACGAAGTAATAAGCTGTTCAAATTAAAAACAGAAAAATAATTTCCCTTCATAATATTCATGGAAGAAGAAAATCACAAAGATTTGCATAAAACTTAATTGATGGACAAAATAAAGAGTTATTTTATAAATTTATTGTACTTAATGCATTGTATGTGTACAAGCTGTAAAAAAAAAAAAAGAGCCACTGGGTGCTTCCTCCCCCATCCCTTCCAACTTATTCATCCATGTGCTGATCGATAGACTGAGCATCTGTAGGCTTCCTGCGGTCAGTGATTAAAGTTCTGATCCTCCCAGATCACGCACTGGGAGCACTTAGGGCCACCGCATTGTACTCCTGCCCTGCCCTAAAGTTTTCATTTCCCTCTGAGGACTACTTTCTTCTTTTTGAGCATCACAAAATGTTCCAGGTTCACTTGTGATTTTTCAATTTCTGGAAAACTCCAACCTAATATCACAGAGTTCCTCCTAGCTTCCCCTGGTCCCCCACTTCCTATATGCACCCATCCCCTGTCTCTGTCCCATCCCCTGTCTCTGTCCCATCCTCTGTCTCTGTCCCATCCCCTCTGTCTCTGTTCCAACCTCTGTCTCTGTCCCATCCTCTGTCTCTGTCCCATCCCCTGTCTCTGTCCCATCCCCTGTCTCTGTCCCATCTTCTGTCTCTGTCCCATCCCCTCTGTCTCTGTCCCATCCTCTGTCTCTATCCCATCCTCTGTCTGTGTCCCATCTTCTCTGTCTATGTCCCATCCCCTCTGTCTCTGTCCCATCCTCTGTCTCTATCCCATCCTCTGTCTGTGTCCCATCTTCTCTGTCTATGTCCCATCCCCTCTGTCTCTGTCCCATCCTCTGTCTCTATCCCATCCTCTGTCTGTGTCCCATCTTCTCTGTCTATGTCCCATCCCCTCTGTCTCTGTCCCATCCTCTGTCTCTATCCCATCCTCTGTCTGTGTCCCATCTTCTCTGTCTATGTCCCATCCCCTCTGTCTCTGTCCCATCCTCTGTCTCTATCCCATCCTCTGTCTGTGTCCCATCTTCTCTGTCTATGTCCCATCCCCTCTGTCTCTGTCCCATCCTCTGTCTCTATCCCATCCTCTGTCTGTGTCCCATCTTCTCTGTCTATGTCCCATCCCCTCTGTCTCTGTCCCATCCCCTGTCTCTATCCCATCCTGTCTCTGTCCCATCCTCTGTCTCTATCCCATCCTCTGTCTGTGTCCCATCTTCTCTGTCTATGTCCCATCCCCTCTGTCTCTGTCCCATCCCCTGTCTCTATCCCATCCTGTCTCTGTCCCATCCCCTATCTCTGTCCCATCCTCTCTGTATCCCATCCTCTCTGAGTCCCATTCCCTCTGATTATGTCCTCATCCCCTAGGTCAGGATCCTGTCCCGTTTGCTCAGAATAGAAATTTCCTCTCTGTGTCACCAACATCTTTCACAATCCCACAAGCCCAGGCTGGGAACTCTACCAAAAAGAGCTCAGACTGTGTTCATAGGTCTTTTATTCTTACAATAAGCAAGTGCCTTTAAGCATGTCATTCAAGCTTTCTTTTGGTTAAACTTGTGTTTTAAGTTCTTTATATGAACGAGTTATTCAGTTAGTGCTCTTGTCCCCTTAGTGTTATAGTAATATTAATGTTATGTTTTTACAAACACTGTTATATTTTACAATTAGCTTAATTCAAAAAGCCAAATTGAATATCTTGATGTGCTTATTAGTACATTTAATTTGATTCCAAATTAGAGATATTTGTTTTTCCTCCTTCTTTTCTCACAATGCCTAAAACTTTAAGAGCTTTAACAGTATGAATACTCTCTTTATTCTGTGTATGTGGGTATATGTGTTGATGTGCACATGCCACAGTGGATGTGTGCAGGGTCAGTTCCTTCCTTCTGCCCTGTGGGTCCCAGGGACTGACCTCAGGTCAGCAGCCTTGGTAACAAGCACCTCTACTGGCTAAGTCACCTCACCAGCACTAAGTTTTTGAGAATTTTTTTAAAATCATATAATCCAATATATAGAATTCACGAGTTCACATTGGTGTAAATAAATTATGGAATGAGTGAATCAGAGGCAAGAGACACTGCAGAATGTCTGAATAATTTATGTGGTTATTTTTCAGGAGGAGGATCACAACTTCAGCCTCTAGGATTAAGCTCCGTCTCCGTCGTAGCTTCTTTCCCAACAGCAAGAAAAATCGGAAAAGAAGGCAGTAAGTAACGTGACAGTAAGAAACGCGAGGTGCAGTCTCCACCTGGTGGTCAAGGGCAGCGTCACAGTGAGACGTCAGAGGGAGAGGGCAAAGCCCTGATGCTGTGTGACGACAAGGGCCCTTAGCCCCTTGAACGTCGTCTTCCCAAAGTCTACTCCTTCCGTCTGACCCTGAGAAAGCATCAGACCCTCCTGAGTTGAAGTGTCAAAAACCGGCCAGTTTCTCAAAACCTAAAGGGAGGAAGACAGAGAGAAACAGAGAGAGATAGAGACACAGAAAGAGAGAGAAATAGAGACAGGTAGAGACAGAGAGAGAGACAGAGAGAAACAGAGAGAGATAGAGACACAGACAGATACAGAGGCAGAGACAGAGACAGAGACAGAAAGACAGAGAGAGAGTCAGAGAGAGGAAAGAGAAATAGCAAGAGTGAGTGAGCGAGAGAGAGGGAGGGAGGGAGGGAGGGAAGGATTGGGATGAATCTGAGGTCCTGGCACAGACTCAAGAGGCCTAAGTAGAAAATATATTATCTAAATTTAGCATGGCATTCTGGGTAGGATTTCAGAACAGAAATAAGGGGCTGGGTTAAGAAGTAAATTCGAACAAAGGACTAACACGTTAATCATTAAATGTCAGCTTTCCTTTAAACTGTAGCTCATGAGCTCTGCTAGTTTAGGACAGACTGGCAGAGGAATCTCTGTGGGGTGTCACCGGGCACAGGAAGAGATAAAACCTAAATCTTTTCTTCAGTTCCTACTTGCTTAAACAGCCGAACAACTTTTGGGAGTCGGCAAGATGACTCCCTGAGTGAAGGAGCCTGCTGCCAGGCCTGACGGCCAGCGTTCCACACCCAGGGCCCAGGTAGTAGAAGGGAGAACCGATTCCTGCAAGTTGTCCTCTGACCTCCATGGCACACCATGGCATACACATGCACATGTGTGTGCACGCACACACACACAATAAATAATGACATTTTTGAGAATTAATAACTTTTCAGGACCTCAAGAAATCCCTTTCTCTCCCTCCCTCCTTGTTCTGCCTCTCCCTCTTCCACTGGCTGGATGGAGGCCAGGCAGGAGCAAGCAGCCGTCTTCCGTCATCCTGGGCCCTTTGGGTGTTACTAAGCCACGTTACAGTTACAGGCAAATAAAGAAGCAGCCTGACTCTTACCTTTAAGTTTTAAGGCCAAGTGCGGACCTGGACTTGAAAGTCACCTGTCCCTTCTGATAGCTCGTGGAACTGGGTGCTCAAGCCAGGCTTCACTCACACTTTCATTGAAAAAGCATCTCCAATCTCAATTAGGGAGGGAGGTTAAGTAAAAGTCTTTAGGCTAGATTACATCCATACTGTAGAAGTCATTATTATAGGTCCCAGTAAAAAAAAAAAAAAAGAAAAAGCAGCTTGTAGAGAGCAGAGAGGCTGAGTTGAGCTATGAGGAGCTGGATTTGGCCACCCGATCCCTGGAGGCTGAGCAGTGAGGCAGAAACAAGCATTTGGAATCGGATGCATACACTCACGCCAAGAGACTTGGTGGAGAGCTGTATATCAGTCTGATGGCTGAGGACCAGTTCTGTACATCAGTCTGGCAGCTGAAGACCAGTAGTGCTTGCTGAATATGGAGACACAGAGCCTCCACCTGAGCAGGACAGAGCTGTGTCTTCCCTGCCTGGGAGCCCTCTGTGCTCTAGAAGTTGGAAACATGCATTAGTAGGTGGACTGGGGAGGCAGAGATCAACCACGTGTTAGAGGTAGACAGCTGCCATCTACTCATTAGCGCAGAGGAAGGAGAAGAAAACTCTGCCCCTGCAGGAAGTACTGAACTCCTGGGTACATTGCAGTAAGTACTGCATTCCTGGGTACATATGCAGTAAGTACTACACTCCTGGGTACATGCAGTAAGTACTGAACTCCTGGGTACATATTCAGTAAGTACTGCACTCCTGGGTACATACGCAGTAAGTACTGCACTCCTGGGTACATACGCAGTAAGTACTGCACTCCTGGGTACATGCACAGTAAGTACTGCACTCCTGGGTACATACGCAGTAAGTACTGCACTCCTGGGTACATACGCAGTAAGTACTGCACTCCTGGGTACATACGCAGTAAGTACTGCACTCCTGGGTACATACGCAGTAAGTACTGCACTCCTGGGTACATACGCAGTAAGTACTGCACTCCTGGGTACATACGCAGTAAGTACTGCACTCCTGGGTACATACGCAGTAAGTACTGCACTCCTGGGTACATACGCAGTAAGTACTGCACTCCTGGGTACATACGCAGTAAGTACTGCACTCCTGGGTACATACGCAGTAAGTACTGCACTCCTGGGTACATACGCAGTAAGTACTGCACTCCTGGGTACATACGCAGTAAGTACTGCACTCCTGGGTACATACGCAGTAAGTACTGCACTCCTGGGTACATACGCAGTAAGTACTGCACTCCTGGGTACATACGCAGTAAGTACTGCACTCCTGGGTACATACGCAGTAAGTACTGCACTCCTGGGTACATACGCAGTAAGTACTGCACTCCTGGGTACATACGCAGTAAGTACTGCACTCCTGGGTACATACGCAGTAAGTACTGCACTCCTGGGTACATACGCAGTAAGTACTGCACTCCTGGGTACATACGCAGTAAGTACTGCACTCCTGGGTACATACGCAGTAAGTACTGCACTCCTGGGTACATACGCAGTAAGTACTGCACTCCTGGGTACATACGCAGTAAGTACTGCACTCCTGGGTACATACGCAGTAAGTACTGCACTCCTGGGTACATACGCAGTAAGTACTGCACTCCTGGGTACATACGCAGTAAGTACTGCACTCCTGGGTACATACGCAGTAAGTACTGCACTCCTGGGTACATACGCAGTAAGTACTGCACTCCTGGGTACATACGCAGTAAGTACTGCACTCCTGGGTACATACGCAGTAAGTACTGCACTCCTGGGTACATACGCAGTAAGTACTGCACTCCTGGGTACATACGCAGTAAGTACTGCACTCCTGGGTACATACGCAGTAAGTACTGCACTCCTGGGTACATACGCAGTAAGTACTGCACTCCTGGGTACATACGCAGTAAGTACTGCACTCCTGGGTACATACGCAGTAAGTACTGCACTCCTGGGTACATACGCAGTAAGTACTGCACTCCTGGGTACATACGCAGTAAGTACTGCACTCCTGGGTACATACGCAGTAAGTACTGCACTCCTGGGTACATACGCAGTAAGTACTGCACTCCTGGGTACATACGCAGTAAGTACTGCACTCCTGGGTACATACGCAGTAAGTACTGCACTCCTGGGTACATACGCAGTAAGTACTGCACTCCTGGGTACATACGCAGTAAGTACTGCACTCCTGGGTACATACGCAGTAAGTACTGCACTCCTGGGTACATACGCAGTAAGTACTGCACTCCTGGGTACATACGCAGTAAGTACTGCACTCCTGGGTACATACGCAGTAAGTACTGCACTCCTGGGTACATACGCAGTAAGTACTGCACTCCTGGGTACATACGCAGTAAGTACTGCACTCCTGGGTACATACGCAGTAAGTACTGCACTCCTGGGTACATACGCAGTAAGTACTGCACTCCTGGGTACATACGCAGTAAGTACTGCACTCCTGGGTACATACGCAGTAAGTACTGCACTCCTGGGTACATACGCAGTAAGTACTGCACTCCTGGGTACATACGCAGTAAGTACTGCACTCCTGGGTACATACGCAGTAAGTACTGCACTCCTGGGTACATACGCAGTAAGTACTGCACTCCTGGGTACATACGCAGTAAGTACTGCACTCCTGGGTACATACGCAGTAAGTACTGCACTCCTGGGTACATACGCAGTAAGTACTGCACTCCTGGGTACATACGCAGTAAGTACTGCACTCCTGGGTACATACGCAGTAAGTACTGCACTCCTGGGTACATACGCAGTAAGTACTGCACTCCTGGGTACATACGCAGTAAGTACTGCACTCCTGGGTACATACGCAGTAAGTACTGCACTCCTGGGTACATACGCAGTAAGTACTGCACTCCTGGGTACATACGCAGTAAGTACTGCACTCCTGGGTACATACGCAGTAAGTACTGCACTCCTGGGTACATACGCAGTAAGTACTGCACTCCTGGGTACATACGCAGTAAGTACTGCACTCCTGGGTACATACGCAGTAAGTACTGCACTCCTGGGTACATACGCAGTAAGTACTGCACTCCTGGGTACATACGCAGTAAGTACTGCACTCCTGGGTACATACGCAGTAAGTACTGCACTCCTGGGTACATACGCAGTAAGTACTGCACTCCTGGGTACATACGCAGTAAGTACTGCACTCCTGGGTACATACGCAGTAAGTACTGCACTCCTGGGTACATACGCAGTAAGTACTGCACTCCTGGGTACATACGCAGTAAGTACTGCACTCCTGGGTACATACGCAGTAAGTACTGCACTCCTGGGTACATACGCAGTAAGTACTGCACTCCTGGGTACATACGCAGTAAGTACTGCACTCCTGGGTACATACGCAGTAAGTACTGCACTCCTGGGTACATACGCAGTAAGTACTGCACTCCTGGGTACATACGCAGTAAGTACTGCACTCCTGGGTACATACGCAGTAAGTACTGCACTCCTGGGTACATACGCAGTAAGTACTGCACTCCTGGGTACATACGCAGTAAGTACTGCACTCCTGGGTACATACGCAGTAAGTACTGCACTCCTGGGTACATACGCAGTAAGTACTGCACTCCTGGGTACATACGCAGTAAGTACTGCACTCCTGGGTACATACGCAGTAAGTACTGCACTCCTGGGTACATACGCAGTAAGTACTGCACTCCTGGGTACATACGCAGTAAGTACTGCACTCCTGGGTACATACGCAGTAAGTACTGCACTCCTGGGTACATACGCAGTAAGTACTGCACTCCTGGGTACATACGCAGTAAGTACTGCACTCCTGGGTACATACGCAGTAAGTACTGCACTCCTGGGTACATACGCAGTAAGTACTGCACTCCTGGGTACATACGCAGTAAGTACTGCACTCCTGGGTACATACGCAGTAAGTACTGCACTCCTGGGTACATACGCAGTAAGTACTGCACTCCTGGGTACATACGCAGTAAGTACTGCACTCCTGGGTACATACGCAGTAAGTACTGCACTCCTGGGTACATACGCAGTAAGTACTGCACTCCTGGGTACATACGCAGTAAGTACTGCACTCCTGGGTACATACGCAGTAAGTACTGCACTCCTGGGTACATACGCAGTAAGTACTGCACTCCTGGGTACATACGCAGTAAGTACTGCACTCCTGGGTACATACGCAGTAAGTACTGCACTCCTGGGTACATACGCAGTAAGTACTGCACTCCTGGGTACATACGCAGTAAGTACTGCACTCCTGGGTACATACGCAGTAAGTACTGCACTCCTGGGTACATACGCAGTAAGTACTGCACTCCTGGTCAATGTGACAGTCACAGCTGCTTCTGATGAAGGTGTTAATGGCTGTTCTGCTGGTGGTGGGAGGTTACACAGCAGAGCTCTATGATAACTGGCACTTTTGTGCAATAGGCCTGATTTTAGTCCCTTGCAGCCTAAGCAAGAGCTGGCCACTTTGCTAAGAACTTTATCCAAGAGCTGACAGAACCAGTGATTATCTTTCCCATCAGGTCCACATCCTGAGGTGGAAGACCCAATGTCCGGAAGGCATACCTGAAAGGCTTTTCATCCATGAATATCCCACTGAGGGAAATAAAGGCTGAGAGGGCCAGAGAGAGGTTTAGACAGCATGGCCCTGCTGTGGACTTCCAGGATTAACTGAGAAGGTGACTACTAGATGTCTGGGAAACCATAAGTAAACAGTAATCATGATTCAATATATAATCTGTTCAGGCAAGAAGCCTCCTTTCTGTGATTTCCTATGAAACGTCCTTGGGATCGATGCTGCCTGCTCTCACCCAGAGAAAATACAGCATGCTCCATTCACCTGTGGCTCCTGGAGAACATCCACCACTGGCCCCCGAACACTTCCACAAAGACAGAAGACTTTGCTGGGGACAGAGACTATGACAGACCGGGCATGATGAGCTCAGGACGTGGGCCACCACAGGGTCCTGCTGCCAGAAAATAGATCTATTCACCTCCGTTCCTCAGAAAACACAGTCTTGGCTCCAGGGACGCCAGTAGCTTTCTCTTGACTATGTGTAATTACATTATATGGATGGCAAGTGTGTTTCCCTTCCTCACACTGGGTTACAGCCTGGAAGAGATGGCCAGGACCCAGAAGCTTCCATGTACTTCATGGTTGAGTTGAGAGAGAGCCTTTGAGCAACTTCCGTAGCTTTAACAATCCTAGGAAATGATGTGGGGGTTGCTTGGTTGGAAGGAGGGATTCGGGGTAAATCAGATGTTCTGTCTGTGACCAAGGTAGCTGGGAACTTTTTAACCATCTTTGCTTCATGTCTCCAGGTTGAAGGATCTCTAAATCCAAGATAATCTCAAGCTGAAACTCTAAATTTAGCTGTACCTGCAAATGTCTTTTTACCAAGCAATGTCACAGGCTCAGGTACTAGAGATGAGGGCTTAGGTGTAGCTTTTTTGAGGTTTAAAGCATTATTTAATGTGTGTGTATGAGCTTGCATGCGGTTATGTGCACCATGTACATGCAGGTGCCCACAGAGGCCAGAAGGGGACACTGGATCTTCTGGAACTGGGATGGTAAGCTGTCCTGTTGGATACTGGGGACTGGACCACAGTACTCTTCAAGAGCAGTAAGTGCTCTCCACCCATGAGCCATCTCTCCAACCCCACAGGTATAGCCCGATGATTGTCAGCATGTTGATATGCTGACTTCTGTCTTTGTTGCTGCTCAGTCATGTGGATTCCTGCATATTACATATATATTGTTCAGCCGACTTTCTTGGCTAGGTAATATCTCTGTTCAGTGACTGTCTCATTGTTTACTGTTTCCTTTGATTTAATTCCTTTCGCTGGCTGAGCTTCATAAACCCTGTTTATAGAGATCAAATTTTCTGTTCT
>NW_008339002.1:46033-68415 GCF_000622305.1 Nannospalax galili
ACATCAAAGCCACGTACAGATGGTGGTGAATCTCCCACAGGTCAGAGTCAAGCCCGCTCCCCAGCACCGACCAGGCAGCATTCTGGAATTCAGCAGAGGCAGGAAGATACTTTATTCTACTCAGTGTTATGAACAAACAACTTTGAGGATCATCCGTCAAAGAAATACACATTCCCCTAGTTAATGTAGACAGCCAAGGTACTAAGTGATGGCTACTGAGGGGCTTTCTAATTGGGAAGGCTAAAATACAGTGCCCAAGGACTGTGAAATAAGTGTTGATTAAAAATGAAAGCCCAGGGCCAGGGAAAGGGCTCAGTGGGTAGGAAACCAAGCATGAAGTCCAGAGTTCGAATTCCCAGAACCCACGTAAAATCATCCTGACTGCATGTGGCTGAAATCCCAGCATTGTTGGGGTGGGCATGGGGACTGGGGGACCTAGGATGGCTAGCGCTTGCTGGCTGCCAGCCTAGCTCCAGGTTCGGCGAGGGACTGTATCCTAACGGAATGAGACGGAGCACGGTAGAGCAGGGCACCTGATGTCCTTCCCTGGTTTTGCCCATGCACACAGGCACAGGTTCCCTCACCACTGTGCTTGTACCACACACACAAGTAAATAAAAACGAAGCTGTGCCAGGCAGGATGTAGCTAGTGGGAAGCCACTGCGATGGTTTTGATAGATGGATGTGATGCACCCGCTAAAGTACTGACCAGGCATTTGTGTTTACGGCATGGGTTAAGTTACTACAGCAGCCACTGTTTAGATGTCCTTGCTTCTCGCTGTGTGTGCTTTTATAGTAGATGCAATCCCACTGAAATGGGCTAAAGACCCATGGAAAACAGACGATGCAGAGACCCGAAATGGGGGGAAGATCATCCCACACATGCCACCCTCTCCAAGGCTCAGGGACTTCTGCGGAAGGGGTTGGCAGAAAGAATGTAAGAGCTGGAGGATGGGGTGGAGTGTTACCTGGAAGCGTCCTCTGACCACTGTGCCAGCAAGCTATAGTCACACCTCCTTCCCATGCTCATCAAGGAGTCGGGGGGAGGGGGAGTCACTTACCCCTCCCACCCAATCAATCGACCTTCACTGCATGTGGGGGAAGGGCTAAGGATATATAAGCCAAGAACACCATGAGGCACCTCTTTTGCCATTTTGTGGGCTGTCAGGAAGTCACAGGATCTATATTTGAGTGTGGACTGTCCAGCACAGCTATAAGTGGGGGGCACCCACTCCTCTGTAAATAAATCCCCCACCCTATGCTTTGTTACCAAGCCCAATAAACTCGTTATGCTTTGTTACCAAGCCCAATAAACTCGTTAGGACTTTAAAAAAAAACAAAAAAACAAAACAAAACAAAACAAAACAAAAAAAACAGAGCTAATGAGCTAACGGAAACCTTCATCATTCCACCAAAGTTGACCCGTGTTGGCAAATCCTTTGGGCTTTGATTTTTTTTTTTTTTTTTTGTCTTTTTGAGATAGGGTCTCCCTGTAGCCCTAGCTGGCCTAGAACTCACTATATGGACAAGGCTGGCCTCAAACTCACAGAAATCTGCCTGCCTCTGCCTCCCAAGTGCTGGATTGAGGACATGTGCCACCACGCCTGGCTTTGGTCTTTGATTTCTTATCCCTACTTTTCCACCCTTAAACTTCATTGTATATATATTTTTCTGTAACCTGCTCCAAGCAATTTCTGGAAAAAAATGTGTTAAAAATTGCCTGTCTTTGGAATAATAAAAATATTCTAACATTGAAAAAGGAAAAGAAAAAGAAAACCCAGAAGGCACACATCCCAGCCTGGCCCTGAGCCCCTCCTGAAAGCCCCGCTCCCCGCTTATACCCCAGCTTCTTTGCACCACTCTGTGCCCCTCAGCTCTCTCATGTGGACCTAAGTGTTCCTTTCTACCTCTGCCTCGGGCCTTTGTGTGCTACCTCTGTACTCACGTACCTGTCATGGTCCAGTCCCATCCCTGTCCCGTCTCACCCCCACCCCCAGCTCTTTAATTGATCACACAGTTAACACTCAGGTCTCAGCTTAAACTTCATCTCCCTGGAGAAGCATTACAAGGCACCCATACAGCCAGCAAACACAGTTACTGGCTGAGCCATCTCATCAGGTTGAAGGCTAAAGAACGAGGAGTTTGATGTCAGCTGAGGATGGTGGGGAGAGGAGGGCTGCTCATGGCAGCAACAACAGAGCAGAGATAAACGAATTCCCCCAGCAACCCGCGAAGGCAGGCAGGCAGCATGGGCTCTTCCTTGGACCCGTCTTTATGTCTGACCAACCATGGAAGGATGTCCAGACGGTGAGAGAGGGTTTCCCCACTCAGTGCAAACACCCTGTAGATGGGTCAAGCTGTCAGTCAAGACTCACCACACTTCATGCTTTTTTTTTTTTTTTTCCCATTTTTATTCTGCCTTGGGCCCTAGCCCACGGATAATGGATAATGCTGCTCACGACACTGGTGGGTCTTCTGGTTGGTTCCAAATCCAGTCAAACTGATAAGAAGATTAACTGTCACTCAAGGTGACTATGGGTAAAAGCCTAACTTTTCTGATTCTCATTCACAACCTGGGCCCCAGAGTCACGGCTTCGTTGATGTGATAGTTTGGCCTGAAAGTCCATTCCTTCTGCCTATCCCCTCCCTTCCAAGGCATCAAGTCCACTTCCTGTGTCCCAGCTGTTGATCACTATGCCAGGATTTAAGTTTTTCTTTCTACTCAACCGTTGGACCCTTGCCTAGTGTTAAGTTCACACCCACCTTGTGCATCATAAATGAGGTAACGTGATGAAAATAAATGATGCAGTTAGAGGCAGGGAGACTGTTACCTTTGTCAGGGTGTCCCCAAGGTACTTATAAAATACTGTGTGCATAGAACACATCTGCTACATAGTAAGGACTTTTAGGCGATACCGAAAAGGATAAAGAAACATACGGCATGGAGATTAAGCACATGATTTCTGGAACTGCCCACTGACAGAATGAGTTTTCTGGGAATACCTTCTGTTATAAAGAGAACCTTACCTAACCTTGTAACCAAAGTTAATCTTATGCTTTGAGATCATTTAACACTCGCTTAGCTAGTTTACATTGTAAGCAAGGCACCTTGGGCCCCTCTTATAACTTAAATTTATAGCTTTAATCCCTCATGACCCTTCCTGCGCCTGATCTGAAATAATGTGTAAGTATATTTTCAAAATATCAAGCAGTGAAAGTAGTGACTGTAGTTTGAAGGAGTGAGTTTTCCCATTCGTGTTGTAAACAACAGTGGGATTAGACGATAGCATCTGTTTGTGGCTGTGTGTGCTGATCTGGATCTGCGTCAGAGAAGGAAAACACTTCTCTGATAAGACAAGGCTCCTCTCTCCTCTCCCATGTTATGCCTGACATGCTGTTTCAATAAACAAAGTTCTTTGTTCAGGGGCAGTTCCAGGGAACTCAGAAGCAACAACTTGTGTAAATAGGTCTGGTTTACCCTTTAAACAACACCAAGAGTCTGGCTGTCCTTGTTCAGGCACCCCGTGTTGTGCCATCTCCCCGCTACATCTATGTCTGTGAGATTTACCAGCTGCATGATCTTGAGCAAATGACTACGACCCTCTGTGTCTCCATTTCCTCATGTGAAACGGAAGGACTGCCCTCCTGCGTTCTGTGGAGCCTGGAAGAGGTGTGTTCTAGTGGAGTGTCCATAGGTACTGGGAGCAGGAAGTGTCCATCTTGCAATTCCTTGGTAGTTCTTGTGTGACCATTTGCTACTTCCCAGGTAAAGGTTATAAAAGAGGCAGGTCAAGCTGGTGAAATTTTGAGTTTATAGCCCTGTGAGTTAAACTTTTTAAGTCCCTCTTAATCCTTCTTAGTGTGGTGGAACTCTGTCCTCTAGACATGAAATGGCCACTGTTGTTGCTGTGTTGAAACCAGAGCAGGGGTGAGCTTCACAGGACTGGCTCTAATATTCTCTTGTGGACATGGGGAAGGGGTCACTAGGTGATGGATGGTGTATACTTGACAGAACTGCCTCTCTTCTATTCAAAACAGCTAAACCAAAATTGTTAACAGATTTTCAAAGTGTGACTCAGACAAACACCTCTTGTTTCTACGAAATGAAGGCTAGGCATGCAAAGATTTATGAAGCATGATTCTCTCTCTCTCTCTCTCTCTCTCTCTCTCTCTCCCTGCCTCCCTCTCTCTCCACACCTTTCTTTCTGCCACCATTATTCTTTACCTTTTCTTCTGTGATCTGAAGGGATACACATTTTATACAAGTCAAATTGATTCCCTCTGCACTATGGCAGTTCTGACACGAGCTCTGAGCCACATTGAAGTGTCCTTATCTATAAAATGGGAACAGCAATAATTAATAACAACAACAACAATAATAATAATAATAATAATAATGTATCCCACATCTCACGTTGTTACTGATGGGTTAAGTGATGTGGCAAATGATTTGAACTGGGCTTCTTGGAGCAGTGTGGATGCTCATTCTCTGATGTGTCAATGTTGACAATGAAGTTTGGAGCGCCTTGAGTGGGATGATTGGGGTGGGGTTACTAAGAGCTTTAGAGCTTAAATCTCACTAAATTCTCACAACATCCTACAGAATGAATATTCTGCCTTGAAATTTCAGAGCTGAGGAAACTGAGGCACAGAAAGATTTCCACCTTGCTCAATATTTTAAAGTGACTCAATAATGGAGCCTTGATTTAAACTCCAGCTTGGTCACGCACACAAACAGTCATCTTTCCCCTTGGTTTTCCAGGAATCATATGAAATAGACATTAAATGTGTCAAAATCAGCCAAATTTGGTAATTACTTTTGCAGTTCTATGTGTCTTTAGAAATGGTTGCAAAAGTCATCAATTTAAGAAAAAAACATTTTAAGCCAAGGACAATGTTATTCGAATTTAAAAGAAAGCCCCTAGGGTTGGCAGGCTGTAAATCTTGGCAGCTTTCTGGATTCAGAGAGTGGTAAAGAGGAGGAGAGGAAATCATGCCATTAGGAAACAGCCATTTTATAGAAAGGGGGCTGGGGGTCAGAATAACATCACAGAAAAAGATTGAGATGCCCCAGGGTGTCTAGGAAAGTAAGCCTGGGCTTTGGTAAATATTCAAAATAAGGAAAAACTTTAAAAGAAGAAAAAGGAAAGGTTAGTTTTTTCTGAGTAATTCTGAAAAGCCAGCAGGTTTAACCTGCTGCGTGGTTGCAGCTCTATAAACCTCTGCTCTAAGAAGGCAGGCTTTCCGGGAAAGAAAATCACATTATGCCATCAAGGATGACCACTCCCTCCGTCTCTTTAGCATGGCTGACAGTGAATCATTCTTCCCGAGCTGTGGAATCTTAGCCTGGTGAGTGACAGGCCCAACTGGAACAACTCTTATATTTTGGGTAGCTTGGAATGTCAAGTCATTACCCAAGCCAGTAAAGTAACTTCCCCTTAATAGACCCCCATGGAGCCCTGATCAAGGCTACTATAATATCCCCCCTCTGAAGAGATAACTCTAAAATCATTTAGGAGATGGGATTAAATTTGGGAACAGATACAACCTATGTTCACCGTGAATAATGTGGAAATCCAATTCTAAAGTCGTTCCCCAGAAGGGAGTAGTGTGTGGACCTGAGGTCCATCTCACTCTCACGTACACCACTTAGACAGGGCTGCTCGTTAGGACATAAGACATCAGAGTATATCAAAACTCTTAGCCCCATCTTTGGATCCCTGGGCCTCTCCTTACTGTCCCAATTCACACTGTGCTGGTGTCAGCACTGATTTGCGCAAAAGACCAATAGAAAGGATTTTCCAGGATTTTAAGTTGCGCAGTCTGCTCTCAGGTGATGATCAGGTATGACCATGCCGTGAAAAACTAGGAGAGCGCTGAGCCACGGGAAGGCTGGATTGGCCAGCGGCTGTATGTGCATCTGGTCCTGTGCTTGCTTTGGTGAACACAATAATAAGGACCTGACTCTTGCCCTCTTACAACAACAGTGGAGGGAGTTGCAAATGGGGGCATTGTGTGGGGCTCATCAGTTCTCACATCTTCTGGCTAAATTTCCTCCTCACAAAGGTCTAGGTAATCAGACTCTGCCCTGAGGTTAATCTGCCAGGTGGTCCTGACTTCAGTGGAGTAGATGGTGACCAGGTAACATTGGTTTGATTTTAAAGACTTGCTATGTTGTCTTTGTAGGTAACTTTCTTACAGCAATTCCAGATTACAACCATGTCCTGCATGTCAAGCAAATATATAATTAAGAAAGGCTCCCCTTTGTGAGACGCCACTTGCTACAAAGAAGACTCTGCCTGCAGGGACTAAATAAAGAATTTAGTTGGCAACTGTCTCCTTAAAGCATGAAAAAAGCATGAAATTACAGCCCACGGCAGGCTCAACTACCAGCATGCTCGTTTGGAGAAACCGAAGATAGTCTTGCTGCTTCAGATGGCCCTAGAAACACTACGTGGCCACTGGGTGGACACACTAAGGGATTGTTTAAAGAAGCTGGAATCCCAGATTTAACCAGAGGCCGGGAAACTCTGTAATTTCACTTTCTTGGTTAAATGTGGACATTACCTTCTAATGGCAGCCCATATAAAAGGTCATGGCAGAAAGATTTTACTTTTTGCCTAACTTGCTTTCTCCATCACTGGCATATTCATCTTGTGACCATGACATTCTTTCATTGATAGAACTAACTTCTTTGGATTCCAATGTAGACTGAGGACTAGCAGATCTCCAGGAATCCTTCAGGCCTTCAGCACCAGATTGAGACTCCTGAGACATCCAGTCTCTTGGACCAAACAACTTCCAGATTCTCAGCCTCTCCAGTGTGGTACAGCCATTGTTGGACTACTAAGACTCTGTCCTATATATTTGTTTTTATCAATTCTGTCCCTCTAGAGATCCCTGACTAATGCACAGGCTAAAGGAATTCATGTCCATCAAGTCAGCCCTACAGAAAATACTGGAAGGAATGCTTAGAACTGAAGAGAAGAATAAGTTTTACCAAGAAGCAACAGAAAGAAAACCAATGACACTAACAATTACTCGTATGCAAAGTAGGACTAAGAACACTAATAGCACAAAGGCATCAAAATGACAGCAATATACATGCAGCTTTGCAGATCTTTTGACTTGTGCGTGTAAATTGGAATACATCTGGAAGCCAGGAAAGTAGAAAGAGACTAGTGGGGAAGGAACAGGAGAAAGCTTAAGGGAGCACAGATGGTGTCCTAGTTAGCTTCATCTGTCAACCTGACACAGCCTAAAGTGATATGAGGGAGTTTCACTTGAAGGATTGCTCAGATCAGATTGTCCTATGGCCATGTCTGTGAGAGATTGTCTTGACTGATGATTAATGTTAGAGGGCCTAGCCCTCTGTGGGCTGCACAATCTCTATCAGGCAGACCTGTTCTGAATAAGAAACCTACCTGAGCATAAAGCAGAGAGGAAGCCAGTAAGTAGCATTCCTCCATGTTTCCTGCCTCCAGTTGGTGCCCTGACTTCCCTCAATGATGGATTATGACCTGTGAGTCTGTGCCAAATAAACCCTTCCCTCCCCTAAGTTGTTTTTGATCAGTGTTTTATCACAGCAACAGAGATCAGACTAGGATAGGTGTTATGAAGGGTTAAAGGGGAATAATGGGTGTGTGGGGCTGGATAAGTAGAGAGAGAGTTAGGAGAGTAAAACAGGAAGAGTTGGAAGAAGTATAAATAACATTAAGGGTGTTTGAAAAACCATATGGAAATCTGCTTTATAAGATAGTTAGATAGACAGATAGATAGATAGATAGATGATAGATAGATAGATAGATTGATATAGACAGATACATGATAGAGATAGATGATAGATGATAGAAAGATGGATAGATAGATGGATGATGTTACATAGATAGAAGATAGATGGATAGATGATAGATGGATGATAGAGATGATAGATAAACAGAAGATAGATGATAGCTATCGATGGTATATAGATGATAGATGATAGATGATAGAGATGATAAATAGATGATCGATAGATGATACACATAATATATAGATGATAGATGATAGACAGATGATAGAAATATTGAGTCCATTAAGGCTGTTCTTATGTACATAGGTTAGGGCTGACCACTTGGGATTGGACATCCTATCTGGGGCTTGTCCCTGGTAACGACACATTTTCCCTGACTCAGCACTGATAGTTCCCGTGTGGAAGTGTGACATCCCCATGCTGGTGTGTTGTCTGATGTGGTCATTATGCAGGTCTTGTTAGGCAACCACACTGTTGAGATTCCGCGGGGTTAGCATCCCTGTTGGCAACAGGAATCCTGGTCCTCTGGCTCTTAGAGCTTTCCGTCCCATCCTCCTCAGTGTTCCCTGAGCCTTAGGTGTGGGGTTGCCTTGAAGATGTGCCGATAGGGGTGGGGCACCCCATGGTCACTTATCTCTGCGTAGGGAGCAATTTTATCTCTGTGGTCGTTGTCATCTGCTGCAAAAAAAAGAAGCTTCTTTGATGAGGGCGACAGCTAGGCTTCTCTGTGGTATAAGGGTAAGCATTTAGAAGGCAGTCAGAAATTATACTGATCTAGTTGGTTTTCCTCTAGGCTCCTTGACCTTTCCAGCCAATGGGTGGCACTTTTGGAATGTGAAGAATGAGTATGAAGTATTTGAGCCAGCATGAATTGGCCAGCAGCAGATTTGAATCCAAGCATGATGTCACCTTTTAATGGCACCTACTGTTTCTCAGAGACTTAAACTGCATTTCTTCAGCTCTAAGTTAACCTGAAACTGGATAGTGGAGCTCTTGGATCAATGCATGAGTCCACTGGGTATTGAGAGCTGCTTCCATTGTCCCAGGCAATATTTGTATTGACATTTTAATGTATCGTGTACTTGATTTTTAAAGTTTGGAAACATTTGGGTTTGTGCCACGGAATGTGAAATTATTATAGACTAATGAAGTAAATCTCTGTGGAAATTGAAGATATGATTTACAATATGAAGTTGCAGCTTCTTTATAATGATAACTAATTCAACAGAATGGAAAAGACACCTGATGTTTTTAAGATTTATTTTTATTGTGTGTGTATGTGCATACATGTGTGTGCAGGTGTCCTCAGAGGCCAGGGGAGGGAGTCGTATCTCCTGGAGCAGGATTGTGAGGATCATGGGTGATGGGAAGTGGAAAAGACACCTGATGTTTTTAAGATTTATTTTTATTGTGTGCGTATGTGTATACATGTGTGTGCAGGTGTCCTCAGAGGCCAGGGAAGGGAGTCGTATCTCCTGGAGCAGGATTGTGAGGATCATGGGTGATGGGAACCTAACTCAGAGCTTCTGAAGTGAAGACAGGCTTTGTGGTATTTAATCCCCTAAAACTGTGAGTGGGGAATTATTATCTTAGTTGTGTGGATAAGGAGACAAAGGTCAGGAAAGGGTAAGAGACTCAGCAAAGATCACACAGCTAAGTGTAACTGAGCTAGGATTTGAAATCAGTTCCACCAAGCCACCCAGAGATCAAACCTCTATCACCATCTCCACGAGATACAGTGGGATGAAGAAACCCAAGGGCTGTAGCAGAAATCAAAGGAGGCAGGGGTTTGACACCAGCAGGGGTAAGGGGTGAAGGGTTAGGGTGAGTTCTGGGTGTTTCCTAAAATTGTTCACTGTAGCTTTAAACTAGATGAAACAATTTTCAATACATGATCAGTGAGACATTTTAAAAGAAATGACAAAAAACCTCTAATCACCTAGATAGGCTTTAAAGATACAGAACCAAATAAAAACTGGCTTGTTTTTGTTTGAACAGTGAAATTAAAATGGTGGACTATACAGTCGCTTTCCTGGACCTTCTTCCATTGCTTTATAGTGCTGCGATTCTGGGAAGTTCATTAACTTCTTTCAGTCTGTTTCCTAAATGTATTTTGATAGAAGATCGGAAGTGAAATTAAAATGGTGGACTGTACAGTCGCTTTCCTGGACCTTGTCCCATTGCTTTATAGTGCTGCGATTCTGGGAAGTTCATTAACTTCTTTCAGTCTGTTTCCTAAATGTATTTTGATAGAGCAGCAGTAAAGGCCCTTTAAGGGAAAACTCCTTCTGGTCAAGAAAACAGAATCTCTGGTCCAGGTGGACCATTCCAGCTGACAAGGTCAAGGACCTGGCTAAGGGACCAACCAGGGGTAGCTGGTTGACTTTGAACCATGCTAAGAGACATAGAATAATTATCCACTTAGTGGTAATACTGCCCTTTCCTTCCCAGAATTCTGGCCCTGGCACAGACCCTGCAGAGCTGTCATGATCGCTTCTGAATTACTCAGAAAAGCATAACTTTCCCTTTCTTCTATTACTGTCTCTAAGCATGCTGTCCCTGACACTGTGGGCCTCCTCAGCATGCTAGGCGTCCTGACACTTTCTCCAAAGCGCCCCTCCCTGCCCTGTGGCTGCCACCCGGTGTGGTGTCTGACCTCCAGGCTGCCTCAAAGGGCATGTTTGTTTTTACCCTTCTCTATTTTCCTCTTCTGGGCAGCTGCTGAGATTGACAGCTTGCCTACCCTGGGATGTTTTTCTTTTAAATTCTAATGAAAGTGTCCTCAAACTTCTGTTTGGGTCCATTCTTAAGTTCTTTCATTAATGAGACTAAGAAGACGAGGATGGAGCTCTGCTGACCTTCACATCACTTTTCTTTTTAAGGAATGCAATGACAACTTTAGCATGGATTTCCCCCAGTTGCAGGGCCTGAGTCGAGACACACACATTGCTGTAAAGGCCCTTTAAGGGAAAACTCCTCCTGGTCAAGAAAACAGAATCTCTGGCCCAGGTGGACCATTCCAGAAACACGGCTTAGAGAAATGAGCCTTAGGAGATGAGTGGGAGCTGGGGAGAGAGAAACATGGAAAGGAAAACACTGCTCAAAAACATGCTGTCTGCAAGCCCAGAGTCTGGCTGGTGCTGTTACGTGGTGGCTCCGCGTGGACAGCCAGAATGAAGGAGAGAGCCCCAACCCAGAAACTACTATCTGAGGAGACATACGCAGGCACTTACTGTCCTAAAACCCCAAACTCCTGCTGAAAAAAAAGGAGCCCAATTTTTCCTCTTTCAAGCGCCCTAAAAACTCAGACCAACTATGTCCCAGGGCAGTCTCACCCGGCAGAGAACTGTTGCCCTTCACTGCTCCAAAGAGCAGTCTGCTGCTGTCCAGCTTGGTCTCCTTCCACATCACCCTGGTCAGTCCTGATCTAACCGTTTCTAACACTTGGTTCCTTGAAAGTGTCTCAAGTGCTCTTAGTGACACTGAGCTCTCCTTTTCGCCCCTGGAATAGGTAAGGGTCTTCTTTAAGAAGCTGGGTAAGAAGGGGAATTTGTGAAAGTACAATACACTTCCTAGCAGGGAGGTCTGCTGGGAGCTAGCCGGGGTCTACCAGCACTGGCCTTGGTTCTTACAGTCTGTTCACTGTCTCACCGCCTGTGAGATTCTTGTCCCTCATCCTTAGGGTTCCCGTTGTTACCGATTTAACTCCCCTGGAATAGGTAAGGGTCTTCTTTAAGAAGCTATTTGAGTAAGAAGGGGAATTTGTAAAAGTACAATACATTTCCTAGAAGGGTGGTCTGCTGGGAGCTAGCCAGGGTCTACCAGCACTGGCCTTGGTTCTTACAGTCTCTTCACTGTCTCACTGGCTGTGAGATTCTTGTCCCTCATCCTTAGGGTTCCCGTTGTTACCGATTTAACCCTAATATTCCCTGTAAACTCACTGTCCCCCTGTAAGATACATGAGCGGCCTGAGGTTCTCGCCATGGCTCTTCTGCACGTCCGGCTGTGAGCTAACGCTTGCCTCACCTTGATGGGAAACTAGGTGCCTGTGTTTGAGGAACACTGTGATGGTCTGTTTCAGTTGTCAACTTGACACAATCCAGATCCACCTAGGATAAGAATGTAGATGCAAAAGCCTAACTCTCACCTCAAAAGGCATAACGGAGCTTATTCTGGAGGCAAATATGACTGACCGCTGCCCAGGAACAGATTCAGCTGTGGGAAATGTGATCCGGGTTGCAAAGGAAGAGACCACCACCACTCCAGCTAAAGCGTCTGTCTGGACACGGCGAACCTTTACTTCCGGTCGGAAGGCTGCACTACTCACAACAGAGATGGAGAGGTAAGCACGCAACAGGAGACGTGACAAGGTTTTACCCTAATTCCTGGGGCAGCAGTCCTGGGTCACGTCCCCTTGAGTGGGGTTTGACCTCACAGTCTCTCCCGGTTGGCTAAGAATTGGTAAAGGAAGGAAAGAGAAGTGGAGGGGTTGACCAGAGGGGGAAGGGCTCAGCCTGTCCCCCATCCCAGGCCAGCAATTCCTGGAATGCACCTGGACTCTTTTCCTTCCAAAAGTTTTGTAGGGTGGGTGTTGGGGGAGATCAGAAGATTGGAGTGAGAAGGCAGTCTGAGCACCAGCACGCATCGCTTGCTGCTTCTGGACCGCAGGCCCAGCGTGCAGAGGAGAAATACTGACTGTGGGAAGGGCGAGTGACTGGTCTCCTGCTCTCCTACCCTCTGGTCAGCTTCCCACTGAACAGTGTCTCATATGACTGCAACCCTCCCTCCAACTCTTTTCCCTGTAGGATTGCAATCACAGGGTACTCCCTGAAGGAAAAAACAAAACCCTAGGGTTTGTGAGAGAGGCTCTGCTCCTCTGGACCCCAGGAGGTGCCGTCTTGGGTTGATTCTCTAATAAACGTGCTTGTTCTATTGAGGTCGGTTCCTTTGTCTGTCTCTGCACCCTCCTGTGTTCCATTTCTAGCCACAGTGCATTCCTGCCAGAGCCGGAACCCCTTCTCTCCACCACGCCTTCACTGTCATGATGGACTGGACCCTCAAAGTATGAGCTGAAATTCCTTAGGTTGCTTAGCTGAGTTTTGTCACAACAGTGAGAACACTAACGCAGAGCGCTTGGCCGGAGTGTGTGGGGGGTGTGTGTGGGGGGGATTAAGCAGACCTCACCACCATGCCCAGATCATGGTGCAATCCTAAGGAGAAGAAACGTGTTTGGGTGTTTCCTTGTGTAAACTCCTGGAAGACTGACCATGGAGGAAGGTCGTTTGTGAGCTCCGCTGCGGACAGCAGCTGTAGAGTCCTGGAAAACAGAATGCCTCCCGTTCTTAGCCTTTGGGGGGCTGCTCTTCCTCATCCCTTTGGTCTGGGAGCTGATGGCAGAGGGGATGCGTTGTCCGAAGGCAGCACATGTGGGTGGGAAGCTCGAGCGAGATTTTCTCATGACCACTGTGTTTGTAGAAGTCAGCAGGTGAAATGAGATTTTTCTAGAAGAGGCAAGAATGGAAGATGCTAAACAGAGATGAAGGTGAAGAAAACCTGGACTTATTCTAATGGTCTAGGAATCGAAGCCCAAGGTTCAAAGTGAGGAATTTTGCAAGTAAAGAAACATGGTCCTTTCTTTGAAATCAGGGGGAATATATAGAAAGTGCCTGCGTGTTCCAGATCAGTGTTTCATGGTGAAACTCCACCAGAATTCAGGATGGGAAGGGAGCATGATAAAGAAGTAAAAATGGAATCTGACCTTCAACAGATGCAGATAGCTTTATTAGCTACAGAGGCAAGCAGCCTTCCTGTGGGAACGGAGGTTGGGCATGGCTGTTGGGGAAGGTCTTGGATCTTTAAGTGGACCCAGAAAGTCCCAGAAAGGGGATCATACCTTTCCAGAATCCCAGAAGGTGGGGTGTACCTTCCTAGGTGGTATCCTGCCCCTTCCTGGGATCTGGAAAGGAGAGATGGGGAGTTCTGATAGGGGGACCAGGTATCTTCTGCTAGGTTGGTAAGGATCCAGATCATCAAGGAAGCTGATATAAAACCAGATGCCTTTTGCTAGGGGCCAATTGTTCTGAGATAGATGTATCCCCCTCCTCGAGTGGGGAAGCAGGGTGGGGGGATAGGTAGTTCATTCAGTCACTTGTCAGGCTGATTGTCCTTCACATCCTATATCTAGAATTATTCTCTGTTGGAAAATCTATACCTTCACCTCTGGGAGCCCATAAAACTTTCTTCTCGTCACTAACATTTTGATTGTTTCCAAAGTCCTTCCATGGAGATGAACTATTTGACTTTAACAGCAACCTTCAAAGAAAGCTGGAACAGGAAGAGTCAACATTCAGAGATGCACAGGCTTCAAGGAAGCTAGTTCAGGTGACAGTGCTCGTGTACTGTCCACCTCGTTATGGGACACAGAAAGGGACAGGCATGTGCCTTTGAACCTGGTACCGAGCTCCATGCACGAGAGCAAGTGAATTCATGTCACTGCACTGATACAGTTCATTAAATAAATGACATAAAGGATTTAAAAAGCACCCTGCATACCCAAAAGGAGGAACATTTTCCGAGGGGGTCAAAATCTTGATATGTAGAGGAACTGAGATGAATCTGGACCAGGCTGGGCATGTCTAATCTTTGTTTCAAACACCATCTAGGAGGAGGATTTGGGAGCTGCCTTCCTTACTCATTGTTGGCATTCAACATCTAGCTTAGACTAACGGGTTTTTCCTCGTGAATAAGGTTCACCAATGTCAGTCAGGCTGCTAGAACTTAAGAAATCTACACACAGAAGTTGCTTAAGTGTATACAGGTCACTTCCACATACTCTGGTCACATTTTTACACAAATATCCATAAGGTGCCCTTCCTCTACAAATTCATATTTTTACTTATCAGCTGACAAATACATATTTCAAGTTGCCAGTTATCATTTTAGTTTCTAAAATACCACTTTTGACATCTTGAATTTTTTTAGCTTTTTTTTTAAATGTGTATGAATATTTTGTGTGCATGTATGTAAATGTAACTGTGTTGTGCAATGCCCATGGAGGCAAAAAGAGGGTGTCTGATCCCCTGGAACTGGAGTTATGGACTGTTGTAGGCACAGCATTGGTACTGGGAACCCAACCTGGCTCCTTGGCAGTCAGTGCTCCTAACAGCTGGGCCATCTCTCCATCTCTCCAGCCCCCACTTTTTAAACATCTTTACAGCTGCTTTTTGCATGATAACTGAAATGATTTGCATACTTCAACATAAGATACTGAAGGCAAACTAAGTTAAAGTGTTGCACAGATGCCTGCAGGTTGTCCTATGACAACCATACATACCTATGCCATGGTATGTACCCCCCAAAACAGAAATAAATGTAGTTTAAGAAACAATAGAAACAAAGGCTGAACTCACTCAGAGGTCTCAGAAAACACAGCTTTTGGATACCAATAGCATGCTTCATTATGAATTCAAGCGCATTGAGGGAACATGCATTAATTATTCAGAACATAATTCTGGAAATGGATGCTGAAGACTGAATACAAAGAGGCACAGGATTAGTATGGAAGAAATGGAAATATTCTAAAATTATGAACAGAAAAGCATCAGAAATATTGCAATGATTTGAATCTAGGTAACATTTCTCAGTATACGAAAACTGAATAGAAAATACTGACTTCTACTAAGAGGATGCAAATGGTTTTCAGCATTTTATTGACAAGGATAAAGAATAGTGATAAAACACAAGCAAATTCAGCATCAAGGTTTTCAATTTTATTTGGGTAAACTCATCAATATATAATGTGTTCTCAAACCGGCCACTTCAAATAGGTGAAAAATAGACATGAAATAAAGCTATATAAATTATAGAAAAGCAAAGTCATTGTCTTTGTTTTAATTTAATCTACTTAAGGCAAAGTTTGCACCCATTAGATTACTTGAAGAATCCACGCCACCTATACCTGTCAGCAACAATGCATACCAGACACATTAGTAAACATCTGTGCTACCAACATCTTATTATTATACTGTTAATAATAAGTATAGGCAGGAAATGACCAAACACTTCTGTCACAGTTGACTACTTATTATGGTTACATGCTTATGTATGGCTTGCTTCATGCCTATTCACCTTTTGCTGACTCTGAAATTTACCAAGGAGGGAATGCTGGCCATCTTGAATCGCTTGGCCACACCTGAATTATCCTAGAAACGCAGTCAGGGGAGGCGTGTTGGAGGAAAGTAGTGATTTCAGTCCTGCAGTGATCAGTCTGTCCCCAGCCTCCAAATGGCGATTCTCTGTTTCAGAATGGCTGATGGGTTTGCCACAAGTAGCAACAGCAATGGAGAGACTCCAAGTTCACTCGTGCAGGGAGTCCTTGTGCCTCACTTCTCAGCTGCCCCAGCTGGAGCGGGAGGACTCGTGCCCTAGCCCTGCCTCGGTGCTGTTTGGTCACCTGCAGTCCACCATCTCTTACCAATTTTCCTGACAGTGATTCTTTTTATTAACAATGTTTCATTGATTCCAGAATTTGATCACATTCAGGCCCCTGCCTGCTCCAGTCCCTTCCCACAACCCCCAGGAGTTCATATTCCCTATTGCTGATCTCTGCCTCCCGCATGTTCCCAAGTACAGATCCAGACTCTGGAGTCCAGTCAACCTACTAGGGGTCACACCACTGAGGAAAAGTGACGCTGTCTCCCAGCATCCATCAATTGTCAATAGATACTTGGCTAGAGCTGGGGCCCCCGCCTCCCTTCGTCATCCATGCTGGGCCCCCGCCTAGCTTGGGTTTGCACAGGTCTTGTGCATGCTGTCCTAAGTGTTGCGGGTTCACAGGTGAAACTGTGGTGTGGTCTGGTACTCTGTGGTACCAGACAGTACCGTTTTCTTGTGTTCACCTCTGGTTCGCTCTTTCCATGCTCCTTCCACAGTGACCTCTGAGGAGGTAAAACACAGGTGTCCCACTTAGGTCTGAGCATCTATGGTCGCTCGTTTGTCTATTTGTGGGTCTCTGTGCCAGTCACCATCTGCTGATAGAACAGCCTTCTCTGGTGAGAGTTGAGAGACGTACTAATCAATATGTCATAACATATGACATAAAGTCACTATGAGTCTAATCTTGTGTCTATTTAGTGGAGTCGTAGCAGTGGGCTTTCCCCAATGGCCTGTGGTTTGTCTAGGCTCTTTCCCTGATAACAGTGTCTGATATGGGCACCCTGTTCTGAAGCAGGCCTTAAATCCAATCAAATGGTTATTGGTTACTACCATAACATGTGTGCCACTAATGCACCACTGGGCCTGCCTGCCTTGCCAGTTGCCACTGCAGCTCACAGGGTTCATGTCTGGAATGAACATCCTCTTTTGGAGAGAGCTACCATAGATCCTCAACCCCAGTTGGCTGTTGCCACTGCACTTGGTCACCCTCCAGAACTGGACAGAAGACCCTATTGAAGAAGACTACACATCTGAGCCCTAAAACAAGTAGAAATCAAACTGGTACTGGCCTCGAAGCTCCATCTCTGCTGGTTAGATGTCATAGTTCCAGAAGGTGCTACTGGCAGAGAACGCTAATCCTCAGCCTCCTAGCTGGGAACACAGTTTCGCATTCCCTGATTATTGCAGAACTGTCCTTGTGTTAGGACTCAAGCACACAGGCCCGCTGAGAGCCATCCATGATGTGGCTACCAGCTCCCTCTGCTTCATGTTAAAGCTCAGAGGCAGAGCCGGGCTCAAGGGCTGTGGAGGCTAAGCTTAGAAATCGTTACATTGCTGACACGCTTTTCCGAGCATGCTCTGTGCTGTGCTGCTCATATACCCTGAAAGGTTCTCCTGTACACTTTAAAGGGTTGTTCTCTCAGCTATTCATAGTCTAGGATTTGGTTTCCCCATCACAGAAGACGTCCCTCAAGTGTAAACAGGTAACTTGTCTGTGGTTATTCAACTTTGGCGCAGAGGCTGACTTCGAACTCCGGACACACTGCAGAAATGGCCTTGGTTGTGCGTCCAGAAAGCACCCACTGAAAAACAAATACACCAGTTGCTGCAGATACGTAAGCAACGGTCTTCTGGAACCTTGGAGAAGACCTACGTCAAGCTCAGGTCTTAAAGGGAGAGACGTGCTTTAAGGGAAGTGGATCTCACAGGACAGAAAATAACTCCCAACTGGGAGAGGGTGTTCTCCGAGTGGTCTCACAGCGGGGGGCGGGGGGCAGGCGATCCAGGAGGACCCCGCCACAGGCTGAGGCTATCTACCCATCCCTGGGAATCTGAGGAGGAGCGTTACAGAGGGGAACTGGGAGTACCTGACCTGGGGAGACCGGTTGGAACAGGAAGCACTCAGCCTGTTGAAGATGGAGCGGGAGGATCAAGGGGAAAGGGAGCCAGGGCACCCGGAGGCGAGGGCCAGGGCAGATGTCCCCAGGGAGGCCGGGAGAGGAGCGAGGCCAGGTGTCCCTGGGGACCCCGGAGTCCTTGGGGAGGCAGGCGGCCATGAGGGACTGGAAGGCCTTCGGGGCCAGGGCGGGTTGGGGGTCCCCGGGGAGGCCAGCCGAGGGGAGGGGTCAGGGGTGTGGAGAGAGGCGGACCGGGTGGAGGAGTTTGCAGAGGCCCGCGGGGTGGCTGTCCCCGGGGGCGCAGAGCCAGAGAGGCGGGGAGAAGGGCGGGAGGGGGACCGCGCAGGGGTGGAGGCCCCTCAGCGGCGGGGCAGGAGGGACACCGCGCAGTCTGGCGGGGACCAGAAGTCCTACCCGGAGGCCAAGCTGCGGAGGTACTGCGCACGGTGGAGGAGGCCCAAGACCCTCACTACAGAGCAGCAGAGCTCCGGCCGGGACCAGACCCAGAGCCCGCAGCAGAGGCGGAGCGGCGGGCTGAGCCTCCAGGCAGCCCCATCCCCGGGGTCGGAGTCTGCGGAGCCTGCGGGGTCCGAGCCTCCGGGGCCCCTGGAGGCCCCGGGGCCGCAGTCGCCCCGGGTGTCCGCCGCGCCGGATGCACCGCGTGTGCCCTCCTCCAGGGAGCCCTCCCCCGGGGTGCAGCCGCCGTTCCACCCGGGCGCCATCCGCTCCAGCCTCCGCACCGAGACGTCGCGCGTGTCTCAGCGGTCGGCCGCCCCCGGCCTCTCGCTCACCTTTGCCTTCAACGAGCTGGCGAAGATGGGGGACCCGGACCTGCTGGAGATGCTGCAGGAGGAAGGTAGGGGAGCCGGCGGGCGCGGACTTCAGGGCGCACCGGGACCCGGGGACGTTGGTGGCCGGGGGGCTCCGTCCCGGGAACGTTCGCGGCGTGGCGAGCCCCGGGCGGTGGGTGAGGTTCTGCGTCATGCGATGGCCCCTCCTGGCCTGAGAGGCACCTGTGACCCCGTGACCTGGGGCGCCCGCCCGGGACCCTTCTGGGTCCTAGTGATCCGCTGGTGCTGCGCCTGGAAGAGGGGTGTTCCCAGGGGAGAGCGCAGATGGCGACCTGCCCCCGGGAGCTGGCCCGGAGGTCTCCAGCCCTTTGCAGACCTCCAGGTGGGCTTTGACACGGTGATTCTGAGATGGGCGCCCTGAGGTCTGTCCTCCTGATATCCCTGTGCCGTGTGTGTGTGTGTGTGTGTGTGTGTGTGTGTGTGTGTGTGTGTTATTGTTGTTGGGTTGCTTGTTGTCTGCTTTAACTGAAGGCTTAGCTCTGTTCAGACTGTCAGTTCTTGGCCGAGATCCTGGAGCTGATTTCTAGTCTGGCTCTATTTTAGTAAACACAGTTTTTCAAAACGTGCCGGCTTTTTCTGGCTGGAAACTCCACCACCTCAGTTTCCTAGGTGATACTGTGATTGTGCCCTGTTTAGCATCAGATCTAAACACTGAAACAGGCGTTTGTTGTTTTGTTCCCTTTTTAAGGGAGGGGATATGATCTCTCACTCTGTAGTGCAATCAGGACTTGAACTCACAGAAATCCCCCTGCCTCAGATATCCAAGTCTGAGATTAGAGGCATAAGCTCCCACCCCTGGCTCCTAAAAGGGATGAAAAAATGGGAGGTCTTACTATTCAGTCTTAAAAGGATCATGAAATAAATGTTATTCCCCCTCCCTTTACTTTCATTTTCTTTATTGAGGGTCTCCCTGTAGCCCCAGCTGGCCAGGAGCCTCCTAGGTAGACCAGGCTGGCCTCAAAGCCACAGAGATCTGCCTGCTTTTGCCTCTAGAGTGCTGGGATCAAAGTGTGCTCCCAGAACCCAGTTTCCCTCTCCCCATCTAAAAATACCCTAATTGAGATATACTCTAAATTCCACAAAACTTTATACTTAAAGTATAAAGTTCAGTGATTCCACTGTATTTACAGATTTTGTAACCATTACCATACAGTAATTTTAGAGCAGTTCCATGATCCCAGCTGGCAGTCCCCGCAGCACCACCCTGTCCCTCACTGCTGCCAAAGATTTTCTTAGCTCAGACACTTCAGAGAAATGGAACCTTAAAGTTTGTGGTCTTTTGAAATGGATGCTATATATTGGCATGCTTTAAAGTTTGTTCATGAACCCATGCACTGTTCCTTTTAATTGATAAGGATCGTGGTGTTGTGGAGAGAAACCACACCTCTCCAGCCAGTGGACATAAGGTAACCCTCTACCTTGGTACCACAAAAAACACAATGAATGTTCATTTATGTCATTGTTTGAACATAGATTTTCATTTTTCTTTGGACTATCACAGGAAAGTATATGGATCATGTAGTCACTCTCTATATTGAGTATTTTGAGAAATGAATACACAGTTTTCTAAATGTCTGCATAAGTTTATGTTCCCACCAGTAGTGTGTCAGTGTTCCAACTTCTTTGAAGGGAAAAAAATTAGAGGGAAAATGTGTATGATGTAACATTCTCTGGATAATGAAGAAACATTTTTTGATCCAGCATCCTGAAAATGAGCTACTTCTGAGGGTCATTTGTATGGCGCTCAATGCACTTTAGGCTCAGGATGATTTTCCCTTATTAGAAGCTGTAGGTGTGCTAGCAACCTTCAGCATGAGGTCATAAGCAGCAAGCATCTATCCCAGGAGAATTCAGAACTTTCCCCAAAACTTTTCTCTTAGTAAAGGCCTTTGTGGTCTACATTGTTCCCTGGTGTGATCATGGCTGTTCTGACTTGGATGGAGATAGGGGAATCTACACAATAAGAGTACCACATAATTGATAGTTGAGTCTGGTGTCTGCATCCTGCCCATATTTCTGGACCCAGCAACAGGGCACTCGGGAACAGGGACTCAGGAGCAGAGTGGGTGGGGCTGCGTGGGGCTCCTCAGGCAACGCGTGTTTTTCTAGATGTAAAATCAGAATGTCAGTCTCTTTTCTGGGCGGGTTTTGATGCCTGTTGTTTAAATTCCTCTCTTGCTGTCACCAAGTCAGCACTGGGGAAAATAGTTTAGGAGTTTAGCACTGGGAATGGAAGTTTAAAAGTTGCTTGTGAAGTCCCTTGCATTTCTACAGCTATATTAAACACTGTGTCTAATGAAACCACCTGCTCTCTTAGTCATGAGAACACTTGATTTCACGTGCAGTCATTCCGTGACAGGAATACGTTCTGAAACAGATGTTAGGTGGTTTCATCACTGTGGAGCATTGGTGTGCTTACAAAAGCTACTCCTGCACACCAGGGCACAGAAAAATCCTGGGAGCACTGTCTGGTGTGTGGTCTGATACTGGTATAAATGCTAGTCATGTCAGCACATTTATTTTGTGCTACCAGTAAGTGTGTAAACTGAGAAGATCAGTTGGCAGACACAAGGGCTATTTTGGGCTTTGCTGGATAGTATGTTCCTGGTTGTATGCACTCCCTAAGACTGGTCCCTAAATGAGTCTCTGCGCTGACTGGTACCAACGCGTCACCTCCTTGTTTCTAGCCCACAGGGAGACTCCAGAGGAAAGTCAGAAATTCCATGGCGCTGACTTGCAGTTGGTTCCAAGTTTTGTCTCCTCAGGACTCTTGTTTTTTAAAAAATAAATTTAAATATTTTTATTTTTATTTTATGTATGTGCAAGTATGTATGTCAGTGTGACTGCTACACATGTGCACATACCCACTGAGGCCAGGAGAGGGTGCCAGGTCCCCTGGGGCAGGAGTTGCAGGAGGCTGTGAGCCATCTCACATCTCACATGGGTGCTGGGATGACCTCTTAACCACTCTCCAGACTCAGGGCTCTTGTGTTAACAGATTACTGATAACTTCCTTAATCCAGGGTGGTATGAGATGTCTGAGGTGTGAATATCTGTGTGTGAGATAATGGTGAGCCCTGTGTGTGTGTGTGTGTGTGTGTGTGTGTGTGTGTGTATGTATGTATGTAGATAAAATTCTATTTTCTTGAGTCTTTCTGCTTTTCAGAGGATTCAGCATACAAAATGTCTCATGAGAGGGTTTGAGGCCAGGCTAGAAAGGAAAATGTGAAATGTCAGCTGGGCTGAGCCAGAGAAGACAAAAGATTAAGATTCCAGGGAAGGAAATCATGAGATTAAAGGCTGGTGTGGAGGCCGGGCAGGGCTGGGGGAGGCCGGAGGACTGCTTGACCATCCTCAGATCCTTTATGTGGATTTAGATTAGTGTTGAAAGTTGAAGCAAAGATGAGAC
>NW_008339002.1:69752-71497 GCF_000622305.1 Nannospalax galili
TGATGGGTTGTAAGTGGTACACTTGTCTGTGAATAAAAGGATCTATATTTAGAATACAGTAAGAAATTACATTAGTCTAGGGATGTGACAAAGCTAGGTTTTTCTCTAGATCTGTGACCTCTCCTGCCATGTGTCTGGCTATGTTTACAGTACCGCACATGAGTTCCTTCCCATTGCGTGGAACTTAAGTTCAATTAGACAGGTCTTGATTACCCCCATGATAAAAGTGCAGCTGCTGTCCCAACAGAGCTAGTTTGCTGTGCCAGTCATTGCTGTGGGTATTGGGCTTTACAGCTGGGTGGGACCATTGATTGGTTTTCTCCCTTAGCAGCTTGCATAGTGTCTTCTGATACCATGACAGCTAGCCTACAGGAAGGAGGCTTCCAGGTCAGTTCCCACTCCACTGCTTCAAACCTTCTGTCCAAAGTATGTCTTGACTTCAGCAGTGGGGTCTTACCTTCCAGTTCTTGGAGGAAGTCAAGGGCTGTGGCGATAGCCTGTTATTTTGGGAGTGCCTTGGACTACCCTGAGCCACAGCTCCAGTGGAGGTTCCTCCTGCTTGGCTGTGTGTTTCTTGCTGTATAGCCTTCAGCTGTGCACCTGCACGCATTTATGCCTGCACGTATTTATGCGTATTTGTCAGCAGGGCTTTGAACTAATCCATTTCCCCCTGGGTTTTCACAGCACCTAAGCATTATTTAATCTCTTCTCTCTCTCCCCCTGTATAACCATCCCCCCTCTCCCTTCCACTGTAGATTTGTCACTCAGGGCTGCAGATCTCACAGACACTTACTCTCTGTGTGTGACCAGTTGTGGAACTCTGCAGTAGTTTCCATCTGTTGCAATACTTATCTGTAAATATAAGGATACATATTTAGCATATAGTAAGAAATTACATTAGTCTAGGGATGTGACAAAGCTAGGTTTTTCTCTAGATCTGTGACCTCTCCTGCCATGTGTCTGGCTATGTTTACAGTACCGCACATGAGTTCCTTCCCATTGCGTGGAACTTAAGTTCAATTAGACAGGTCTTGATTACCCCCATGATAAAAGTGCAGCTGCTGTCCCAACAGAGCTAGTTTGCTGTGCCAGTCATTGCTGTGGGTATTGGGCTTTACAGCTGGGTGGGACCATTGATTGGTTTTCTCCCTTAGCAGCTTGCATAGTGTCTTCTGATACCATGACAGCTAGCCTACAGGAAGGAGGCTTCCAGGTCAGTTCCCGCTCCACTCCTTCAAACCTTCTGTCCAAAGTATGTCTTGACTTCAGCAGTGGGGTCTTACCTTCCAGTTCTTGGAGGAAGTCAAGGGCTGTGGCGATAGCCTGTTATTTTGGGAGTGCCTTGGACTACCCTGAGCCACAGCTCCAGTGGAGGTTCCTCCTGCTTGGCTGTGTGTTTCTTGCTGTATAGCCTTCAGCTGTGCACCTGCACGCATTTATGCCTGCACGTATTTATGCGTATTTGTCAGCAGGGCTTTGAACTAATCCATTTCCCCCTGGGTTTTCACAGCACCTAAGCATTATTTAATCTCTTCTCTCTCTCCCCCTGTATAACCATCCCCCCTCTCCCTCCCCAGTTAAAGCACCCCCATTTTCCCCATTTCCCCCTTGATAACACTTGTGCCCTACTAGCCCCCCTCTCTCTTGAGCTCCTTGTTCCACTTCATCCCTGTTTTAGTTTGTTTCTTCATTGCTGTGACAAAACACTCTGACCAGTACCAACTTGGGGAGGAAAGGGTTTATTC
>NW_008339002.1:72442-105636 GCF_000622305.1 Nannospalax galili
TTTTAATATTTTTACCTGTCTCTATTACTGTTAGATATTTAAGAAGCCATTACAGTTTATTATGATGTGTGTGTGTGTGTGTGTATTTTCTATGTTTTCAGAATATATCTTAACTCTTCCTGAATTTATATTTATTGGAGATAGTCTGTAAGTGGTAGTAACATCTCATTTCTGTTGTGTTATTTTCTCAAACATATACGATTATGTAGGAAGTCTTTGACTAAAGTAATATTTCACTGTGTCCAAGATCATTACAGAATAAAAATCATAATCCTCTGTATAACACTCTAGAGTGCCAGAAACTTATTGTTCATGTGTGCCAGCCCCAGTAACTAAACACATTACCATTATGAAGATGATATGGGTGCTCAGATAGCGATTTCCTCTTCTTAGAAACTGGGAGAACTCTGACGATTCCAGAAAGCAACAGAGAAAATGGCATCTCCCCACAGGGGCGTGAAGGCAGCCCTCTGATGCAGTGTTGCTCAGTGGGTGTGATGTTCCCTGTTATTTTGCTATGATGAAACACCGTGACCAAGGCAACTCATCGAAAGAAGAGTTCATTGGGCTTAGGGTTCTAGAGGGGCAAGAGTCCGTCATGGTGGGAGCGTGGCAGCCAGAACAGAAAGCAGTGTTCACATCTTCAAACAGGCACAGGAAGCACAGAGAGAACCTGGAAGTAGAACCAGGCTGTGAAGCCCCAAGCTGCCCGCAGTGACCTGCTTCTCTAGCAAGGCCACACCCCCTAAACGTCTTCAAACTGCACCGAGGCTTAAGCCTTTGGGAAAGGTTCTTATTCAAACCCCGCAGTGGGTTTTGGCTGTGGTTTCATGAGTGCGTTCATCAGAGTTATATTCATGTCTTAGTTACTGGTATCATTCTTGTACCTTAGGATGTCGAGCTCTGCCCTTAGACCATAATGAGTTTTTGGAGAAACACGTTTTGGAGGCTGTTTTGAAAAATGTAGTTTTCGTTCATGTTCGTTTGATATTTTTCTTTGATTTGTGTTGTTTTGTTGAATCCTCATTGCTTTCCTATGTAGACTTTGAACACAGACCAGTCATACATTGTAATATATCTTTCCTTTTCCTATTTCATCTAGGGTTAAGAGCCAAAGAAATAGACCTTGGCCTCCAAGGGAGTGAGGTAAGTTGAATATGCACCTATCAGCTTCACCCTATGCAAAAAACAAAGGCCAAATCTAGGCTAGGAAGCTCTCAGACGTGTGTCTGCTCCGTCCCCTCTTATTTATCCCTCCACTCTGACCCTCTGATCTCTAACATGCTCATCTGAACTTAGGCACATTATACCTCTCACCTGATATTTAGATGCAATATTAGATAGTTCTGATATTCTCACTCGAGGAAATCCATCTGCAATAGTCAGCTTCAGCTGTCCGTTTGACACATCTGGGACAGGGAGATCTCGAATGAAGACTTTTCTCCATCATGCTGACCTGTGGGCACATCTGTGGAACATTTTCTTGATTGCTGGTTGATGTAGGAGGGCCCAGCCCACTGTGGGCAGGTGGGCCTGGGCTGTACAAGAGCAAGTCAGGGGAGCAAGCCAGTAAGCACTGTTCCTCCGTGGTCTCTGCTTCAGTTCCTGCCTTAAGTTCCCTTGATGAGGGACTACACCTGTAAGCCAAATGATGTCTTTCCTCCCGGAGTGGGTTCTGGTCAGTGTTTTATTAAGCCACATAAAGCAACCTGGGCCATCCTTTCAGAAGAGATTGGCTGTCAGCCACAGGTTTGCCTAAATGGACAGAATACGCTGCTTGATTTAAGACTTCTGTTAGTTCCAGGATTCCTTTGGCATTTATCCTGAGGTTCCCTGTGCAATAAATTCAGATGGGCTAGGTTTTGCTGTGGGAGGAAGTAGCATTCGGTCAAACTCTGTGGGAAGGGTAATGCTGATTATGTGGGGCATCTGTGTATGCTGTAGTTATTGGCATGCAATATCTTCTTATCAAGGGTCATGTTGACTTGGGTCAGATAATTCAGGAACTAAGAAAGCAGGAGAGGTGGCTGAGTGGTTAAGAGCATAGTCTGCTTTTGCAGAGGACCCAGGTTTGGTTCCCAGCACCCATATGGCTGCTGTTACAGGATGGAGTTCGCAAAAATATGTGGGGCATCTGTGTATGCTGTAGTTATTGGCATGCAGTATCTTCTTACCAAGGGTCATGTTGACTTGGGTCAGATAATTCAGGAACTAAGAAAGCAGGAGAGGTGGCTGAGTGGTTAAGAGCATAGTCTGCTTTTGCAGAGGACCCAGGTTTGGTTCCCAGCACCCATATGGCTGCTGTTACAGGATGGAGTTCGCAAAAAATCACCAACATTACTTTAAGAGAAGTAACAAGATTAATTTTATTTTCTGACAGGCCAGGCTATCTCGGGAGTAGAAGCAGCTCTGATGATTGTCAGGTCAGAGTTTTTATAGAATTACAGAATTATTATTAAAACAGGACATTTGGTCAGGTTTGTACAACATAGCAGAACTTTGAATCTATTAATCAACAACCAGTCACTATACAGACAAGTGACACAGTCATATAACTTGGCAATCAGCTTTGTAATTTTAAAATTAGTTAACTGCCTAGCCATAATAAGTATAGTAAGAAAGCTGGAGTCAGCAGTTACTGGTGGTCAGACAGTAACAGGATAACAAGGTGGTCTTATGCCCTGTGTCAAGGTGACCCAAGACAGCAAGCGGATTACAGAAGTGAAAACAAGCCGGTTAGCCAGATGTAGAATGTCGAATTAGCATATCCCACGGTTCATGGTTAGGACAATTTCCCAAGACCCAAGGTTGCCCCCCTTTTCCTTTCGGTGTGGAGCAGAGTTGCTGTTGAAATGGCTCCAAACAAAATGGAGTAACTTAGGGAAGTTTACCGACGAGTTCACTAACAACCATCCATAAAGTCAGTTCCAGGGACTCCGATGGCCTCTTCTGAGCTCCATGAGAATTGTACACCCATGGTGCACGCACATACATGCAAGCATAATTATACTGGCATAATTATAATGTATTCCTCACACTGTTTAAATTTAATTACATTCCATGTTACTTTCATCTGTGGAAACTTTACATATCTGTATGCGTATACATATATATTCATGTTCCAGACAAGCTTCTGGAGTTATGTCCAGCATGTATTTGTCATATAGCACAGTTACAAGTAAAAATAGTGTCCCTGAAACATCTTTTTAAAAACTGGCAATGTTTGGGGTTATTAGAGATGATCGTACTACTGAAGCTTTAATTCTCAGGAAGATGGAGTGGAAGCAGCAAGCCCTGTTCTACCCAGGAGGGTTACGACTCATGGGCATCATGTGTAGAGCAGCCTAAGAGGACGGTCCCAGTTAGGGAGCCGGTCCACCAGGAGGCAGCCTCGGCGGAGGAACAACCAAGATCAATTGCCTGGGTCCGCTCTCTGTTTTAGACATTGCAGACTGTGGCTAGAGCCTCCAACAGCCCAGAACTACAAACAGAGCCAGCAAAGCTTCAAGAAATGCTTGTTTGACATAAGTGTGACCTGGCGACACAGCAACCTTCAGCCAGTGCCGCCCAATGGCAGTCTATCACAGTGGAGGGAAACCATGCCGATCTCCACCCCTCTATCAGAACTTAAATGAACAGACTGGATCCTGCTCTCCCCAGTCCCCAATCCCAGACCACACAAGTGGTCATAAATTACTCTGACCACTGGCAGAGTTGGTGAGGAAGGCAGAGGCGAGGTCCAGAGTATCCATCCCCTCTGGGTGCTAACAAGACCCACTTCCCGCTCACCCCTCCTCAGAGGAGACTATGTGGGAACCAGGACTCCCACCCTACTAGTGGGAAAGCTGTGCCTTGCCCTTCTCTGCTGGGAGGTGTCAGAGGAGACCAATGGGGAGACTGGACTCCCTCCCCACTAGAACCACAGGTTTCCCTTGGAGAGGGAGCTTTCTAGGTGCTCCTGAGAAGCGCCTTCCACACCGACTCCACCAGGGGACCATGGAGGTCTTGCAGGGAGCAGTGTTGAGGCAGTCTCCTTTCCAGCTAGGCTGAGGTCAGGGAGGCTCTGGGGTGAGCTTGGACTCCCACCACTTCTCAGTTGCTAGATTTGCTTCTAACCCACCCCCTAGCTGGGTGGCAGAAGCAGGAGGAAGCTGGACTTGAACTCCTACCTGGTCCGGAGCATCTCCTGCCTACTCTGCCAGACCAATCTGCAGATTTAGGTAAGGCCAGGAGTTTCAAACCGATATCCCCCAAATCCACATTTCTATGGAAAATGATGGCTGATACCAAAAATAGATGGACCTGCACAAGGAACTGGGTGACACCGCTGAGGACAGAAAAACACAGCTTGTGAACACAAAATCTGAACTTTTAGAACTGAGCGGTAGAATAATTGTATAAATCCCTAATAAAAATGATAAAGTCATTGTGTGAAAACCAACAGTCCACCACATTAAAAATTTGACATCACCAAATTTCAACAGTTTATTGAAAACACCTATATAAACAATCTCATATGTAACTATTGTTATATAAATTGCAACCAGCAGGGCAAACGGAGTGGAGTGATTCAGTGATCCTCTGGACTATTTTAGTGAATTCCTGTGAGGCTATGAATTATTTCACAATAAGAGCAACATAGCTTTTAGGTTGACAATTTTCCTACACCCAGTCAAAAAACATAAGAAACCATGCAGCAATATATATATATATATATGGAGAGAGAGAGAGAGAGAGAGAGAGAGAGACATACACAGGGATATCTTTACTAGAGTATGTGAAAATGCTGTGGCAGTGTGTCCATTGTAGGATAGAATGGAAGAAATCCTTGAGGAAACCAGTAGCCCCAGCTGGCCTGGAATTCACTATGTAGACCAGACTAGCCTCGATTTCATAGAGATCCACCTGCCTCTGCCTCCCAAGTGTTGGGATTAAAGGTGTGTGCCACCAGTAAATAAAGTTCTAAACAAAAATATTAGAATACAGCACCCATCCAAGTATTAGATTCAGGAATCTATTCAGAGATACCTGGAATCATCAGTGGCTTTTATCCAATGGCAAATTTGTAGAGATGATTGACGTCTAGGCACTACAAGTCAGAATGTACAGAAATTCTGGATTCATTGTTTCAAAAGGATATTTTACACTTTCACAATTATTTAACTTTTTTCAAAAGATCTATTTTCAGGCTGGGCATGGTGGCACACACCTTTAATACCAGCACTTGGAGGCAGAGGCAGGCGGATCTCTGTGAGATCAAGGCCGGCCTGGTCTACATAGTGAGTTCCAGGCCAGCTGGGATTGCAGGGAGACCCTGTCTCAAAAAGGCAAAAAAGAAAAAGATCTATTTTCGTTTTAAAAGAATATTTTTAGTATTTTATTTATGTGTATGAGTGTATTGCCTGCATCTGTGTAAGTGCACCCATGTCATGAAATGCCCACAAGGGTCAAAAGAGGGCATAAGATTCCCTGGAACTGGAGTTACAGAGAGCTGTTAGCCACCATGTGGGTGCTGGGAATTGAACCCAGGTCCTCTGCAAGAGCAGTCAGTGCTCTTAACCATCGAGCCACCTCTTCAACACCTGGATTCATTTTCTCAATTATGTGGTGTGTGTGTGTGTGTGTGTGTGTGTGTGTGTGTTTGTGCACACATGTGTGCATTACTTCTCACATGACTGCATGTGCACAGAGGGGCCACAAGAGGGCATCAGATTGGAGTTTGGGTTACAGGCAGTTGTGAGCCATCTGATGTGGGTGCTGGGAAGTCAAATCAGGTCCTCTGTAAGAGCAGCAAGTGCTGTGAACCACTGAAGCATCTCTCCAGACCCACAACTGTTGGATTTTTAAAGGGTTAAAAATCTAGAGTGCTAACTCTGGTTTACTCCTAGTAAAGACTGACAGTAAGCCTTATTATCATCTTTTTAGCAACCCCCAAAATATCTGGGAATCAAAATGATACGATAAATATTGTAAATTTATCATATAGCCACTAGAAACTATGCAAAAATTACTCTTTAAAAGCCAATATGGGGGCGTGAGAGATGGCTCAGCGGTTAAGAGCACTGGCTGCTCTTGCAGAGGACTTTTTAAAAGCCAATATTGGGGCGTGAGAAATGGCTCAGCGGTTAAGAGCACTGGCTGCTCTTGCAGAGGACCAGAGTTTGGTTCTCAGGACCCACATGGCAGCTAGCAGCCATCTGTAACTCTAGTTTCAGAATATCTGATGCCTGCTTACAAGTCCACGGGCACTGCATGCTTGTGCTGCACACGCACATAAGTGAAACCCTCATCCCCATAAAGTAAAAATAAATGATTCTCTTGTTCTAAATATTTCATTCATTTTTATTTTTGTATGTGAGCGTATTGCTGGCATGTAGGTAGGTGTACCCATGTCGTGCAATGCCTGGGAAGGTCAGAAGAGGGCGGCAGAGCCCCTGGAACTAGAGTTGCATATGGTTGTTAGCCACCATGTGGCTGCTGGGAATCAAACCCAGGACCTCTGCGAAAGCAGCCAGTGCTCTTAACTGCTGAGCCATCCCTCCAGTCCCAAATAAATGATTCTTAAAAAAATAAAGTGAATATTCATTGCTGTATGGACATCATTGTATAGAGATGCAGATGCACTCAAGATTACATACATAGCTTTACATAAAGAGCAAAATGTTGTGTGGAGTACAATGAAGCTATGTGAATCGGCGTAGGAATGCATTTACCAAGTTGTGGAGCTGAGACTGAACATGTCGTCTAACTTTTGAGATACTCTCTTAATTACTTTACAACTGTGATGGTTTGACTGAGTTATCCCCCCACAGGCTCAAGTATTTGAACACTTGGTCAGTTGGTGGCACTGTTTTGGGGAAGGTCACTGGAGGACACACATCAGGGCGGCAGCCTTTGAGGGGCATCAGGGCGGCAGCCTTTGAGGGGCATCAGGGCAGCAGCCTTTGAGGGAGCGTCAGGGCGGCAGCCTTTGAGGGGCATCAGGGTGGCATGGCCTTGTCCCATTTCTGGTCCCCCTCTCTCTGCTCCCTGTGCTTGCCTGAAGATGTGAGCTCTCAGCTTTCTGCTGCGGCTGCCTCCTTCCGTCTCCTCCCACCTCCTGCCATGCCTGCCCCACCATGATGGACTCTTGTCCTTTTGGAACCTTAAGCCTAATGAGCTCTTCCTTCTGTAAGTTGCCATGATCATGGTGTCACAGCAACAGAGATCTTCATACAGAAGGTACCAGAGGGCTATGGCTGTGAAGGACTTGACCATGGTTTTCGGAGGCACACAGAAGACTTTGGAAGTTTGGACTAAAAAGCAGTTGAATCGTGTCAGCAGAACTTAATGGGTGTTTCTCTTAGAGGCCAGGATCAAGATTTTTCAGGGGGGAGATAGAAACAAGAGACATAAACAGCAACAGGGAAACCCTGGGAAGTCATGTGGCTGCTCTCTGCCCACAGCCTAAGAGCTCGCCTGAGGCTAAATGAAAATGTTATGGACTAATTTCTTTGAGGAAATTTCAAGACAGACTAATGAGTCAATGGTGTGGTTACTAATGGGGAGTATCATGCAGATCTACAATGAAAAGGAGAAAATGGGGCGCAAAGAAATACAAAATGTACATCTGGGAGAAGCAAAGACACTAAGAAGTTTAACGTGTCAACCAAAGCATGTCCAGGAAGTCAGCCCCACTCATAAGGAGGGGAGAGGCATTGAGGAGAGGTCCCCGGGTTGCTCTTGGACAACAGAAAGCGTGCGCTCGGGAGAAGAACCCACCGTTTAAGAGTCTAACGGTGAAAGGACAAGGCCTCAGACGCTGTCTGCTCTTAAAAATCCAAAGTACGCAAAGCTGCTGAAATCGTGGACGAAGGGGGCCAAGGTCCATCCAAAGCTGGCAGCCGGACTTGGCGCTGAGGGCTCATTGGTTCTTCCTCCAGGGCTTCAGAGAGCCGCCAAAGCCAGGCAGCATGTGTCAGGGGAGTCCCTGCGTAAGAAAGGCCCCGAGAGGCCATCAGAGAGGTCACTGTGTGAAGCTGTGAAGGTGAACCCCGGTTGGCAGTGGGGACCCCAAGATGGTGGAGATGCCAGAGCCGTGAGACACCTGCCAAGAAGAGCTGTATGCAGGGAGTGCTGCCGGCCCAAGGGAGAGATGTGTTTGCAGCCCAAGGCAGCGAATCTGGAGAGGCAGAGCCATCTAAGCCCTTTGGAAGGAGAGTCCCAGACACTGGACACGGAGCTCCCAGATTTGCTGTTTGCCGGTGGTTTTCGACCTTGCTTTGGCTCTGTATTTCCTCAGTGTGCCTCGATATTCCCACTCCTCCTCTTTAGAATGGGTATGTGTATTCTGTGGCATTGTGTGTTGGAAGTATAGAATTTGACTTTACAGGGGCTAACAGTTCAGAGACTGCCTTGAGTCTCAGAAGAGACTTTGGACTCTGAAATTTGAATAATATTGAGATGTTAAAAACTGTAGGGACTTTTGAAATTGACCTAAAAGCATTTTGTAGTATGATATACAAAATCATGAGCCTGTGGGGACCAGTGAGTGGAATGTGGTGGTTTGAATGGATTGTCTCCCATGGGCTCAAGTACTTGAACACTGGGTCAGTTGGTGGCACTGTTTCGGGAAGATCTTGAGCCTTGAACAGGTGTGGCGGTGCTGGAGATGTCAGTTGGGGTGGGCTTTGAGAGTTGGTAGCCACACCTATTTCTTGTTTTGTTCTTTCTGATTCCTGTGCCTGCTTGAAGATGTGAGTGTTGTTTTCTGTTCTGGCTGCGTCCTGTCACCTCCTGTCACCTCTTGCCGTGTCTGCCCCACTGTGATGGGCTCTCTCCCCTCTGGAGCCATAAGCCCAATAGACACTTCCTTCTATAAGTTACCTTGGTCATGGTATTTTATCACAGCAACAGAAAATGTAACCACCATAACAGTATTACTTCTTTAAGAATACTATTTAGAGGACCAGTTATAAAACCTGTCGGTGAAGCTAATCCAAGTCTGTATTTTACTTTGAAAGCTAATTTTTCTTATTTTTAATTTTTTGGGGTATTTAATTTTTCTCTGTATGAGTGTTTTGCCTGTATGTATGTCAGTAATCCTGTGCATGAAGTGACCAACACGGCCAGAGGAGGCCTCCCAGAACTGGAATTACAGACAGTATTTAGCCACCATGTGGCTGCTGGGAACTGAACCTGGATCCTTTGCAAGAGCAGCCAGTGCTCTTAACGGCTGAGCCATCTTTCCAGCCCAGATTTCTCAGTATCATTGCTTGGTTTTTGATGTGTTTAATTCAGCCTGATTTAGGTGACATTTTTGAGGAGGAAATCATTTTACTCTAGGTGACCTGGTATGTTGGCGTATGACAGTTCATAATAGTCTTATGATTTTAAAATGAATTTCAAGACATTGTCCTCATCATTCCTGTTTTGTCGTTGTTTGAGACAGGATCCCACTATGTAGCCCTGGACGTCCTGGAAGTCAGTATCTAGACCAGCCTGTCCTCAAACTCAGAGATCTTTCTGCCTCTCCCTCCAGAGTACTGGGCTTAAAGGCGTGCACCACCACACCCAGCCCATTTCTGATTTTATTTACTTGACTCTTTCTTAGTTGATCTAGCTACATATTTGTTTTTCCTGCAGAAGCAGCTCTTGTTTTTATTGATTTATTTTCTATTTTTTCTCTGTCTACGTCTGCTCTGATCTTGATGTCTTCCTTCGTTCCACGAACTTCTATGACACGATTATTTTTCTAGCCCACAGAGGTTTAACATTAGGCTGCCTATTTGGACTCCTTCTCTCCTGAGGTCGTTCCACATCTCCCCTTTGACTGCTCTTGCTTTCCGCGTTGGGCCTCTGTTGGCATTTGTCTCACATTTTCTGATGGTCGTCCTGCTTTTGGCATTTCACCAATAACCTGTGCAGGAACATGTTCATTTCCAGGGACTTCCCAGGATGCCGCCTGTTGCTTATTTATCATTTTATGAAGTTTCAGTTAGAAAGGACACAGGTCAGGATACCAGTCTTATCAAGGCAAGTGTGTTAAGCCTGTTTCTGGCCTCACATAAGATCTGTCCTGGAGATGTTCTGTGTATGCTCTGTGGCTCTGGGTGAAGATTCTGTATGTGACAGGAACACTTTGTGTAAGTGCACTTTAACTCTAGTATTTTCTTGCTAATTTTCTGCTGGATTGATCTGTCCACCTGAGGAGAATGGTATTAAAGTCCCACAGAATTTCTATATTGCTGTTGTCACCCACTGAAACAGAATCAGGAAGATACAGAATGTCTGACAGATCTATAGCAAATACAGAGATTGAAAAAAGCCCAGGACTACACGGCATGGTAACAGAACTACCAAACATTGGAAAAGAAGAAGTATTGATATTTTCAAACTCTTACACAAAAATGTAAAGAGAGATGAAAAACTTACAAGTACTTTGAGCCAAACCCAAAGTCATCGGTGTTAATAAGAATACCAGCCATTATTGATGATGAAAACCTGTGCATGTGTCTCTGGTGGTTTGAATGGGAAATGTCGCCCATAGTCTCAGGTCTGAACACTTGGGTCCCAGTTAGTGGTGCCATTGGGGAGGTTCAGGAGCTATAGTTTTGCTAGAGGCAGTGCGTTACTGGGGGTGAGCTTTGGGAATTTATAGCCTCACCCCACTTCAAGTTTTTACGCTTTGCTTTGTGTTTGTGGTTAAAGGTGTGATCTCTCAGCTGTCTGCTCCAGCCACCTGCTGCCACGCCTCACTCACCAGTAAGGACTCGCCCCCTGGAACCATAAGCCAGAATAAACTTTTCCCTAAGTCACTTTTGGTCATGGTGTTTTATTACAGCACTAGAAAAGCAATTGATACAAAGTCTTCAATACGGAAACTTAATTCAACAATATATCAAAGGCGTACTGATTACAATCATATGTGATTTATATCTGGCATGTAAGGTTGGTTTCTCATTAAAAGCTGTGTGGCATGTCACACTGATGGAAGGAAAGAGGAAAGCCCCTCCCTAGAGCCAGGATCAGCATGCTTTCTTTTTTTTAAAGAAAGATATTTTTTTTTTGTATTTTGAATTATGTGTATGTGTGTGTAGGTGGGTATATGCACATGAGTGCAGTGCCCACAGAGGCCAGAAGAGGGTATGAAATCCCTGGAGCTGTAGTTATAGGTGGTTTGGAGCTGCCTGATGAGGGTGCAGGGAGCTGGGAACTGAACTCAGGTCCTCTGCCAGGGCAGGAAAGCTCTTAACCACTGAGCCCTCTCTCCAGTCCTCAGCATCCTTTCTTGATGAAAAACTCTTCAGCAGTTTAGGTCTACAAGAACAGTTTCTCAACAAAGCCCAGTATGGGAGAACCCACAGCTGTCATGATCGTAAGAGCAGCTGAAGACGTTCCACCAATGACATGGAGTTGAATACACGTCCTTGCAGTTCTCTTCAACATGGTGCTGGACATAGACAGCAAAATAATTTAACAAAAAGAAGTGAACCAGGTGTTCAAATACTACTATTTTAAAAGGAGTATTTTAGTTTTAGTTATTGCTGTGTGTATATGTCCGTGGGAGTATGCATATATGAGTGTGGATGCCCGTGGAGGCCAAAAGATGGTGACAGACTCAGCTGCCCTACGTGGGTTCTGGAAACTAACCTTGGGTCCTCTGCAAGGCCAGCATTCACTCTTAGCCACTAGACCGTCTCCTCAGCCTCCAGGTGTCCAAATTTTAAACTGTAAGTAAGTAAGAGTATCTGTTTGCAGATAATATGGTCTGTTCTAGTTTGGTTTCTGTTGCTGAGATAAACTCCATGATCATAAAGGAACTCGAGGAGGAAAGGGTTTGTTTCCCCTCCAACTCCCAGGTCATGATTTCCTGCTGAGTGAACTCAAGGCAGGAATCTGGAGGCAGGACCTGAAGCAGAGACCGTGGAGAAGCACTGCTTACTGGCTTGCTTTCTTGGCCTAGGCTCAGCCTACTTTCTTACACAACCCAGGACCTCTGGCGCAGGGTGATAGCACCCACAGTGGGCTGGGTCCTTCCACATCACTCAGTAATCAAGAAAATGCCTCATGGACATGGCCACAAAGACAGTCTGTTCAAGACAATTCCCCCAGTTGAGTTTCCTTCCAGCAGTGTATAGTGGACAGCACATGCCCCAAGTAACTTTTGGTCACAGTGTTTATCACAGCAACAGAAAGCAAACTAGGGCAACATACACGAATTTTTCTTGAATTTTCTGTTTTTAAGAATCCCAAAATAATGTCTTGTAAGGTACTCGTTTTGGTAATTTTAAGCCAATGTCGAGCAGATAAAATGATAAGTCAATTCTGTGCTCTCCCTGTCGGTCTTGTTCAGAATCATGACAGTTACCGTGCCCTTGGCTGTTGTATTGGCATGTAGATGTTTTCAACCATTTCATGTGTTTCAGATTGTTTTATTATTTAGTAACACCACCCCCCATCTCTCTCTCTGTGTATGCCTTTCCTTTTCCTCTCTCCCTCTCCCTATCTCCTTGCACTCACACACTGAACACATTCACAGGGAGAGACACATACATGCATGGATACACACACACACACAGGCACACGCACACACACAGGCACACACACACAGAGGCACACACACACGCACACACACACACACACACACACACACATATAAATGAGAGTTTTCATATACTTTCAGCTGTTCAGTGGTTTCCCAAAATTCATGGTTTAGCATTTCTGCACAGAGAACCTCAATATTCTTGCTAAGGAAACTTAAATGCTCTGATTATCTTAATTGCACCATTGTTAACAGCCCTGTATCCCCTCTCCACCCCCCTTTGCTATTAACAGAGCCTCAGCAGCCAGGAAAACAACTTGCTCCTAAGTGTGGAGTCACAACCTTTGGTAAGCAGCATCTGCACTTTCCTCTCTTGGGTGGACGGATGGGAGCATCTTCTGGTTTTCTGCACGGAGATACTGTCAGTCAAATCTCAGACCCTCAAGTGTGATGTCTGAGAATGTATCACTTTAGAAAAAAACATTTGTTTAAGAAAAGTGTTACCTCAGAAAAGCTAATGAGGATGATAATATAGATGCAATGTTTTCACATTAACATTCCAGGTGTTACGCAGAATGACTTCATCAAAATTGTACTGTTGTTTATGGGGTGGAATTGAACGAGAACTTGACTGAGACCCAGGTCAGGGTTCTTCCTTCATTAGAGTGTGCTTAACTGTGAATTCATGCCTATGAATAATCATGATGTGAAAAATGAGACTAGGAGCCAATACAGACGTTATTAAACTTGGATTTTTTTTTTTCTGTCGTTTGCTGAGAAAATCAAAGTGAGGTTTGGGAACATGGGGAAATGGACTTCAGGCATCGTTAGTGTTGTCTGACATCATTTCTGAGGGTCCACAGTTGGGCTCCGTGGCTGCAACTCCTGGCTCCTGGCTCCACAGCTTCGTGTACCTTTCTTGTGTCTGCTGACCTCTGGAGTTGGGAGGAACCCTGGTCATGCACTTCGGATGGGGCATTTCTAATGTTTCTCTCCTGATTCAAATTAGATAATGTGCTTAGAGGAAGATGGTGAAAGCAAAGGTATCAGCCTCAGTCATGTCATGGGTACAACCCACCCCCGGGGCTCACTACTAGAAAGATGCTTCAGTATTGAGTATCCGCCTTAAAGTAGGTTTTGTCAGGTTTTTCGACTACAAAGTTCCTGTTGGATTCTTTTCTTCCTCCCATAATGTATTCTTGTGAAGAGTCACTATGCAGTGTGCACGGGCTGTGCTGAACCTCGTTATGATTAGATAAATAATAATAATAAATATTATTTTGTTACTGTGCTGGTGATTGGACCCAAGGCTTTTCGCATGTAGATAAATGCTCTGCCACTAAGCTACATCCCCATCCCCTAGAGCTCTTCTGTATGGGAGATTCCCCTCCCTCCCCCCTCCCTCCCCCCCTCCTTCCCACCTCCAATCCTTCCCCCCTCCCCATTTCCTTTCTTCTTCTGCACAAACCCATGGATATTTCTATTTTGTGCTATAAACTCAGTTATACTTTGTTTCATCGCTCTGAATGGCTTTCCAGCTACTCCAGCCTTGTCATCAGAGAGCTCTTAGGTTGTTTACATAGAACTTGAACACACACCACTTTTGTTCTTTTTATGTCTTTTCTTTTCTTCCTCTCTAATATTACAAGATGCTCAAGTCACTGTATGTTTCCTGTCTCAATCCTAGAAACCATTCCTCTAGAAAAATTTTATTTTCATTAGAGCAGATTATCACAAAATTATCGACCAGAAGCCTGTTACCAGAGTCCTTTTAGACATATTCAAAGTAGGATAATTTGAGGACTCGGTACAGACGTTTCATAAGTGCTCAAGTACCCCAACATGCACAGACAGGCCTGCCAGTCATGAGTCTACTGTAATGCACAGAATAAAGGGTGGAGGGGGGAGCAGCTTCTGGAGATGAGAAGGGGATGCCTAGGAAATTAGACAGGAAGCTCAGGGACAGTTCAGCAGAAGCATGCAGCCCTCTTTTTAAAAAGGATTTATTTTACTTTTCAAAAACATATCTACAAGTGTTTTACCTGCATGTGTGTATATGTGCTATGTGAGAGCAGGTGCCTACAGAGGCCAGAAGAGAGCACCACATACCCTATAACTGAAGTTAGAGACAGTTGTTAGCCGCCAACCAGGTGCTGCAAACTGAATCTGGGTCCTCTGTAAGGGCAGCCGGTACTCTGGACCGGAGCCAGCTCTTCTTATAAAAAGTTCATCCCTTTATTTATTTGGTTTTATTTTATGTATGTAAGTGGTTTGCCTCCTTGTATGTAAAAGTACGCATGTTGTGCAATGCCAGCAGAGGCCAGAAAATGGTGTCTGATCCCCTGGAAGAAGAGTTATAGACATCTGTGTGCCAGCATGTGGGTGCTGGGAGCTGAACCCAGGTCTTCCACCAGTGCTCCCAACCACTGAACTGTCCCTCCAACCCCTCTCCAGCTTTCTGGAACCCAACCTTGGGAAGGAAGACGATCAGTGTCTCAACCTCTGTGGCTCTGCACATCAGAAGTCAGAGACCCAGGGAGTTCTTTGATATCTATTACACTCATCATCACAGGACAGAAATCAGGCTGGGAGGACTGGAGAGGAGACAAACCCAAAGCATGCAGTGGAGTGTCACTGGGCACATTTTCCTTTATCTCTGTTATGATAGAACTTCACTAATGATTTCATAAATGTACCAGGATTCACATAGCTTAATTGGAAGAAGTCAACAGTAGATTTGAGTATGTAAATGTTGCATAAATCCCACTTTGCCAGGGCCACTAAAACCAACATGTAAAGACATGTGGGAAGCGGGCGCAGTCGAGCCGGCCAAGATGGTGCCCCTGGCTGGCTGCCAAGCCTCGTGACCCTCACTTGTTTGCTCCAACTGTTAGCCCCGTGCTCATGTCTTGATTGGCTCCGTGTGACGGTCTGATTGTGGGATGGATCTGATGAGGGTATATATTGTGGGATGACGAAGAATAAAAGAGAGAGTGAGAGAATTGCTTGAACCTCACCTTGGCGTTCGTGTTGTCCTTTCCTCGGCTCTGCTGGTCGGAGTCTTGGTTCGCGGCAAAGACACACAAAGACGAAGACAGCTGTAGCGAAGAGAACCAATCTAGGATGTGTCAGTGTATTAGAAAGCTTTTGTAAACACTCAGCATTCAATAGGGAGCCATGGAAACTGGAGAGGTGTGTGGGAGTTGTGGTTTAATCATGACTGATGTACACCTAGAGGCTTTGAAGGGATGTAGGTCCTGCTGACCTCAGGGGCTGAATGAAGAATGTCCCCCATAGGCTTCAAGTGTTTGATCACATTTTTCTTAGTTGGTGGCTTTGTTTTGGGAGGTTTAGGAGGTGTGGTCTGGCGGAGGAAGCAAGTCCGTGGGAGTGGGCTTTAACCTTGCCCACTTCAGGTGCTCTGTCCACTTCCTGTGCCTACTTGACTATGTGAGCTCTCCGCGTTCTGTCCTGGCTGTCCTCTCCTGCCACGTCTCCCACCGTGAAGGACTCTTCTCCCTCTGGATCCATAAGCCCAATAAACTCTTCCTTCTATAAGCTGCCTTGGTCATTGTTAGGGTCTGAGACTCGGGATCAATTCCCACAGACATGAAGGAAAAATGCATTAAAATTTTACTCAGAAATTTAGAGTATAAAGTGACCAAATTAGCAGCTAGCTGGGCACGGGCTCCACAAGCCAAAGATGATGGCGTCCGGCCCTGAACAATAGCAGGCTGGGGCTTTTATTGGGAATTCCACAGAAACCCAAGCGTGCCAAGCATCCTTTAAAATGATTGGATGGCCCCCTATCCTGAGTATGGGGGAAATTCTTATTGGTAGGGGCTGTCTTTAGGGCATTGGAATGTGCTGGCTGTAATCTTTAGAGCCAGAGAATCCTGTTTATTCCTTGTAAGGTCTTAACACATTTGAGCTTGCCTAACATGCCTGGGCTTGCCTAACCCAGAGCCCTTGCAAATGTTCCAGTCAGCTCACAAAATGGGGACGCTAATTAAAACCGGAGTCAATGCAGTTTGAGGTCTGACTCTTCAGTCATGGTGTTTTGTCATAGCAACAGAGATCTTAATACCTAAGTTGGTACCACAGAGTGGCCTGTGGCTGTGGAGAATCTGACTGTGATTTTTGGAGGAATATGGAAGATTTTAGAAGTTTGGACTAGAAATGTGGTTGAATGCTATATCCAGAGCTTAATGGGTGATTCTAGTAGAGGCCTGGCTCAAGATGTTTCAGAGGGAGATGAAACAAGGACCTTAACAGCAACTGGAATATTTTCACTACAAATGTAGCTGTCGTCTGCCTATGGCCTAAGAACTTACTTGAAGCTAAATTAAAATGTAATGAACTAATCTCTTTGGCAGAGGAAATTTCAAGATAGCCTAATATAGAATCTGTAGTGTGGCTATTAGTAGTAAATATTATGCAGATCTACAGTGATAAAGAGTAAGTAGGACAGAAAGAAATGCAAAATGTACAGTCCGGAGAGTCAAAGAGCAATAGGAAGCTTAATCCCGTGGCAGTGAAGGCAGGTCTTGGAAAAGCCACTCCCATTGCGATGGAGATCGGAAGCATCAAGGCCTCTGGATTTGCACTTGAGCAATGGAAGTTACCTTCAGGGCAAGACCCCACCCAACTAAGCTTCCAGCTTGTGAAGGGGAAAGCCTAAGGAGTTTTCTGCCCCTAGACAACCACAACGTACCAGAAGCTGCTCGTAATGCGGATAAAGCAGGCCAGCTTATGGGGTGCGGAGTGGACTGTCCTCATTTGGATGAGCATGTCCCTCATAGCTTCCAAGTATTTGAGTACATGGTCCCCATCTGTTGACACTGTTTGGGGAGGGTTGTAGAATGTTTGGGAGGTATGGCCACACTGGAGGAAGTACGTCACTGGGGGAGGGCGTTGGGAATCTTCGGCTTGCCTACTTCCAGTCTGGTTTACTCTGGTTCCTGTGCTTGAAGACATGAATGCTTGGCTTTCTGTTCTGGGCATCTCCTGCCTTGCCTCTCCCAACCCCCCATCATGGACTCTTAGCCCTTTGGAACCATAAGCCAAATAAACTCTTTCTTCTATAAGTTGCCTTGGCTATGGTGTTTTGTCACAGCAACAGAAAAAGAACTAAGAGGACCGGTAAGCTAAGTATTTAGTGCTGACATAGAACAGACCCAAACCAGTCACAAGAGATGTTTTAATAAGCTGATCAGGAACAGCCTGCTTCAACATAACCCGGTGTTTGTAACTGACCTGTGTCTGTACCTACATATCAGTCGGTTTCTTAATTCAGTCACTGTTAATGTCGCCCAGAGTCACGGCTCTACCTCACAGATAGTCCCTTCCAATGTTCAGATTTAAGTTTCCTTTTTAAATATATACTTTTATTGAATTTTTGTGCATTTCATACATCATCTTTATATCCCCTCCCCTATCCACATTCCTGATAGCTCCACCCCGCACCAGATTTCATGCATTCTATCATATATGTTAAAGCCTGTGGAATCAAGTTTCTGTACCCAGATGTCCCTCGGTGTAAGTTTATCCACTGGGGTCTAGCCAACTTATCTGGGGTCTGTCCTTTAAAGAAAATCAGATCTCCTCGCCCAGTAGTAACCAGCAATCTATTGTTCTTCAACTAAGTTTGGGACCTACCATCTTTTTCCCCAGTTCTATCCTGGGACATTGAGGTGGTGTTTCAGTGTCCTGGGATAACTGAACTTGGGGCTTATTGTGGTCAGCAACAGCCTGGCCGTGAGGGAGCGAAGGGTTACCCCGAGGCAGAAGCCGTTCAGCATTGCCTGTTCTAAACTGGCATCCACATTTTGCATCGGGGGCTTGTCGCTGCTGTGAGGAACACCGTCCTGCTGTGTGGCTAGGATGGCTCAGCGCAGCCACCACCCAGAGCAGCCCTGTCAGTTTGTTCATCTGTGTGTTGGTATCCTAAGTCCTAACCAGGATGTGCTGATTGTCCCTTGGTTGTTTCGCAGTCTGCTAAGCGGTTCAATTTGTTCCTGAAGCGACGTCTGATGGTGAAATGGTTCCGGTTTGGGATGCTTGTGCCTGGGTGTGCAGTGACAGCTTGGGGTGCTTCACATATCAGTACCATCCTTACTGGAGGCCTGATCACTGATTGCTTGTTCCCAATTGATGGTTAACCACGGTGCTTCCCAGTGTTTTCTAATCTGATTTTTTCCCTTTAATGTTTTTATATGCTCGTTGTCTCCAGAACTCATTTTTGTGGACATAGTCAACTTCTCTGAACAATATGAACATTTGTAAAAATAGCAATTAGTTTTCTTTAAAGGTCTACCACATAAAATATGGCTACCCTGCGAAGGACTGGCATTATTTTGCTGTCTGATTTTTGTCCCTTGGTTACACTTAGTCTAGTTATGCCTCTTTCACGGTCTTCCACACATTTCCTTATTTTTTTCCTTCCTTTTCTTTTTAAAACTGCTTTAGATCCAAGGTATAACATGATAACAGCTTAAGTTTTCTTATTTTTTTAAACATTCTTTTAGTATAGGAGAGATGGTTGTGGGTCTTTTTTTCTGGCTTACAACTCAAGCTTAGATTTAGTTACTGGATTTCGATACCTCGACTCCAGGCTCCCCGGATGCTTTTGTTTTTCTGTTCATTTTTCCCACTCTTCCTTCCCTGCATTGAGAGCCACTTCCTTCTGCATCACACCAGCTGTGAACTCATCAGTAAATAGAGTTTCCAGGTTCATAGACCAGACATGGGATTCCTGTCATACTTGTCCTTGACCGATCTGCACCTGTTCCTTTTTATGGGACTTTTTAAGGTGAGTGGGAGGCAGCAGAGGGGACCATAAAAGACATTTGGAAGCTAGCAGGTGTACCAGGTCTAGTTCCCATTTATGAGTTAGTGAGAGCAATCTGGAGACTGTCACACTAGACCCACTCTCTGTCTGTTTGCATGTATAAACATGCCACAAGGCAAGACCAAGTCAAACTGGTCTCCTTTCCCCCTGAAACTCAGTGTTTGTTTTCTGTCTCGAAAAATGAGGAATTAATTAATTGAACATGTAGACACTGACCCTGTAATTTTGATTATTAATGTATTGAGAAATTGACACAAATATAAACAAAAGATGAACAGAAGCTCACCTGTGGAACCAGTGAGTGATGAGACACTTGCGTCAAAACTCGTTCTTGGTGAGGCCAGTTGGCAAGTTGCCTGCTTCTAATTCTTAGGTGTACCTTGATTTCTGTTCCTCTCTTACCATCAACCACAAGTTTATGTTCTTACAGTGAGGCTCTGTGGGTTGGTATGTAATTAATTGTGTGATGGGAAAAGTGTCTAATAAATTATTTAATAGACTAATTGGTGTGTTTAATTAAAATCAGTATTTTTTTCTAAGTATGCATCTTAGGATAGATGTGTAAATATATTCACTCTACATTTTGCTGTAATTATAGCATTTCTGTGTGTGCACGAAACTAATGTGTTTAAGCATGCAATTAGTATGTGCCAATCCTGAGGCTTTGTCAGTCTTTAATCTTCTCTGTGGAATTTTGCTTTATAAAATAACTGTAATTTCTGCTGTTGACTGTCTTGATGTTTTAAGTGTGCAAAACATCAGGTGGTCACCAAATTACAGCTAACCTCTTTAATGTGTTTGCCTTTCGGAGATAAACAGTGATGTAAAATCACGTCACTTTGTCTTCTGCAGTTTCAAAGAAGTGAGCAAAGCAAAGATTCCGTCTACTTCAGAGACGGGGTCAGGCAGATCGACTTCGTGCTGTCCTACGTGGATGACGTGAAGAGAGACGCAGAGCTAAAGGCAGTAAGTGCTTATCTGAGAGAAACTGGAACCACAGGGGATGCAAATGCTGTCGTTCAATGGAGCCCCCCAACCCCGCCCCGCACTGAGCTGTCAGTTCTCTGAGATCTTAGAAGAACTGAGAACACCACAAAGCAGCCAGCCTGAGCTGTGAAAATTAGGCTTTTTTGAATATTTTGGAAATGATGACATCTTCCTCCTCTCCCTCCCCCTCCTCCTCTCCCTCTTCCCCCTCCTCCTCCTCCTCTCCCTCTTCCCCCTCCCTCCCTGTTGCTCTCCCTCACCCTCTTCCTGCCGCTGGCTATCTTCCTTCTTTTCTTGTTTTATCTATCTTTTAATTTATTTAATTGATTTATTTATTTACTTTCATTTTATATATGTGTATGACTGTGTTGCCTGCGTGTAGACCAGTGCACCCGTGTTGTGCAATGCCAGTTAAGATATACCAATAAACATTTGCTCACAACTCTTGAGAATTTGCTTGGTATAGGTTCTAATTTTACAAGGCACAGAGAGGACCTACCGACCACCCACCTACTGACTGGAGCAGCGGAACAACACTGCCATCTCCAGGTCTAAATTAGAAGAAGGAGGATACAATTGCTTCAATTCCACTTTAGGATACGTATGTTCTCCCTGTAGCCCCAAGCTAGCATGGAACTCCCTATGTATGTAGTTCAGCTTGGCCTCTCATCTCTGCCTCTGGAGTTCTGGGATTAAAAGTTTTGTTCCTCTTTCATCTCCTCCTCTTCCTCTTCCTCTTCCTCCTCTTTTGCTCCTCTTCCTCTTCCTTCTGCTTTACTGTAACTGACACACATTTCACTTCAGATCTCATGACCCCACAAATATGAGGTACATTTCTGAATCTAATATTTTGTTTTCTATATGTAGTTTTTATCTTTAAAAAAATATGATCAGTTTCAAATCTGATTTGAAATGGCCTTCCTAGTGTGCTCTGTTCCTGATCTGTGGCTGACCACCTTCCTCTTCCTTCTGCTTTACTGTAACTGACACACATTTCACTTCAGATCTCATGACCCCACAAATATGAGGTACATTTCTGAATCTAATATTTTGTTTTCTATATGTAGTTTTTATCTTTAAAAAAATATGATCAGTTTCAAATCTGATTTGAAATGGCCTTCCTAGTGTGCTCTGTTCCTGATCTGTGGCTGACCACTTTCTGAACTAATTTCTTTGTTGTGGTTCACTGCCTCTAACACGGTCAGGTAAGTTCATGAGGCCAAAGACCTTGTATTCACTTGCTACATCCCCATGTTCAGACGGCGATAAGGAAGAATGTCCGTTCAGCAATTGTTCACTGAAGCAAAGAGTCCATAAGTTATGTATAAGCGTTCATTCCTTACTTGTGTGCATAGGTACACAGATATTTATTTCCTTAAGTGTCACATAAATAGTGAATTTGAAGCCATAACTGTCATCCCAACCCTGTGCTTGATCACTTCTGTGTCCTTTTTCCTCAGAAACCATTCCACTGGGCCTCTGAAATTCACACAAAATGACGTGGCTACATCTCGTCTGAATGTTGCCCTCACACCCCACCTTCCCTAGTAGTTCTCCTTCCTTGGAGCGATGGTAAACGCTCGCTCTAACCTGCTGCATTTACTCTATTCTTCCTCTTCTATTCCAAACTTCCTGAGTCTTGGATCTCATCATGGCTAGTGCCCGGCCCTGTCATTTTTCTGGCCCCAGGTCCCTTCTGTTTCCCACCTGTGGCTTACTGTCAGGCTCTCCTCTGGTGCTCCCTGTGGTCACCCGTGATCTCAGTACATGCGTCCACTGTTATTTGGACACTCAGCATTTCTGGTCTTCAACTGCCTTCACCAGTGCTCTTGGCTTCCACTTTAACTTGACTACTGGCTCCCCTAAATCACAGCATTGCTAATACCTTCAACCCTTTCTGATTTATGCCATATGTCTATTTAACCCACCCCTCAAATCTTTCTGACACACACCCTTCTGTCACAGCAGTATCAGGAGATGCTGTTATCTTGCCATCCTTTTGCTGCTCTCCCTCCCTCCCTCTCCCTCCCCCTCTTCCTCTTTAACTTGACTACTGGCTCCCCTAAATCACAGCATTGCTAATACCTTCAACCCTTTCTGATTTATGCCATATGTCTATTTAACCCACCCCTCAAATCTTTCTGACACACACCCTTCTGTCACAGCAGTATCAGGAGATGCTGTTATCTTGCCATCCTTTTGCTGCTCTCCCTCCCTCCCTCTCCCTCCCCCTCTTCCTCCCTCCCTCCCCCTTTCACTATCCTTTACTGGATGCTTTTCCTCTGCATAATTATTGTGTTTCAGTATTCATCAAGCTTCACACTTCTTTTTATCTCTCAATAAAATGTCCATTTAATCAAGTGGCTCTCCCTCCCTTCCCCCTTCCCTCCCTTCCTTCCATCTATCTTTCCTTCTATCTGTAAACTTCTATTAGCATATGTTGGTTAAAGATAGTGTTAGATTAGGAGGGCAGAAAAAGGAAGGAGTTTAAAGTTTAGAAATAAGAGTCAGAGCCAGACCTGCCTCAGGTAAGGACGGTGTCCTTTATTCAAGGAGCTCAGCAAAGTCCCGTTAAACCCTTTGGAGGAATGAGGATCTCTGCAATGAAGGGCCGAGCAGTTGGCACTTATATAGGAACTCTGTTGAACGCTGCTGTGGGAATTGCTTGGTGCCAGGGTCCAGCGTTCTTGGGGTAACTGAGGGTCTTCATCCTAAGACTACTTTCTCAGGAAGTGCAGATGAGTTATCTAAGGCATTAAAGGACACAGGTTGGCTCTGTAAATGGTTTCTCTCAGTCTGGGCAGTGACAAGTTGGTAACGTCTGAGCAAAGGCCAGGCCACCAATTTAGGACCAGTTAGCTACTTTAAGGAATTTATGTCTTTATGTCTTCCTTTAATGAAGCTTATGGCTTTTCTGTGATTCACACATTTTATCAGACAGTGAGACCCTTCCGTGTGAAGCGCAGCCCTGTGACCACGTTCACGTCCTCTGCTCCTCCCTTTTACTCCCATTTCTCTTCCGCATCCCTGAAGCTCCCCCAGGTCCCCACGGCAGAGGAAACACACAGCACTTGTTCTCTAGGTCCATCTCGCTTGGCTTAGATCCCCAGTTCATCCACTTCCATACAGATAATACCATTCCATCCTTCGTGTGTGTGTGTGTGTGTGTGTGTGTGTGTGTGTGTGTGTGTGTGTGTGTATTCATTTTCTTTGTCCTCTCATCCATGATGGGCCCCTAGGCCGAATCCATATTTGGCTGCTGTGAAGAGAGCTGTGTAAACATCGTTCTGCAGGTGTCTTCGTAGTTCCTGATCTAACCTTCCTCTCTTTATCCAACTTAAACCCAGCAGTGAACAACTATGACCACTCTATTCTCCGTGTTGCCACGTCCCTCAGCCCTCTGTCTATTGTGCTTTCTTGAAAAACGAGTTACGTGAACGCAGCTCTTCCCCTACTACAGCAGATACCCATGCGGTCCCTCACCCCAGCCTCACCTCTCCTCCGTACCCACACCCTGAGCAGTCAGACCTCAGCTCCTGTGCTATTTGACTGGCTAACGTTCAGTGCAGTCAGCGGTGAGTCCATCCCTGTGTGCTCTTCCCTTGGCTTCCAGGACTCCGCATTCTCCTAGATGTTCTGTCCCCGCGGTAGCTGCTGCTTCTAGATGGTCCCTTCCATGGTATCTCTTACAGTGGCAGTGCTGTAGGGCTCAGTGCTCAGTCTATTGATTTCTTTGATGGCAGCATTTTATCTCAGTTTTAATCCAAAGTCTTCCTTTCAGGGCCAGAGTTTTCAGCAAAGGCCAGAACTCACCAGTCTCCTGTGTCTCTGTAGAAACCTCATCAGTTTCTGAAACTCAGCAGCTCCTCAGTTCCCTGAACTTCCCCCCAAAGCCATCTTTGAGTCTACCCCATCTGTAATTATTTATCATGACCTTTAATGATTATAAAAGATGTAGCTTGTGGCCGGAAAGATGGCATAGTGATTAAGAGCACTTGCTGCTCTTGCAGAGGACTCAAATTTGGCTACCAGTACCCACATCAGGCAGCTCACAACCACCTGTAACTCCAGCACCAGGGGACCAGCCATCTTCTGGCCTCTGAAGGCAATGCACTAACATACACAAACCCACATACAGACACACACATATATACATAATTTTTTCAAATGTGACTCATATGCTACAAATTACTTCTCGGCTCATGTCAGTTGGGAGTAAATAGTACGGAAACTGGATACCCCAAATCATTCACTGTTTCTTAAAAAATAACCCTCTAACAGCTGAAAATTTTTTCAGTCTGAAATTTGCATTCTATTTTTCACATACTTTCTAATGTAAATGATTTGTTTGCGAGTCTTTTATTCATTAAATAACTTTGCTATAAGAAACATAAGTATATTCATTAAAATAATTTTATCTTTAACCATATACTCTAAGCCTACAATTTTCTTTATATGTTGAATTAATGTTATAATTATATATATATTCATTACATGAGTACATAATTGATAAAAAATTAACATATTACAAAATATGACAAAAATGTTTTGAATATAATTAGTAAATGCATCATAAATGTATTGATTGGTGAAGTAGACTGACCTTAAATTATTTTCTGTGTTTAGTACATGAAAAAGATTATTCCAAGGATGAAGTGATTCAGATTCAATTACATTCTTTTTTATTTTTATATCCTAATGCAAAGGAAGGTGGTTGGGATGGGAACATTGAAAGACAAAGTGTCACTGCAACATTGTAGATTTTTTGGAATACCTGAGGTTTTTTTTAAACATTTTATTTTTATTTTACGTGTATGTGTGTATTGCCTGCATGTAAGTGAGTGCACCCGTGTCGTGCAATGTCCACGGAGGACAGAAGAGGCTGTTGGATCCCCTGGGACTGGAGTTACGGACAGTTGTTAGTTGCCATATGGGTGCTGGGATTCGAACCCCGGTCTTCTGCAAGAACAGTCAGTGTTCTTAACCACTGAGTCATCTCTCCAGCCCCGGAATATCCGAGTTTTATCCAAAAATTACAAAGTGGGGGCTGGTGAGAGCACTCAGTGTTTGAGAGCTGGTGCTCCTCTTGCAGAAGACCTGAATTTGATTCCCAGCACTCAGTCATTAGGCAACTCATAACCACCTGTAACTTTAGCTCCAGGGAATCTGATGCCCTTTTCTGGCCTCACATGCACAAACACACACAGATACACGTGTACATAATTAAAAATAAAAATAAATTAAAATATTTAAATTATGAAATGATCGGTGTTTAAAGTGATACTTGGTGACCTGGCCGCCAGGCACCCTCTCAGCTCTGCCACTAGGCCTTTTGAACTTTGAGAGAGTGGGATTTTGTTTTGTGGGGTTTTTTTTTGTTTTGTTTTGTTTTGTTTTTTACAAAGGGAACTGTTCTGCAATGAAGAAGAGAAAAGTCGTTCACTTTCTTAATACTGGAAGCAAAATTTTAAATTTCTATCCATTCCCACTGTTTTCTGATGTTTTAGAAACCTGCATTGTGTTTTAGAAACGTGGTTGTGGAAGGCGGCTCGAGAGGAAGGGTTGCCCAGTCACAGGCCTGCTCTCTTTAACACTGGAAGTGCACAGAAGGCTTATTAGAATGACTCCTTCTAAAGTTTGCCAGAGCTGCCAGGTGGATGTACCCATTTGAACATGAGTGACTTAGAAAAATCTACTGACACTTTTCAAAAGTTCAGTCATTCTGAAAATTTTTCCACTTAAATCACAACAAAGGCCAAAAGAATTCTTGCTGATCAATGCTTTATTTAAATCCTGCAGTAATTACTAGATCTGAAGTAAATTTTAACCTTCCTTTATCTAAGTAAAAGTAATCTTCAAAAGTCATAATGACATTTTGGCTTATGAGGACATTAAAATTATAATTGATTTGAAGAGTACTGATCTTTGTAGTATTGAGTCTTTCCCAGTAGGAAAAAGATCTATCTTTATGCTCATGGAGGAGTTCCACAGCCAATGCCAAGGGTCAGCCTGGCATTATCCACTAACACAGAGGGTCAGCCTGGCACTGTCTGCCAACACAGAGGGTCAGCCTGGCACTGCCCACCAACACAGAGGGTCGGCCTGGCGCTGCCCGCCAATGCAGCATTATCATTTTAATTTGTTTCTGCCACAGGAAAGAAGAAGAGAGTTTGAACTAAATCTCAGAAAAACAGGCCTTGAGTTGGAAATTGAAGACAAAATGGTAAATATCGTTAATAATTTAAGCAAGGATCTTATTTTCAGTGTGGTTTTCTCTTATTCTGGTCTTTGTCTGGGTAGATTTTGGATTTCGGGCAATATGTAACTCTTTTGGCTATGGACGCTTGTGTGGAGAATGGAGGGCCTGCACTCTCCGTCCAGTAGTCAGTGAAGAGATAAGACAGCCATCAGCATCTTTAAATGAAGACGAGCACAGGAGCTGGAGAGATGGCCCACTCGGTGAAGTGCATTCCACGCAAGTGTGAGGAGCCAAGTTGGATCCCCAGATCCACGCAAAAAGCTTGGTGTGGTGGCACAGACATAGTCTCAGCACTGGGGAGGCAGTAACAGGTGGATCCTGGTAGTGTTGGTGTCCAGCAAGGCTACTGTAAGCACTGAGCCCCAGGCCCCAGTGAGAGACCTTGTCTCAAGAACAAGGTGGCTGGGTCCTGATTGGATGATGCCAGTTCTGACACTTGGCACCCATACCCATGCACCACACGTGCACCAGTGCACACACCACACGTATGCAAACACAAGCATGTACACACAGGAATGTGCATGGTTTCTACTTAGGACATAGATAAGCATAGACTTGGTCTTTTTCTTTGATGGTCTTATTTCGAAGGCTGCACATTGCGCTGTGCAGTCCTTATCTGGCTGCCTCGCAGGATAGCCCGTTATTTAACCTAAGATCCTCTGGTGATGAATAGGTTTTTATTCATCAACTTTATTCAGTTTCATTGACTATTTTTCTAGATTTACTTTCAAAATTGTGCTTAAAGCATGACTCACGACGGTACTCGATCTGGGGTACTCTTCACATAATTTGATTTTAGTGTCTAATTCTTTTTGTCTTCCTTACTTTTTATTAGCTTTTGAGAATTTTGTACAATGTATTTTGATCATACTCGCTTGGCTTTCTACGACTCCTCTCAGACCCGCCCCTTGTTATCCACCCAACTTATTTTCTAATTCTTCCTTCCCATCTAATTTTAATGAACAATAAACATGTATAATATAACACAATCTATAACCTATTCCCTAGATAATGGACCATCATGTAGGCTCTTTACAGTAGGTGAGTAGGAAGACTGAATACCCTACAGCATATATATGTGACCTTATAGAAGAACCTAGGCAAAACTCTGAGCTCAGAGTTAGTCACTACCAACCAACAGAGTTCCTAGAATTATCCAGAGCTGAGGACACAGTGATGCTAAAGTGTGTTTTACATGATTCTGTCTCCATGTGTCTCTGATTCTCCTGGTGACACACATCTACACGCAGACATACAATGTATACATGTTTGTTCATGTTAGCATCCATGTATAAACACGGGCTATGTATGACCAAAGCTCATTGTTTGAAGCTCTCAAAGGATTGATAAAAATAATCTTAAAAAATAGTTGCCTGACTGAAACCACTGACCTGGTTTGAGATTTTGAGTTCTTTTCCCCGTTCCTAGTTTTCTTCCTCTTGACTCCTTCTCCCTCAGAACTCTGAAGACGGAAGAACTTACTTTGTGAAGATCCACGCCCCATGGGAGGTCCTGGTGACTTATGCCGAAGTGCTGGGGATCAAAATGCCCATCGGGGAGAGTGACATCACGCGGCCCCAGAACTTGCCCCTGAGTTACATGCTGGGGCCCGTGAAGCTGCCGGCCACCGTCAAGTACCCTCACCCCGAGTATTTCACCGCGCAGTTCACCAGGCACCGACAGGAGCTCTTCCTCATTGAAGACGAAGCCACCTTCTTCCCGTCCTCAGCAAGAAACAGAATTGTAGGTAGAGAAGACCTTGCGCCCCTCTCCAAGTATGGTGCGTGTGTGACTCTGTGCTTTTGTGTGGGTGTTCAGTGCCAAGGCCTCCGTGTGCCTGAGCAGAATGAAGCATTTGACGGCACTGGGAAGGTCTAGAAGCCTGTTTGGTCAACTGTGACATGTTAAACTCTCCATTTCCTGAGGTATTGTCTAAGAACAGACGATTGATATTGTAGACACAGTGGTGCAAGGGGCACAGTGGGGTCTTAGAACAGCACCTGACAGCCAGAGGACTCGGATTTTATAGCATCATTGTAAATTTATTTTTCTGATCTTACAGTTTTGTTTTATAATTTACGGTAAAGTAAGAGAATATTGATCATTTGAGTTGACTTTGAATATTTTAATTCCTTGGTCTATAGATAGACCTTGCAAAGCCTCAGAAACATTCTCCCCTGCCAAGCCGTCTTCAGTCTTCTGCATTAGATTCCCTCTTCATCTGTAGTCTTAGGACCTGTAAGTTGCTGCTGTTTCTCTGTGTTTAGACTGGGATCACATTTATTTCAGAGGTTTCATAAGCTGTGGAAGGCTTTGAGCCACAATACATTGGCATGTACAAGTGTTCAGCAAAGATTTACCATCATTACTGCTAGTCGTCTGGTGTCAGGAGAAAAGATTAGGGCTCCATGTTGGCCTCACGCTTTATATATTCTGTGTTTGTTTTTTAATTTAACTGCCTGGTTTTCAATTTAACCATCTGGTTTCTACCCACTAAAGACCCGTTTCCTTTGAGACCACACACTCTCCCTTCCTTTGGAGAACAGATGCCTAACCCCCCGCCCCCTTTTTGCCAAGCTCCTTAATAATATAGGTCCTAGAGTTTTAGTGTAAACATATGGATCCACACATAAGAGCATCTCTCCCCTTTCTCACCAGCATTAAATGATAAGTTAATTTTAAGGGACTGAAGAGACCATGCCCTTGCATCTGGTTTCAAGACCTGTTTCAAGCCATGACTGTTTTCTAACTATGACATTCTCTGGAAGCAGAGCTAATCATGTCCTATGCTGTAATGAAAATTCAGTAAAGTTCTCCTTCCATTACAAGGTTGCCTATAAAAGAGCACTGGCTGCTCTTGCGGAGGACCTGAATTCTGTTCGCAGCACCAACATGGCAGCTTGCAACCATCTATAACTCCAGTTGCAGGGGATCTGATGCCTTCTCCTGACCTCCATGGGCATTGCACACATGTGTTATGCAGACAAGACACTCATACACATAAAATAAGAATAAATCTTTCAACAAGAGTTTGTAGCTAAAAGCAGAGGGTGCAGTGTACTGGTACGGTAGTTGCCTATCGTGTACAAGCCCTAGGTTCGATTTCAGCCTGTCCCACCTCCCTCAACAAAACGTAATAAAGACTTGTGTACCCTAAGAGTGGATCAGGAGATGGTCAGCACAGAAACGCAGCTGTGCCTCTGCTTTATCCATTGATCCTCCTGGGTGTTTGTGAAGTGTTCCAGGATGTTGGCTTAGTCAGTGTTAAAGTACCGTCTCCCTCCTCTTGTAGAAGTGCTTGTTTGGTTTATTGAGGGAGTTATTTGGAAGGTTAATGTAGAACAAAGCCTCTCCTTCCCATCTCCATGTATGTACACACTGAACAGTATTACTGGGGCATTTTTCTAAGATAGAACCCAATCCTTTCAGGGTAGCATGTTGACCACCAAACCCTCTTAGCCTCACAATGTAAAGTTATATATACATACATGTGATACATATGTATTATATCAAATATATAGATTTCTGCATGATGTATATGTTCTTATACAGAATCACAGTAGGAAGAGGGCAAAGTTTTTAATATAAACCAAGCACCAAGGTTTAGCCAGCTCTGTGGGTAGAAAAGCTCACACCATCATGGGATTTAAAGTGAATGTCTGATTGTCTGATTAAGGGCATTTGGAGAGAGAGAGAGAGAGAGAGAGAGAGAGAGAGAGAGAGAGAGCCTTGCATCTGGGCTTGAGAGATGGCTCGGTGGTGAAGAGCACTAACTGCTCTTGCAGAGGATCCAGGTTTGATTCCCATCATCCACATGGGGCTTGAGAGATGGCTTGGTGGTGAACAGCACTAACTGCTCTTGCAGAGGATCCAGGTTTGATTCCCATCATCCACATGGCAGCTAACAACCATCCATAACTCCAGTTCCAAGGAATCTGATGCCCTCTTCTGACCTCTGTGGGCACTGCACAACATGGGTGCACTTCCATACATGCAGGCAATACACTCATACACATAAGAATAAAAATAGGAATAGAGATAAAGGAGCCTTGCATCAGTTTGATTATAAGGCTTTTTGACAAGAGCAGAGAGCTGCTTCTCAGCACACCAAAGTCAAAGCAACAGTTCCTGTCCCTCTGCGGTGGACACTTCCTGTTGCTGTAGTGTAGGCTGGAGTCCCCTTCTTGGATCTCCTGTGTAATTGTGGTGTTACTGTTGTAATTATCTGTGGCCATCACAAGTAGACCTGTGTACAGTGATGAATTTTCTGGGCGTAGTGGCTCTTACCTGAAATTCTAGGGCTTCAAAGGCTGAGGCAGAATTTTTATGGATTTGAGATCAGCCTGGGCTACACAGTGAGTTCCAGGCCAGCTTGGGCTATAGAATTAAGACCTGCCTCAAACACAAAAAATATGACAAAATTGATCCCTCCCAAAAGATGGAGAGATAGAGAATTCTAGATATGTTCTGACTGTTCCCTTGGCCGGTGTTAACCCTCCCCTAGCTCTCTGGCGCTCCTTAGGACCCCTCTCTCTGAGATAAAGTAACATGGAAATTGTCCCAGGTACATAATGTCACAGTGGCCTCTGTGTCAAGTCAAAGGAAGAGTCACACATCCGTCACTTTAAATCAAAAGTCAGAAATGGTTAAATTTAGTAAGAGGGATCCTAAGTGCTAAGCAAGGCAGAAACCTCTTGTGATCGTTGTCAAACTGTGGAAGCCACGGGAAATTCTTGAAGGAAACTCAGCTAGCCCAGGGGACAGAGATATGGTAAGATGGACTTTAAGCCTTGTTGCTGAAAGTTTTAGGGGTCTGGATAGAAGATCAAACCTTTACGAGAATGTTCCTGGCCATGTGTGGTGGTGCTGTGAGTTCATGGCCAGCCTGGTCTACATAGTGAGTTCCAGGCCAGCTGGGGTTACAGGGAGACCCTGTCTCAAAAAGACCAAAGAAAAAGATAACATTTGCTTACACCAAAACCTAATACAGAGTTAAGACTGTTCCCCCAATTCTGTGAAGCTAGAACAGTGTGAGAAAACTGCCGAGAAAAGCTTGAAGCCTGTGGAGACAGCTGCCTCTGTAACATGGTACTACAACGGAGACCAGGTCCCCGGAGAGGCTGCCAGAGACCTGGCTCAGGGAATCCAGGAAGGTGGCCACCCGATTAGCAGATTTTCATCGTAGATGGAGCAGCTTAATGTTGTAAGGTGTCATCTGGGACGTTGCCGGTGAGAGGGTGGAGACGCAGAGCCTGGCTTCAGATCCTCAAAGGATCAGGATGACTGTCGGGCTCGGGGCTCAGGCAGCTGGTGACTTTAAAAACGCACTTCTCAGGAAAAACAATTCCTTTCAAAACAATCCTGCTCGGTGACAATACAGCTGGTCTCCCTGGAGTTCAGAAGTATAAGATGACTTGTTTACTCCAAGCTAACACAGCTTCCATTGCTCAGCCCGTGGATCACCGAGTCTCGCATCCTATTATCTAGCAAGTACATTCATTCTGTCAGGCTCTATCAGACAGAGATAGCAATTCCTCTATTGAATCCAGACAAAGTAAATTGAAAATCTCTGGAAAGGACTCAGAGTCTTAGATACCATTACAATATTCATCATTTGCAGGAGGAGGTCAAAGATTAAAACTATGAGGCGCTCATAAGAAGTTGATTCCAGTAGTAATAGATGACTTAAAGGGTCAAGGATTTCAGGGGGAAAGACTGTGCAGATGCTGTGAACAGTAGGCGAGCCAGCATTAGAAGTGAAACCCAAAGGGAGGTCTGACTCTCTGCAGAGCCTGGTAACATTGCCAGAGTTTAGGGCAAAAGCCCCAGTCTTCACAGACTGAACTCAGCCAAGGGTCACAGTATGCTAAGTGGCAAATGGTAGAGAAGGGCATTTCATCAGAGGGGCCACCTTGGGAAGTTCAGATAAATGGGTGTGGTGAGCCTAAGCCCATCCTCAGGGAACTGACAGCTTTACTTTAAACAGAGGAGCTGGGACAGAGCAGGTGGTGGTGAAAGCCAGTACTCACTTCCACAGGGTGCTTAGAAGAGTTTATCGCTTGAGTGGGCGGTCCAGTTCCCATGAGATGATTGCTACTCGGGTACAGGGGATCTCAGCATGGGGTGTCGTGTCTGTGAGGCGCTGCTGTCCTTTCAGAGTCCCTGACAGAGCGGAACGCTCTCACAGCAAACAGTGAGGGGCCCCTGATTCTTCAGTCTTAAGCATGGCAAGGGGGTTGTGACAGGTTGTCACTGGTCTTTCAGATAAACAGTGCTTGACTGACTAATATGTAGCGTTAAAGCGAGTTAAAGAACAATCCAAAGCCTAGGAAATAGATACAAATGGGGGCCTCAAGATGCTGAGCTTGCTTTATTTCCCAGTGGGTCCAGTGCGGAGTCAGTGGTTTCTGGCAGATGCAGCCTAAGGGTGTCCCCTTACCACAAACCATGTTTCTGAGGCAGGAACTAGGTAAGTGCTTCCTTGGGACAAAAACTACGCCTGGGGGAAGATGCCGTGAGCAATTTCAAATAACAGCATAGAGTTCAGGAAATCAGTGAATTTAGCTGGTAAAGAA
>NW_008339002.1:105654-107322 GCF_000622305.1 Nannospalax galili
GCAATTTGAAATAACAGCAAGGAGTTCAGGAAATTAGTGAATTTAGCTGGTAAAGAAGTGGTGAGTTTAAACAATGTTCTCTCCAGTTTTGACTGATGTTCCACTGTGGTTACAGTGGCATAAAAGAGCATTGCACACCTCAGACACCTCAGGGAACTGTTTCATGCAAGGAAAAAAATCTGTCAATGATGTTTACTTCATCGGCCGTCTTAGGTTAGGAAACGACCAGTCAGCCCAGCCTTCAGCAGTCATCAGCATGGAGGGATGACCCCACCAGAGGACCGTCATAACTCACTGATGGCTTCTATACTTAACATGTTTTAGTGATAAAGTACTTTTTTTTTTTGAGACAGGTCTCCCTGTCTGGAACTCCTGTGTAGACTAGGCTAGCCTCCATCTCCCAGAGATCCACCTGCTTCTGCCTCCTAGTACTAGTATTAAAGGCGTGAGCCACCACACCCAGTATAAAGTGTTTTTGATTAAGCAATGCATTTTCCTTTTGCGGACGTACTGGTATTACATATTTTTTTTAAAAAAATACTTTTGTTCATTCAGAAGACTTTAAGTCTTGTACTTTATGAATGCAAATTTTCTTAAAGAAATGGTCTAAGAAAACTTTATAGGAACAAAGGCCAACACTCTCCTTCCAGATTTGCAGACTGACTCATCAGTGGTTAGCTGAGCCATCTCATCTATCAGAACCAACTACTCATTAACTGTACTCAACAGATTATGTTTCTCTGCTCCCCGTAAGAACCTGACCTTGACCTACCCTGACAGGTGACTGGACAATGGTTGTAGAGATGTGACAAACCTGGGCTAAGTTTAACGAGATAATAGCAGGTAAAGACCCTGTAGGCATCATCAAAGTAATTAACCAAAGAAGTAACACAAGACAGCTTGGCTGTACATCAGTTGGATCTGATATTTCTCCACATGAACTGTTGAGAGCAATATTTGAAATCCTGCTTGTAGTAGGAGTTCTGGCCCATGACACTCTCTGAAGGGTGTGAAACAAGAAAGTAAATCCTGATCCGTCCGCCGCACGCCCCACCAAAGCAACAGGGATCATCAGAACCCAGGACTGGAATGCGTGGGAATTTCAGACAACCCTAACCTCTTGCCATCTCCCAAACAAAGACAGGTTTTCTCCTGTCGTCAACGCTCATGTCCACATGCAGAGAGTGTGGGCATCGTTGAATTGTTATCTGAAAAGTCTGAAGGTGTCAAGTTCTGGTACTAAGCTCCTGGGTTTACCGTGTAAAGTCTCTCATATTTACCTGGTGTGTTTACCGTGCTGAGATCACCTCCCGCTTACCTCGTAGGGCTGCTGTGTTGACGTCTTGTACTTGCCTGTAGGATTGACGCACTGGGTCTCTGTTCCTACCCTTCAGGTTTACTATATTCTGTCACGGTGTCCTTTCGGAGTGGAAGAGGGGAAGAAGAAGATCGGCATTGAAAGACTGCTGAACTCCAACACTTACTTAGCTGCCTTCCCACTCCACGACGTGAGTAGAGGCTTCTGAGACCAGAGCCCACGTCCTGTCTCTCAGGCAGCTGTTACCTTCCTGGGGACAGAGCTGTCTAGTATCTTTCCATTTTCTTGAGAGCTGCTTAGTTCTTTTTCATGATAGGGAAACTCCCAGACTCCCTGCTTCCACCCTGAGG
>NW_008339002.1:107386-110342 GCF_000622305.1 Nannospalax galili
GTCATTATATTTTCATATAATATATCCTATAGCATCTATTTTGAAAACACTATATTTAAATCTATTGGATTTAAATGCACTTATTTTTAAAAATATTTTACTTTTATTATTTTTTATTTTTTATGTGTATGCATGTATTGCCTGCATGTAGGTAAGTGTACCCATGTCATGCAATGTCCCCCAGAGGACATTGGAACTGGAGTTAAGGACAGTTGTTAGCTGCCATGTGGGTTCTGGGATTTGAACCCAGGTCTTCTGCAAGAGCAGTCAGTGTTCTTAACCACTGAGCAATCTCTCTAGCCCCAGATTTATGTGCACTTGTATGTTTACCCATCAAATACAAAATTGGTTTGAATTCTATATAAGGCACTCTGGTGGGTGTTATTTCCACACAACAATGAATCCAAGCTGAGGGACCAGAACATTCCTAGAAACACTTAAAGCAGAGATGCTCCCGGATGTGGAGCTTAGGGCTTCAGCTATCAGAAGGGGTCATTCTCAGGCAAGATTATAAAGAATCTTCACTGGGATTGAATGAATCCTTTCATAAAATATTGAGCCTCTCATGCTCCACAGAGATGTGACTTTTCAGATGTTGCACCTGTTTAGCCAAACCCGAAAATGGCCTGGCAACCTGGAGCTTTCTGGGAGAAATCTTTCCATTGGGATGATCAGTGTGTTAAGTTTCACCATGTCTTAGCGGTAATAATCCTCTGGTTGGAGAGGCCTGTTCACTGCTTTGAGACATGCCCTGGGGTCTCGTTCTCCTTTCTCCAATTATTTCTGTCATGGCTGTAAAAGGCTTTTTGATGCTTCTTTTAAGAAATGCATTCCTGGAGTCTGGAGAGATGGCTTGGTAATTAAGAGTGCTGGGTGCTCTTGCAAAGGACCCAGGGCTATCCCCAGCACCCACATGGCAACTAACAACCGTCTGTAACTTCATTTCCAGGGGGTCCGACGCCCTCGTCTGGCCTCCACGAGCATCACTTGGTATGTGGTGCACACACATGCAGGCAGAACTCTTACACATAAATTGAAAAGAAACAAATGCAGGAAGGGTATAGGAGAAGCAGATGATCCCACTGAAGCGGGCTCAGGTCACTGCCCATTTGTGTTGGTTGGTTAGTTTTAAGGTGGCCCTGATGCAATGCTTCCTTAAAGCTAGAAGCCAGGCTATTTTTCAAGACTTCCTGTCAATATAGAGAAATGCTCAGCCCCCCTCTAGTGACATCCACATTGTTCTGAAGAAGAAAAGAGCTCTGGGGATCACAGATTGCAGATAGTGCTGTGTGGACTGAGGATGTAAGACGATCCAAATGAGACCGACACACAGGCTTCCCCAGGCTTTATTTACAAGTATTTCTTCTTTCAGGTGTTTTGAAGATTTTGAGGGGTTCTGTTCCTTTATTTGCCTGTAGGGCATCAATTCTCCTTTCCAACTGTTGTGTTATAAACCTGACTCCTGTCCTGTCCCTAGTGACTTTCACAATACAGCTAGAGTTTCACTTGAGTCTTTCATGTGCTTTAGAAATGAGCTACACTGAGGTGTTGTTAGAAACAACTGAACTTTGCTCTTTCTAATACAAATTTCAGTGAAGTGGGTATTCTGTCACGTGCTTTACAGAGTGATTCGTACAAAACCCCAAACAGACTCCTAAGGACACTATCTAAATTCTATTTCTCAAGAGTCTGCTGGGTTATCTACAGAGGGGGAAAGAGAATTAATGTCACATGAAATTTCACATCTTGGCTACATTTTCACTTGTGTTAAACTCGAAGCTCGGTGCTGTGTTCAGCAGGTCTTCTGCCGACACAGATGATTTTCTAAGGGTTCAACCGCTGTCTGTACCCTTTATTTGCTAGGCAAACTTAATAAATGGACCACTTTGCCTCTGGTTTTTGATTTTTGTAAATTATTTCACAGGAGTGGACTATGAAGTGAAAATCTAGAAGTAAAAGATAGGTCGTCTTGTCTACTGGCCATCTTCATAGAATTTCATACACAGGCACTGTGTTTGCATCATGTCCCCCATTCTCTTCCCCATCCAACTCCTTTGTGCCCCACCTCTCAAATTTGTGACATTTTCATGACATCTTCTGTAATTTTAGACATACACACATGTACACACACACACACAACTTACTGAGTACATTTAGTGGTGCTCAAGTGTAAGTATGCATCAAGTGTAAGTATGCGTGTTTAGGGCTGACCACTTAGGAGTACATGACCCATCGGGACATCCCTGGAGAAAACGGACCTCTGTCTCTACAGCTCTTCATCTAGGGAGATCCCCGCACTTGCTGCACCCCACCTTCCCAGAGCAGCCTCCCTTACCTACTGTGTCCTTTGCTTTCTCCTCCATCACCCTCTCCTCGACTGCATGCAGGGCCAGTACTGGAAGCCATCAACAGTCCCCACTCACGTCAACGAAAGGTACATACTTCACAAGAACTGGGCTCGGTTTTCCTATTTTTACAAGGAGCAACCGTTAGATTTGATTCGGTAAGTTTACCCAGCATCACACCAATTAAAACTTGGTGATGGCATTTCTTTATCCATGATGACACAGAGGCTGTTATCTTTACTGGTCAAAACTCAGTGTTTAGCTGTGCAGGAATCATTCCAACTCCTGCCTTGTACCAGGGGCATAAACTTGGTCAAGGTACTGAACGGCTGTGAGGTTCACAGTTAAAATGAAAGGACTTAGCTCTTTCCTCTTATGTCAGTTGCTCATTCACTGTGATATGAATACATTTTAGTAGAAGAACTTGCAGTTGGAGCTCAGTCCTTATTTTGTTTTTCTATAAGAGTACAACAATTAGACTAAAGGAAATATACAAGAGTTTGTATTGGCCTCAGAAAGCTGTAAAGCCCTTGGTTCTTTAAAATGTGTGTGAAATGGATGCCCAGTAAGAGAGCCAAAGGGCATCTTATTTTGATAACTTCTCTGAATAT
>NW_008339002.1:112475-130471 GCF_000622305.1 Nannospalax galili
AGACGCTCGGCTAGGCAGGGGACACACAACAGGGATGGGGGTGGGGCACGCACTATGTGAGCTCCTCCCCCATCTATGCTGGGATTTTGCCTGTCTTGATCTTACACTGGTCTTACCCAGGAAAGTGCTCTTAACAGTTTGCACTGAGGAGTCTGTTCCTTAGAGTGACCTGCCACCCACCGTAGAAACCCCTCGCTTCGTCCCCAGTCCCCAGCCCTGAGGCTTATGGTTTGATAAGAGTTGTTTAGACCTTTCACTCCAAACTCCGCTGTTCTTTCCGGAACCTCACTGTTCTCTGGGTAGTGCCGAGATCTGTGACCCCCACATCGGAGGTCAGATGATCATGTGCCCACTGTGTGATGAAGTCTGCGATTACTGGAGACTGAACACCACCTGCTTGCATTCCAACAGGGATGGGGGTGGGGCACGCACTATGTGAGCTCCTCCCCCATCTATGCTGGGATTTTGCCTGTCTTGATCTTACACTGGTCTTACCCAGGAAAGTGCTCTTAACAGTTTGCACTGAGGAGTCTGTTCCTTAGAGTGACCTGCCACCCACCCTAGAAACCCCTCGCTTCGTCCCCAGTCCCCATCCCTGAGGCTTATGGTTTGATAAGAGTTGCTAAGACCTTTCACTCCAAACTCCGCTGTTCTTTCCGGAACCTCACTGCTCTCTGGGTAGTGCCGAGATCTGTGACCCCCACATCGGAGGTCAGATGATCAACACAGCACAGCTCTGCCCCAAGCTGGCGGACACCTGCAGTGGGGAGGTTCTGACCAGAACCCAAACACAGAGGCTGCTCCTTGCAGGCCTTTACTGAAATTCTGTTTCTATTTTAAGTAATTAATTTATCCATTTCCAGTAGACGCTCGGCTAGGCAGGGGACACACAACAGGGATGGGGGTGGGGCACGCACTATGTGAGCTCCTCCCCCATCTATGCTGGGATTTTGCCTGTCTTGATCTTACACTGGTCTTACCCAGGAAAGTGCTCTTAACAGTTTGCACTGAGGAGTCTGTTCCTTAGAGTGACCTGCCACCCACCGTAGAAACCCCTCGCTTCGTCCCCAGTCCCCAGCCCTGAGGCTTATGGTTTGATAAGAGTTGTTTAGACCTTTCACTCCAAACTCCGCTGTTCTTTCCGGAACCTCACTGTTCTCTGGGTAGTGCCGAGATCTGTGACCCCCACATCGGAGGTCAGATGATCATGTGCCCACTGTGTGATGAAGTCTGCGATTACTGGAGACTGAACACCACCTGCTTGCATTCCAAGGTACGTCACAATGTGCTGCGACGAACACGGAATTTCCTTCCTTTCGCTCTGCGTTTCCTGTTAAGTGGTCTCTGTGATGTCATTATTTTTACAGTTCAACCATCTATTTGATAACGAGTCAACCGTGTTCTTTGCAATATTCATGGGAATCTGGGGTGAGTACAAAGTCCCAGGAAAATGGCTCTCTTCTGGCCCTTCATGAATTTGTCACGTTTTTATCCAGTGTTGTTTAATTTGGGTTACTGACACTTTTGGGGAAAACCCCTTTATACCACTAGAAATACCTTGAATAAACACCTTTTAATGTTTGCACAACAATCTTCTAGGAATGATTTTTAGCAGGTGAATTTCTGGGGAAATTAATATTTACATTTTAAAAGCTTTGCTATAAATACCTTAAATAAAACTCCCAGCAACCTGTGCTCTCACAAACATGCTGGGATTTCTCTTTTAGCTTCAGAGAAAGAGGATTGGCTGTCTCTTTGGCCACTGATAGTTTGATGGACGGGATGTTATCTCATCACGGTTTTTTACTTGCAGTTATTTGATCACAAGTGAATGAAATATATTTCTGATACTAATCATTTTACTGATCATTTATCTGACCCCTTGCTTTTCTTTCGAAGTCTTTTTAGTGCTGTAATACATTGCAGGCATTTATATAGTAAGCACAGTAGTCCTTTGTACTGTAAACCGCAGATATTTTTAAAATTTTCATTTACATTATATCCTTTTCATGGTCAGTACAAGTTTTGCCATATAACCAGGTCACAAACATTTCTTTTCTTTTCTTGAGCCCTGTGTCTCTGTAGCTTCCCCAAGATGTGTGTCCACACTTCGTCCCAGCAATGCAGTGATGTGACTTTATGCCCACTTTGATACAACACTTCAGATACTCTTTGAAGTGTTCACTCTAGGACAGATGTGTTGTACACGGCGGGGGTTGGAACACGCCCATGCACTGCCCTCATGCACTGGTCCCTTCTCTGAAAGCAGGTTCACATGGCCCAGGATTCTAGGTGCTCAAAGCCAATCACTGGCCTGCTTGCTGCTCTAAGACAAGAGTCCTCGTTCCTAGCTGCTACCAGCAGACACGCTGCGTGTTCAAATCTATGTTGCATTTGTTCCTCTCGCCTCTTCATTCCCCCCTCTACCTCCCCATCCTCCCCTGTCCAGTGCAGAGGATTGTACCTAACAGTTCACACATGCTGAGAAAGCACTTAGAGCTGAACTGCATCCCAGACCTAAAATTGAGACAGGAAGTTGCCGAGACTGGCTTGAACTCACTCTAACCAAAGCAGGCCTTGAGCTTGTGATCTCCTGACTCGGCCTCTGGAGTAGCTGAGATTATAGGCTTTCCCATCATGACTGTCTGTATTCTTCTTAAGTGGAAAAAGATCAAATCCTATTTAGGTTCTATCCATAACATCAAAGCCAAGTGTCTTTTTATTGTTCAGGCATTCTTTTTAGAGGCTATCTGAATGTTGTGATTCTTGTAAATTTCTGTAACCACAAGGAATCCTTAGAAATAAGGACAGTGATTTTTGTTCCCACACATGTCCTTTCTGTTTTCATATGATAGATGTTTGTGAGCTCATTCTTCCATCAGAAATCTCAGCACCCCTTTCTGTCCTTTGCAATTCTGAACAAAAAATAAGAAAAATGTAAAATTTAACCTGAGCGGGTATAACTGTTTGATGTACGTAAAAGGCACATGTATGTTACCTAGCCAGCAAACTAATATTTTTTCTAAAATTTATGCCAGCTGTTAGTGTTTACCAAGAGTCAAAGTAAAATATTACATAAGTGTAGATCTAGACCTTTTCAGCTTGAACTACTAGGAAATTAATTTGAAGTTTTATAATGAATAATTTCAGTGTCAGTACTTAGTGTTATACCAACATTACTCACTGATAATCACATCATCAAAATGGGACAGCATGTCCCCTTGACAAAGTATGAGCTGCTTTGCAACTAACATGTCTAAACACACAAGTGAAAGTAATGCTTTAAAAAAAAGATTTGTTTTTATTATTTTTAGCTGTGTGTATGTGTGTGTGTGTGTGTGTGTGTGTGTGTGTGTGTGTGTGTATTTGTTTTTATTATTTTTAGCTATGTGTGTGTGTGTGTGTGTGTGTGTGTGTAGGCCAGAAGAGGGTGTTGGGTCTCATGGAACTAGAGTTTCAAGCAGTTGTGAGCCACCTGTTATGGGTGCTGGAACGGAACTCTGGTCCTCTGGAAGAGCAGCGTGTGCTCTTAACTGCTGAGCCCTCTCTCCAGCCCTGGGAGTTACTTTCTGACTGATGTTTCTCTGCCTGTTGACGGTGTGATCTTGAGATGCCTCTTCACCTGCAGTCACACTGTTTCTGGAGTTCTGGAAGCAGCGACAAGCCAGGCTTGAGTATGAGTGGGACCTGGTTGACTTTGAAGAGGAACAACAGCAGCTACAGTTGAGGCCTGAGTTTGAAGCTATGTGTAAACATAAGAAGATGAATCCCATAACAAAGGTACAGTAGGAGATACATACAGACAGCAGGCCTTCTGGGACCCTCTGCTCTAGGTGGCCTTCAATAGCCAAGCTCCCATCAACATATAAGTTCATGGGTAAAATTCTTACATTTTCCTTCCTGTCACGTGCGTGTATAAAATACCTTACATAAAACTCGCACCAACCTGTGCTCTCACAAACATGCTAGGTTTTTCTCTTTCAGCTTCAGAGAAACCTGAGGATTGGCGGTCTCTTTGACCACTGACAGTTTGATGGATTGGATGTTTTCTCCTCATGGATTTTATTTGCAGTTAATTTGATCACAAGTAAATGAAACATATTTCTGATACTGACCATTTATCTGACCCCTTGCCTTTGGAAGTCTTTTTAGTGCTGTAATACATTGCAGGCATTTATATAATAAGCACAGTAATCTTTTGTACTGTAAATGGCAGATATTTTTTAAATCGTCATTTGGATTATATCCTTTTCATGGTCAGTACAAGTTTTGCCATGTAACCAGGTCATAAACATTTCTTTTTTACTTTTCTTGAGCCCTGTGTCTCTGTAGCTTCCCTAAGATGTGTGTCCACACTTTGTCTCAGCAACACTGGCCAATGTACCCCAGTTAGGACCGACCTCAACTCCTCCTTCCTCTCAACCCAGGGTACTGCCGGCTCCTACGCCAGCTCAGGCTCCCTCCAGCCCCCAGCCAAACTCAGCTCACCGCTTCCCGCACTTCAACCCCCCCCCACGGCCTTCCCTTCTCCCCTGCCCACCGCTCTCAGTCTCCTACTCTCACATGCAACTTTACCCTTGAGGAAATTCAGGGTCTTAAACAAATTCTCGCCAATCACCCCTCACTGTCTCCTGTTCTAACCCCTGGCTCCAAAAATCTGTTTATTTCTCCCATATCCGCAGCTACGCCCATTCCAGCCCCTCTCTTTACACCTACCCCTCTTGTGGACAAGGCACTCCTCCGCAATCCCCCACTTCAACTTCTCCACACTCCCTTCTCCTCCTCCTCCTCCAGATCTGGCTCTGTCCCCCATGTCTTGTCATACCCACTCCTGTGCCCAGTGCCAGCCCCCTGCCACGCGTGGTGTCTTCCCCCTCAGGGAAGTGGCAGGGGAAGAAGGAGCTGTCAAAGTCCACGTCCCATTTCCCTTGGTAACCTGTCCCAGCTTGAGCGCCGAATAGGCTCTTTCTCTACTGACACCCCCCCCCCCCCCCCCCCCAACAAGAATTCAAATACATAGCCCGTAGCTATGACCTGACCTGACCTGGCATGACATCTTTATGATTCTCCAGCCCACCCTCACTCCTGATGAAACACATAGGGTCTGGACAGCAGCTCAAGAGTATGCTAATGAGCTTCATACTCCCAACCAGACCCATCCCATTGGAGCTGAGGCAGTTCCCTTACAAGATCCTGGGTGGAATTAACAATTCCCACTGGGGAACTAGGCAGGACCTTCCCCAGGTAGGGCAGCCAGGGACCACGTGATCCCCCCCCTCCTGACAGTCGGTCCTTCAGCAAGCTTTGCCTCCTAAGGTAGTTAACTTTGAAAAGCTTAGGTTGATTACCCAGGGCCCTACTGAAACCCCAGCTCAGTTTATGGACAAACTTACTGACACCCTAGTCCAGTATAGCAAGTATGACCCAGAGTACGGAGAGGGACAGCTTGTGCTCAACCACCATTTTATCTTACAGTTGGCCCCAGACATTAGGAAGAAACTTAGATATCTAGGTAAGCGCCACGAAACCCCCACAGGAGATCTGTTAGAACTGGACTCTAAGGGTTCCAGAGGGAGAGTCCGAAGTGATGGGGGAGGTATGACAGCCAGAGCAAGAAGCTGAGAGATCTGGTCTTTAAGCACGTACAGGAAGCAGACTGGGGGCAGAAAGTGGGGCACCCACCCCCAAGTAAAGCACTTCCTCCAGAGAGGCTCCACCTCTTATCAGATCCATAACCTTGCCAAACAGTGCCACCAACTGGGGACCAAGTGCTCAAATACCTGAGCCTTTGGGGCCATGTCTCATTCACAGGTGTTAAGAAAAGGCATTGGCTAGAATGTTGACCTGGTATTTGTTTGTTGGGTTTTCTTATTTCATGATATAAACAGAAAACAGAGGCAGGCCTCTTGGCTTTGCCAAAATGAACAGAATGAAAGATGTGTTGAATATTTACTTGGACCTGGTGGAAAAGCAGTGGGAACTGGTTCACCTTGTTCATCCCCTCCTTTTGGCACTAATGGTACTAAAATTGAGAAGCAGAGACTTTTCATTTACTTCAGTAGTTTTTGGTGTGTAAGCACAACCAGAACTCTCACGTTGGTCTGCATTGGTGGTACATGTTTGTGCACACACACGTGCACTAGGATTCATGTGCGTCTACATTGGTAACACGTGTGGATTCACAGGCATACACAAATGTGCACTGACATGCATTAGCATACATGTACATAGGATGCACACAGGAACTCGGGGCAAAAGATCTCATGAGCACACATTGCATACACAGCCTGAGTTCCCAGAGCCCCTGTAAGGCTTCTCTGCCTAGAGCGTTTTCAGTAGGCACTGTGAAAAGCTATGACTATAGAATCTTATATTTTATAGAACTCTATGCTCTGCATGCCTCCCAACAACTTTTTTACTGAACAGCAATCTTTTAGAATAGAATCTGTTCAGCTGTGGCATGAAGGACAGCCGTCACAGCTAATCTCCATTAATGACCAAAGCCTGCCATAGAAAAGTCTGACCTGCAAAAGTGGAGAACACATGGACTTAACAGAGGGCAGTGCGAGCAGACGGCATTGCAGATGTAGTGAAACTGAACCACATCAGAGTGTGCACTTAAGCAGCTGGGTGAGGTTCGCACCTTGCCTTGTCTCCCCTGTACCCTGGGTACCACTCTAACCCAGCACCCAGGATGTTGGGTGCATCCGTGAAGCCTCTGATCACATGTAAAGTGCCAGGTGGGGCTGATGGTCAGTCTTCAAGGGCCATTGCTGAAACACAACTTTCCAAGTCTATATTGCCAAGCGAATGGGCCCTTCGTGAGTCTTTTTCCCACAGCTGCTCGGAGTCCCAAATGTGAGGGCAGACTGTGACTTTGTGATCTCTCAAACACTACAGGAGATGGAGCCGTACATGCCTCTGTTTCATCGCATCCCATGGTACTTTGCATCCGGAGTAACAGTGATCTTCGGGGTGAGCGCTGCTTTGAAACCCATTACCATTTCCTTAGCCCACAGCCATGGGGGCATCACCACAGGTGCATCTGCAGTGGCTGTTGAATCTCTTGCTCCTCACCCTCCCTGATCTTCTTACCTTGACTTCCCCTGAAACACAAACTATACCACAACTTGCATGAATTTTTCCATAACTGAGCTTTGTAGAAAGATGTGAAAGAGGTGATTTCACAGCCTGCTCCTGACCTAACGCACCCACACTGCATTTTTATAGACAGTTCTTATTGAATATTTTCGTATATTAGATGAGTTTGTAGGGATATTTTTTTCTAAGCTTATATAACAACTTGAAGAAGAAATAACTAATAAAAGGGACAAATCATCACTCCAGCATCAGTTCTGAGAACATCTGACATGCAGCCCCAGGATGCTTGCTCTGTTTGATTTTCTAATCATAGTGCAGTTTGAGCTGCGTCCTCAACTTTTAGAATAATATTCTGCAGTTGTTGATATAAAGCTACACTGATTTATAATGTAGGATGTATTCAAAATTGATGTGGAATCAATGCAACTGAAACCTAGGTCATGAGTCATCAAATTTTCCCTGAAGGGGGCTTTGTAGGCATGAACAGCCTCTAGAATAAAGCCACCTTTCTTTTTCTTTTAAACATTTAAAAATAACTTGTATCAATCGATAGGTGATAAGTAGGTAAATTTAGATAGATAGATGATAGATAGATAGATAGATAGATAGATAGATAGATGATAGAGGACAGTTGCATACATTATAGATGATACATAGATGACAAATGATAGGTAGATAGATTATAGGCAGGTAGAGAGATCATAGTTAGGTAGATAAATAGATAGGTAGATAGATAGATGATGATAGATAGATAGATAGATAGATGATATGTAAGTAGATTATAGGTAGATGATAGATATAGAGATGATAGATACATAGATAGATGGTAGGTATGTAGATTATAGGCAAGTAGAGAGATTAGAGATAGACAGATAAGTAGATACATGATAGATGATAGATAGACAGAACATAGTTACATAGATTATAGATGATACATAGATGACAGATGACAGAGAGGTGGATAGATTATAGACAGGTAGAGAGATTATAGATAGGTAGATAAATAGATTGATAGATGATATGTAAGTAGATTATAGGTAGATAGATGGTAGATAGATGATAGATACATAGGTAGATGATAGGTATGTAGATTATAGGCAGGTAGAGATTAGACATAGATAGATAAGTAGATAGATGATAAATATATAGATGATAGATAGATAGATGATAGATTGATCTTAAGAGCTGTATGAAAACATACTAAGATAGATGATAGATGATAGATAGATAGATAGATAGATAGATAGATAGATGATAGATACATACAGAGATACATAGCTAGATATACATACATACATACATACATACATACTAAGCACTTCAGATAGATAGATAGATGATAGATGATAGATTGATCTTAAGAGCCGTATCAAAACATACTAAGACAGGGGTAGGGTTTGCATTTCTGGCTGTCTTGCAAACCCTATAGAAATGAGTACAGAGAATTAGTGTGTTAGTCACGTTTCCCATTGCTGTGAGCAAACATGACAAAAAGCAACTTAAGGAAGCGTGTACTGGGCTCGCAGTTCAGGGCTCCCTCACATCCTGCGGGGAAGTCATGGTACAGAAGCTCAAAGAGCTGTCATATTGCAAGAAGTAGAGACAGGTGAACACTGGTGCTCAGCTCATTTCGCCTTCCCATTCAGTCCTGTGGAATTGTGCCACCCATGGTAACCGTGGGTCTTCCCACCCAAACCAGCCATACCTAGACAATCCCTCATAGATACTCTTGTCCTGTTAAACTGACAATCTCCTGTTAAACTGACAATCAGTATTTACCATCACAAAGAGTGAATCTTTTTCCTGCTTTGTGCCTAACCCACTGTCTTAGTTACTTTCTGTTGCTGTGATAAGACGCTGATCAAAAGCTGCCGGGGGGAAGGGTTGATTTAGCTTTTATGTCTCAGTCACAGTTCATCAGTCAGGGAGGTCAGGCAGGAACTCGGGGCTGGAAAGGAGATAAAGCACAGACCATGGAGGAACTGCTCGGGGGTTTACTCCCCTGGTCTGTACTCAGCCTGCTTTATTATAGAACCCAGGACCACTTGCCCAGGGGTAGTACTGCCCACAGTGGGTTGTGCCCTCCCATATAACTCAACAATCAAGAAAATGCCCCACCTTCCTGGCCACAGGCCAATCGATAGAGGAAATTCCTCTACTGAGGCTCCCTCTTCCCCGGTGTGTCCAGTTAACAAAGGAAGCTGTCACAGCACACCCACAGCTACCAAATATTTTCTGAGCCTATCGCTTTGCCATTGCTTAGCGGATGCCCTCTAGGCTAAGAGAAGCCAGCTCATTTCCTCTGCCTAAGACAGCTGGTGAGGACGGTAATGGAATGGGGAAATACCGTCTGTGGCAGGCAGGCATGTGTCCGGGAGGCACAGGGACGCAGAGCCAGCAGATATGTCTCTCCCTCAGATGGCTCTCCTCCTCAGCAGCATGGTGTCTGTCATCGTGTACCGCCTGTCCGTCTTTGCCACGTTTGCCAGCTTCATGGAGAGCGAAGCCACCTTGCAGAGCGTGAAGACCGTCTTCACGCCCCAGATGGCCACCTCTCTCTCTGGATCATGCTTGAACTTCATCGTCATCTTGATCTTGAATTTTTTTTATGACAAAGTATCTGCCTGGATCACAAAAATGGGTGAGTGACCAAACAGGTTCCGGCACAGCTACCAAATATTTTCTGAGCCTATCGCTTTGCCATTGCTTAGCGGATGCCCTCTAGGCTAAGAGAAGCCAGCTCATTTCCTCTGCCTAAGACAGCTGGTGAGGACGGTAATGGAATCGGGGAATACCGTCTGTGGCAGGCAGGCGTGCGTCCGGGAGGCACAGGGACGCAGAGCCAGCAGGTATGTCTCTCCCTCAGATGGCTCTCCTCCTCAGCAGCATGGTGTCTGTCATCGTGTACCGCCTGTCCGTCTTTGCCACGTTTGCCAGCTTCATGGAGAGCGAAGCCACCTTGCAGAGCGTGAAGACCGTCTTCACGCCCCAGATGGCCACCTCTCTCTCTGGATCATGCTTGAACTTCATCGTCATCTTGATCTTGAATTTTTTTTATGACAAAGTATCTGCCTGGATCACAAAAATGGGTGAGTGACCAAACAGGTTCCGGCTGGCACGCAGCATCCACTCTGTATCTTCTCTTGGGGAGCTGCTTCCGAAAGGCACAGCAGGAAGACAGACCCACCCCTGTTTTTGCAGAATCCCTTAATATCCTCACTCAGCCATTTCCTAAGGGAAACAGGAAGAACTCCCCAAGGCACTCCTCAGGCCATTCTGAGTGCTCTTGTCTTAAACTTCCCTTGTTGGAACCAGTTGAACGCAGAGGAGACGCCTCATGGTATAATCTGATTGTTCTTTGATCTGGGAAGGTTTTAGAAATCCTCATGAGAAAACAGAACCAAACAGGACATCAGTTACTCCTAGCGGAATCTAGAAAACGATGTTTGTCTCAATAGTATGGGTTTCAACTTAGATTATTTTCTTGTTGAAGTTTTGAAATGTGTCCAGAAGCTGTGCTGGAGGGTGAGGGGGTTGCAGGTGGAGCCAGGGTCGCAGTGAGGAGAGCTGCATGGAGTGCCATTTCTTCTGTCCCTGTCAGGCACATTACAGATAGGTAGGTTCAGCCACACAGCAGCTGAGGGCTCTCACAAAGCTCCAGGCTGACCCTCCCAGACCATGCACACACCCCACCCCACCCCACATGCCCTGTGGATGCAGGCAGAGCACCAGGCAAGCACGGCCAGGAAGCTTGAAGTCTTCACGTTCGGAGCTCTCACTTGTTTGTTCCTTCGACAAAAATCATCCTATCATAGGTGTTTTTTTTTATGAATGCAACTGAACTTTGCCAAAGTGGAAAAGTTGCCTTTGTCTTTAGAATAGTTTGCAGGGTTTCCTATGCTGAAAGTGCTGTTTGTGTGGTCAGCTATGGTGACAGGGAGCAGTCCCCTGCCACCGTGTTCTTTCCGGTTCTGCGTGGTGCTCTAACCTGTTGTGAAGTTAATGTCGCCTTATCCTCAGAATGTGCTCTAATGACAAATCATGGTTGTGCATTTTAAGGAAAGGGAAAACACACTTGTTCAGTCCGCTTTTCTATTTCATCACTGAGGGAGGCCTCACCCCTAACTGAGGCACCTTCTACCCACCTGTGTCCAGATGACAACTGAAGCTCTCCAGCACAGTGTTATTTCTGCCAGCACTTACCATCACATTTGAGTTTCCTGTGAGGAAAGCACAATGTCCTTAGGAACCGTCTCAGCCCTTGACATGAGCTTACCTTGTTTCAACTAGATAGGTCACAGACAGACATTGTGGAATTTGCTGTAATGTCTAGAGGTGATAGTGAGGATTTCCAGTCTTGTAGGGATTCAGATTCCATATCCTGACTGAACCATAGAGAAGTTCCCCATCCTTGAAATGTAGCGACTGAGTCCTGGACCTCCCCAGTGGTTGGATTACAACTCACAGTGACCCACGGAAAGTCAACATAGAGCCACGGTCCTTCAGTGCCAGTGGGGGGAGGAGGAACGTTTCTGTACACTTTCAAATGATGCCTAGATATCCTCTTCTAAGCACCATGTTCAAGGAACAAACAGGAGAATGCATTTAATCTTTGTGTTTTTTTACCTGCCAGAAATCCCTCGAACTTACCAGGAGTATGAGAGCAGCCTCACGCTGAAGATGTTCCTGTTCCAGTTCGTCAACTATTATTCCTCTTGCTTCTATGTGGCCTTCTTTAAAGGGAAGTTTGTGGGCTATCCTGGAAAGTACACATACATGTTCAGTGTGTGGAGAAGCGAAGAGGTAATACGTCTCCGTGGTGAGATCTGTGGTCTCGGTTAGTGTTCCCAGCACTAAGTCAGATAGATATTACTTACCGAGCTGTACGAGAAGTCTAGATTTTGCCTCCACCCACTGATGGATCCTATTATCTGTTAGGTTTTTGTTTTTTTGACAGGGTTTCCTTAGTCCCAGCTCACCTGGAAGTCACTATGTGGACCAGGCTGGCCTTGATCTCACAGAGATCTGCCAGCCAACCTCTGCCTCCCCAGGGCTGGGATTAAAGGCGAGTGCCACCATGCCCAGTGTGTCTGTAAGAGTTTTGAGTTTTCTTTGGGCAAGGATTTATGGTGGCTGAGCTGCTCACTCTTCTGTGGCTGTATGAAAACACTTTGGAAAAAGCGTTTACAGTGGCTCACAGTTCAAGAACAGTCCATCATGGCAGAGCCATCCAGGCCGAAGTCAAGAAGCTTGAAGTAGCTGGTCACATCATTTCACATTCACAATCAGAAAGCAGAATGCTGCTGGTTTTCCAGGTTCCCAGCTAGGGAACGCCATGTCCACAGGGCGTGTCTTCCCACCTCCATCAGTATAATGGAGGTAACCCCCCACATGCATGCCCTAAGGCACATCCCCCAGGTGATTCTACCTTCTATCAAGTTGACAGTTGACACTAACCACCCTAAAGCCTGTGATTTGTAATAAGTGGAACCTCCCACAAAGGGTCAGAAGTCTGAAGAATGGGCTGTCCTGTCCTGTATTAGATATGACCAGTGGTTTTCAAGCTAATCACATGAAGCTTAGGCCACCTCTCAACCCTAGCCCAGACACAAGGATTTTTACCTTTCTAGGAGTCTCTGTTTCCAACCGCTCACAGATGGATGTAGTGGACGTGCCCTGGTTCTGGTCTGGGATCTGGAGGATTAAATGCCTCCAGGGTTCTATGAACACATCTCTTGATCATGTTATACCCCCTTAATAGACCTTCTTGAGTTTCTAATATTTCAGCTTAGTTTTTTGTGGGGGGGTGGGGATGTTCTTGCAAAATTCTCCCTTTCACCCTCCACTTCTGTTTTCTTACCAGTGTGATCCTGCTGGCTGTCTGATTGAACTGACAGCCCAGCTGACCATCATCATGATTGGCAAACAGCTTTTTGGAAACATTCATGAAGCCTGTCAACCGTATGTCCAACTTACATGTTGTGTGGTTGTACGTCTAAGTAGCTATGGAAGATAAGGGTTTTTTTATTTTCATGCTATATTTGTTAGAAAATGTCTAAGCAATCAAGAATTGTTCATGTTTAACAGCGAGGGAAGCCCCCAGGGAACACGGGTTCTCATTGTATTCACTTAATTCTGTGTCATGTTTAACAGTGAGGGAAGCCCTCAGGGAACATGGGTTTTCATTGTATTTACTTAATTCTGTGTTGAGCCAAGTTTTTCTTGTTTACTTTTATTTTCAATTTACAAAGAATACTTGTATATACTTAGAGAGTGCAACACACAGTTTTGGCATAGGTTTTAAAGTATGTATTTCTGTTGGCCTAGTGAAGTTGAATAAAAACCATCCCCCTATAAAGATTTAACTGGGACTTGAGCGACAGAGGCAGGCGGATCTTTGAGTTCGCAGCCTGCAAAGTTTACATAGCAAGTTCCAGGGCTACATAGTGAGACCCTGCCTCAAAACAAAGAAAAAAATTACATAGGAAATCAATATATTACAGCCTCAGTAGGTCATAGTCTACATATTGAATACGATTTAATAATGAAGATAATAGTTTTATTAATTCCTTGAGCACTTCAAACGTGCATACAATGTATTTTAATCCTATTCACCCCCACTTTTCCCTTTAACTCCTCCCAGATCCACTCCGCATCTCCTCACCCCTCCCAATGTCAAGTCCTCTTTTTATTAATATGCATATGAGTGTGTTGCCTGCATGTATGTGAGTGCACCCCTGTTGTGTAATGCCATGGAGGTCAGAAGAGGGCTTCAGATGCCTCTGGAACTGGAGTTAAGGACAGTTCATAGCCGCCATGTGGGTGCTGTGCTGGGACTCAAACCCAGGTCCTCTGCAAGAGCAGTCAGTACTCTCAACCGCTAAGCCACCTCTCCAGCCCCAAGTCCTCTTTTTTTTTTTTTTTTTTTTTTTTTTTTCTTTTTGGTCTGTTTGAGACAGGGTCTCTCTGTAGCCCCAGCTGTCCTGGAACTCACTATATAAACCAGGCTGGCCTTGAAATCACAGAGATCCACCTGCCTCTACTTCCCAAGTACTGGGATTAAAGGCGTGCACCACCACACCCTGCTAAGTCCTCTTTTTTTAAATAACCCAGAGTCCAATTTGTGTTGTCTATGCACTCATGGGTATGGGGCCATCCACTGGAGTATGGTCAACCTACCAGGCCAGACCACAGAGGAAAAGTGCTCTCCCTCCCTAGCTGTCTACAGGTGGAAGTTAGTGATGGGGGCTAGTGACCCCCCGCCCAGTGCTGGAATGCTGACTGCTTGATCCTATGTAGATTCTGTGCAGCAGCTGCACGGGTTCTGTGCTCATGAGTGCAGCCATCCTGTCACACGCAGAATTCTCTGCTTCACTCCAGGCCTCCTGACCTCTGACCCCTATAATCTGCCCTCTCTTCTGCAATGGACCCTGAGCCTTGAGGTATTTCATATTATTTTTACAATTACTGAAACTTGGAAAAAGTCCTTGTGTTATGTTATCTAGGCATTAAAATGCTGGTGTACTCAGGCCAGTTTGTAAAAGAATCGTTTGCCATCCCCAAATCATAATAATGAATGCATTATAAAAAGAGAAAGCTAAGCATCAGCTGATCTTAAATATCAAATGAATATTTACCTGGATATAAAGAGCAAAGAAAACTAAGGCATCCATTTGTGCTGGGGTTTGGCACCGACAGCAAGAAGCTGGTCAGAAACGCTGCGTTCAGACAGAGACTGGCCAGGATAACTGGGCTTGAAGCCAGGGATGAGGCTTGTTTCCTTGTTATGATGTAAAGTTGAAAATAATCTGCTCCCTGCCCCCACATACAAACCATGCTTGGGGCAGGTTAGGACTTTATTTCCTGAGCTAATGAAAGATAAGCCTGGGTTTATGTTTCCCAAGAGGAACACTCTACCCAGCTTCCTTCCTGTGTGACGGCCCCACCCCCAGCCCCATCCCCACCACCCCCCAGAGCAGTAACTCCAAACTGTTGAGTCTCAGCCCTAGGCTGATGACCTAGAGGAAGAAACAGAAGGCAACAAACAAGACAGAAAACAAGAGCCAAGACGGGTATGCGGAGGGGAGGCAACCGGGTCGCACAGATTGAGGAAATAATGATCCGAAGCCACTGCAAAGCCATATTCCAAAACACAGTGTGAGATTCAGTGCTACAAGGGGAGTTAACAGACTGAGTTTTTCTAAAGCGAGCTTACAGTTTGCCATGAAATTTCTGTTGATAATATTAAAAACATCAAGGGAATTGAAATGTCGTGAAAAGGGATCCACAAATAACTAAAAACAGCATGGTTCAAGGGAGTCCAATCGGAACAGAAAGGCAGTCTGTCATCTGTAGATGAAGGTGGCATGCCAGAGTGGGGCACGTCCTGGCTAGCCTTGGTTCAAAGAGATGCCCCTGGTGGCCTGGTCCATTGTGAGAGGAAGTTTAAGAAAATGAAGGGTCAAGGGTGCTAGCAAAGGCGTAGGTCCATGTATAAGGCTGCGAGTTTGATTCCTGCCTCTGGGGGAAATTAGTCGCAGTACAAAGAAGATGCTCCCCTTAGTCTACCAGGAGTTCCAGGAAAGTGTGACCAAGTTAATGATCTGGGGAAATTCTCCACATAGGTAACGTCTGAATATCTTCCAAAAATAAAAGAAAATATGAACTTAAAATGAAAATTAGCCCTAAGAATGGTAAAAACTGAGGCAGAGACCACGGAGGAAGCTGTTTTCTGATTTCCTCCCCTGCCCCCTGTTGTACCTCATCCACTGGACCCCAAAAAGACCACCGAGGACCCAGTACACCAAAATGCAAAAGCAAACGTTTATGGTTTATTCGGGCTTAAGCTCGGGCTCTCAGACCTCACCAATGCAGCGGATCCGTGCTAGAGCCCGGAGTAAGGGACAGTGGAGGCTTTTATAGGTTTTAGACAAAGGGGGGGGATACCGAAGATACATTTTGGTTGGTTCAAGGAGCCTGCGTGCACGCCAACATAATTTTAAACCAATTGGGTGTATAAGATGCAGCCCTGGAAGTTTCTTCTTGGTAGGTGCTATTCTCAGGGCTGTGGAATGTGCTGAGTGTTATCTGTGGGGCCAGGAGTCTCTGTTTTTACCTTATAGGGCAGTTTTCATGCTCGGGCTTGCTTAATCTATAGTTTCCTGGACAGGAAGTGGGGAATAGCAGGCAGGCGGGGGTCAGAGCATGCTAGGGCATGTCTAGGCGTGTCTAAAGCAGCAGCCAAGCATTTTACAGAAGCTAAAAGAGCAATTAGTGGGAGTCTGGAGGGGTTGGGGGGTAGCGGGTGAATGAAGAGGGTCTCAGGGTCCCACACCCCTGCTCAGCCCACTTTCTTATATAACACAGGCCCACGGGCCCAGAAGTGGCATTGCCCGCATCATTCAGTCAAGAAGGTGCCTCACAAACATGCCCACATACCCGTCCAAGAGACACAGTTCCCGAAGGGAGGGTCCCTCTTCCTCGGTGCATCAAGTTGACAATGGACCCTGTCCAGCACCGCTGGTCAAGATGAACACACTCTAAACTGTGGGATGCAGGAGACATATGTCAACAGGAATTGTTAGCTTTAAACAAATAAGTAAACAGGCTACTTGGTGTGGATCTAAAGGTCATACAAGATTTATATGCTAAAACTCCAAAGTTCTGGTGAAAGAAAAAAAGACATAAGTGCTGAGAGATGGCTCTGCAGTTAGGATCATATACAGCTTTTGCAGAGGACCAGTGTTCAGTCTCCAGCACCCAGGTGGGGTGGCTCACAACCGCCTGTAACTCCAGGTCCGAGAGCATCTCTCTGTCTTTCCTCTCTACTCAGACACCACTGCACTCACACATGTACAGACTTGCACACAGATACACGTATATACATAATAAAAAAATAGAAGTCAATCTTTTTTTAAAAAGAAGGCGTACACTATACGGAGAGAAATGGTGTGCTCCTGGAATGGAAAACACAATACAATCAAGATGTCACTTATCCCTTCACTGAAAATGTCAGCAGGGGGTTTGTAGCTGTGGACAAGTAGATTCTAAACTCCAAGTTTTTTCATTTTATTTTTTGTGTGGATAACTGTTGTGCCTGCACGTATGTATGTGCTCCTGTGTCATGTGCCTGCACATATGTATGTGCACCTGTGTCATGCAATAGCCTAGGAAATCAGAAGAGGATGTCAGATTCCCTGGAACTGGAGATTTGGAATGTTGTTAGCTGCCATGTGGGTGCTGGGAACCAAACCCAGGTCCTTTGCAAGAGCAGTCAATACGCTTTACTGCTGAGCCATCTCTCTATTCCCAGAGACTAAATTTGTATAGAAGGCTAACCAACTAGAGAATAAAGTTGGAGGAATTATCTAGAGATAAGGGAAAAAGTAGAGCTATCAGAAATTCATGGTCCGTACAGGTATGATCATTGCAAAATTTAAAAAAAAAAAGCAAATAAGTTAATTTTAGTTAGTTTCTTTTAGTTAATTTTGGAAATATTAGACATCCATACACAAAATATGAAATTCAGGGTAAACTTGACTCATTCAAAAGATAGCTCCAGATAGATCCATCATGGGTAGTAAAACTAATTTCAAGAAAGGAAAGGAAGTGATTATTGTAGAATTTTAAGTAATTATTGACCTGCTGCTAGAATTCCTAAGTGTTCTCTTGCTCTGTCCCTCTCTCTCTCTCCCTCTCTCTGTCTCTCCCTCTCTCTCTCTCTCCCTCTGTCTCTCCCTCCCTCTCTCTCTCCTCTCTCTCTCGGAAAGATCTGTGTGTGATAGAAGAACGACCTCTTATGTATGAGATGTGTGTGAAGAGAAAAGAGAGAAATCTGAGAGGGGAAGGATCTTGTATGGGGTGTGTGTGTGTGTGTGTGTGTGTGTGTGCATTGA
>NW_008339002.1:130899-134878 GCF_000622305.1 Nannospalax galili
TCTCTCCCTCTCTCCCCCCCCATCTTTCTTCCACTCCCAATGCCATCTGGCAGTGTCTCCGAATCCCTAGCTCTATGTGCCCCTCCATCCTTATTCCCCATTGCATTTCAGTTAAGTACGGCCAGCCTATTGACGGTCTTTTCTCTCTGTAATTGCTGCATCACTTCATATTGTGCTGTTTACTCGTTTTGATATGTTTGGGTGTATATTGACTCTGCCTTTGGGGGGGGTCTTACTTTACATCTTCATGATTACTTATCATAAACCGTTATTTTCTGGCCTTGTCTGTTTCCCTTTAATGCATTTGTACGGATGTGGTGAAAAGAACACTGCATTTTCATTTGAACTTTACTTTACGTTGTATACCTTAAGTTACTCAGCCTCTCTTTCTGACAGTTTCCAGAGTTAACACACTACATCTCTGACCTCTTTCATTTAAAATCAACTTTTGTCTTTTCTCACAGCTTGATTTTCAATTGGTGGAGACGCCGAAAAGCTCAAACCAACTCGGAGAAACTGTATAGTCGCTGGGAGCAAGATCATGACCTTCAGGTTTTTGGGCCCCTCGGCTTGTTCTATGAGTACCTAGAAACAGGTATTTCTAAATCACTGTTCTAATGCATGGAGTCAGTCTCAATAAAATGAATAGATTTTTATCTCTTGCTATTTCTGTTTTCTGTGTGATAAATTTGATGTTCTTGAATAAAAAAGATGGATGGATGGGTGGGTGGATGGATGGGTGGGTGGATGGATGGGTGGGTGGATGGATGGGTGGATGGATGGATGTTGGAGGAATAGTAAGTGGATGGATGGATGGATAGATAGATAGATAGATAGATAGATAGATAGATAGATAGATAAAATAATTCAGTGTTTCTTTGTTCCAGTGACTAAAGAGAGAAGAAACACTGAAGTGAATTTTTAGAGAACTGATGCTAGGACTGTTCAGAGGACTGTGTTCTGTGCAGAGCTCTCTACTCTGACTCTCCCTGGCTTAGTAGAACTGTGGAGGGTTGTTTATGTTACTTAGTGCCAAGGCCCATAAGTTCTTGGTGCAATGGACATGACCTGAAAACCATTAATGATAAATTTATAATACATAATATATGTTTATCTTAAAATCTGTGAGTGTGATGTAGAACCTTTCTTATCCCTCCATCTAAACCAACATCATAAGATACCTTATATTGTATAGTGTTAGTTGGATATTATGTATTATTGCATGAAGAAATAGGAATGCCAGTTTTACACAGCTCCTTATAAAGTTTCATAGTCCTTTATGAGTGCTAAGGCTGTAATTTTTGTTATGTGTAAGTTTCGAATAGATGTAGACATACAGGCACCGGAGATCAGAAAGATTAAATCAGTCTTTTATAACAAGATTAACATCTGCTTATTGAGTTAATTTGTGCAGGAAGCTCTCTTACATCATCTCTAGTCTTCAAATAATTGTGCTATATTGTCATTAATGGACATTAATTTATTTGGTTTTTTTATTCTGAAGATACTGAAATTAAATACATTTATGATTTTTCTAGGGGTCACAAATTTCTAGGTAAAGATCTGAGAGTAGAAAGTTGGAGCTTCTATGCCGCCCCCACCCCCTGCTGAGGGAACAGGCGGGGCTGGGTCTGTGTTGCTTGCTCACTATGACAAGGTCGATTCAGCCTTAGGAGAAAAACTGAAATCCAGAAACATTCAGTATTCATTTGAAAATGGAGGACTGAAGATGAGTCTCTCTTTTCCTTTAGTGGGAAATCATCTCATATTTCCTGTTGCTTGTCACAAGAGGGAAATCCAAATTGCCCGTTGCAGAGGCTCTGTTATTCCAAGCAAGGCTAAGAACCGACCAAAATGAGGGGAGAAGCCAGCCGGACAGGCAGAGTCCTCCTCTGTGTCTGAATGAGGAGAGAGGGTGAAATTGTTTTAGAAAGATGTGGAGCGGCCACAGAAGATCAGAGCCTTAATAAACATGTTATTCTGACAAGCTCTATTTTCTTTGCCTATATATAAATTATAGGTGTGTGTTTACATGTGTGTTTATATCTGTATTCACACATACATATGCTGGCTACTGGAATCATGAAAATAAATTAGGTATCAAAGTGCATAGATTACCAAATAGAAAAGTTACTACCCCGGGGCAAATGCAAAAGTCGGTGCAGATGTAAAGACTGGATAGTCATAGCCCTAAACCTACCAGGTTATGGAAACCAAAGAAGCATAGTGTCTTCAGCAAGCAGATTTCCAAGAGACCGCAATGAAGGGCGAGCTGTGCTTCTGGCGAGCCATCTGTCTCCCTGTCCCTCAAGGCAGCGGGCAGGCAGTAGGAGTGGGAGGTTTGCGTCTGTGTTAGCTGGCCCGAACACGCCCCCTCTCCCTGTGCAGTAATGATTAATCCCTTTTCTTTCTCCAGTTATCCAGTTTGGGTTTGTCACACTGTTCGTGGCCTCTTTCCCCCTGGCGCCTCTGTTTGCCCTCATAAACAACATCGTGGAGATCCGGGTGGATGCCTGGAAGCTTACCACTCAGTACAGGAGACCCGTCGCCGCGAAAGCTCACAGCATAGGTGTTTGGCAAGACATTCTCTATGGAATGGCCATCCTCTCTGTTGCAACTAATGTAAGTGGCCTGTTTCAGTGGGGGGACTTTACCTCTCTTCTTTCCTGGGGGTCGGGGCGTGTGCATGACCTCTGGCTTCACTGACACCAATGTCAACATGGTGATGCTTTGTTTAAGACAAAGAATGCTAAATTTATGTTTTGAACGATAACAATAGGTAGAAAATTGCAAAATTTCTCATTGAAATTTTATAACTGTTCCACAGAATGTGTCAATCCAGATGTTTGAATAATGCAATTAAAGATTGATTGCACATGAATTTATATACTATAGAGAAAACAATTTTGCATACATTTACTTACATAAAATGATAGCAAACTAAGTTTCCCCAAGACTAATTTTATACTGCATATTGATTTAAAGTTAGGTTTTATCAATTGAAGTTTTTATTGAAATAATCAAAGGAGAAAATTGGACAGCCAAAGGTTTGCACATTTCACAAAACCTCATGTAGTGGAAACATGAATGAAATTATAGAGTTTTGTAATAATGAGAACATTCTGGAATGTTCCACAGTTATGGAATAATCCATAGCAATAATGCTCATTTAAAAAAACAAGGCTGAGTAGGGCATGGTGGTGCACACCTTTAATCCCAGGATTGACAGGCAGAGGCAGGTGGATATCTGTGAGTTCAAGATCAGGCTGTCTACATAGCAAGTTCCAGGCCGGCTGGGGTTGCAGAGTGAGACCCTGTCTCAAAAAAAATAATAATAATAATAAAATAAGATGCAAAATAAAATAACAAAATAAAAAAATAAAGAACAAGTGGTACAAATTCTAAGTGAATCAGGAAGTAGTTTTATGAAAAGACATACACACCACACACACCACACATACACACACACCACACACATCACATACACACCACACACACACATCACACATATACACACATCACACATACCACACACACCACACACACACATCACACATACACACCACACATACACACACACCACACACATCACATACACACACACCACACACCACACATACACACACACCACACACCACACATACACACACACCACATACACACCACACATACACACACACCACACACCACACACACCACATACACACCACACATACACACACACCACACACACACCACACATACACACACACCACACACCACACATACACACCACACACACACATCACACATATACACACATCACACATACACACACATACCACACACACCACACACACACATCACACATACACACCACACACACACACCACACATACACACACACCACATACACACACCACACATACACACAACACACATACACACACAACACACATACCACATACACACACACCACACACCACACATACACACACAC
>NW_008339002.1:135033-138469 GCF_000622305.1 Nannospalax galili
ACTGCAGCTTTAGTTCCTGGTTTTACAAACTGATTATGAGGAAAACATATATCTTCAATGGCCTTCAAGCCTGGTAGTATCTAATTAGCAACCTAACACCATCACCTCAATAGACCTCAGACTGGATTATTTGTCAATATTCTCCATCTTCTGTACCACAATGTACCATCCTGTCCAGTACATATGAACACACACACACACACCACACACACACACACCCCCACACACACACACCACACATACACACACACACCACACATACACACCACATACACACAACACACATATACACACATCACACATACACACACATACTACACACACACATCACACATACATACCACACACACATGACACATACACACACATCACACATATATACACACCACACACACCACACACACATCACACATATACACACATCACACATACCACACACACCACACACACACATCACACATACACACACATCACACATATACACACATCACACACACCACACACACCCCAAAATCCTGAAAACTGGAAGACTACTCAATACCAATTTTTAAAATCAATTTGAAGTTACCAATTGTTAGAAAAAAATTAAAATAACAAATATATTCAGTAAGTGATATAAAATCCAAAGGACCAGCAGACATAGAAGTAATAACAAAGGCTTTTTAAAAAACGTTCCCACGCCAGGCATGGTGATGCACTCCTTGAATCCCAGTACTCAAGAGGCAGAGGCAGGTGGCTCTCTGTGAGATCGAGGACAGCCTGGTCTACATAGTGAGTTCCAGGCAAGCTGGGGTTAGGGATACCCTGTCAAAAATAATTGATTAATTAATTAATTAATTAAAACAAAAAAGATACACCCAAGAGGGCTGGAAAGACGCTCAGCAGATACGAGCACTGGCTGTTTTTGCAGAGGGCCTGGATTTGATTCCAAGAACCACGCACATGGCAGCTAACAACTGTCTATGACTCCAGTTCCAGGGTATTCAAGGCCTTCTTCTGACCTCTGTAGGCACTGCACAACACTGGTGCAATTACACACATGTAAGCAATACACTCATATAAAAAATAAAATTAAGTAAATAAATAAAAATTTTAAAAACATTTTAGAGCATTTGGGCAACACAACTTAGGTAAGCCTTTGAGAAAAGAAAAGTAATAGTAAAGACAGGAAATTGAAATGGGGGGCTAGTAGGGTGGGAACGGAGTGGGGGAGGGGGTCTGAGTCTGAGCAAAATGTGTTGTATGAAATTCTTAAAGACTCAGTAAAAATTATACATTTTTAAAGCTACCACAAATGTGTAAATACCACAACCAGATACATGGTTGTAAATGGTCTCATATAGTCTAAAAGAAATCAGCTGTTTTCTGCAATTCTAGGGTTTAGTTAAAAAGAAAGGGAGGGTGTGTGTTTATAAATAGTATCTCCATGGGACACAGTTCTGAAAGTCATTGTAATAAACTATAAGAAAGGACCAACCCCTCCATCCCTTCTTCATCAGCTCCCATAAACACAGTGTACAGACACACACACAGATACACACAAACATAAATACAGACACACGGGCTCAGAGACACAGGAACACATACAGACACAAGTACAGACAACACAAGACACATACAGACACACACACATACACTCACACATATATACAAACATAATCACATACATACAGATATATACACATAGACTCATGCAGATAAAGACACACACAGAGACACAGATACAGACACACAGATACACACAGACACACACACACAGACACACAGATACACACAGACACAGACACACAGAGACACACACACAGAGACACACAGACACATACAGACACACACACAGACACACAGATACACACAGACACAGACACACAGGCACACAGATATACACAGACACACAGATACACATAGATATACACGGACACACACACACACACTCACATATATATACAAACATAGTCACATACATACAGATATATACACATAGACTCATGCAGATAAAGACACACACAGAGACACATATATACACAGATACACAGATACACATAGATATGCACAGACACACGCACACAGACACACAGATACACACAGACACACACAGATACACAGACACACAGATACACACAGACACACACACAGACACACAGATACACATAGATATACATAGACACACACACAGAGAGACACACAGAGACACACAGATACACATAGACACACACAGACACACACACACACACACACACACACACACACAGCCATCCCTCTTTCTGCCATCTGACACAGCACAGTCAAGGGAATTCTGTTAGGACAGCAGAGCTGTGTTATCGAACAGACTGGAGACATGGAGAGGCACAGGGAAGGAGCATACTTCCTGGCAGCAAATACATATGGATTCAGCTCTTGCCTTAGCCAGTTCGTAGCTGTGGCATCTTGGAAGACTGTCTTAGGTTACCCATGAGCCCTTTCGTGTCATCCCTCACGTCCATGAGGCTGGTAGGACTGAGGTCAGACTTTGAGCACCGGGCTGACTCATCACCTGTCTCTTCCTCTGCCTCTCAGGCCTTTATCGTGGCTTTCACATCGGACATCATCCCCCGGTTAGTTTACTACTACGCATACTCCAACTCCAGCTCCTTGAGTGGATATGTCAACAACAGCCTGTCCGTGTTCCTCATAGAAGACTTCCCCAACCACTCGGCACCCTTGGAGAAGACAGACTTCACCACTTGCAGGTTTCCTTTGGTTTTCACCTTGCTCTTCAAGCATCTTTCTTAAATTATCCATTCCTGAGTGTCTTAGAATGCAAAATACTAACTTAGGTGACAAAATCCCTGAGCAAATGATATGCATCAATTCTCAAATTCACAAGCTGGATGACTCTGGTAGACTGTAAAAAGGAAGCAGTAATGTGGGTAAAGGTCATATGACTTTATAGTTTCTTAATTTTGAATTATTGTTTAAAGCATTGCATACTAGCTAGGATATACTCCCTGGACTCAGCTGTAACATCTGGCCATCAACCAGCATGTTTAGATTATGTATGCACTTAACTTACTTGAATTTAACTATTTATCCTCAAAAATAGAACAAGAAACAGAAATACCAATTTAATCATGGGACCAGTTCACTGACCATAGTCCCATTCAGAGGTTTTCTTCAGTGTAGAGTGTGAAATGGAACATGTGAACTGCTGTTATCATACCCAGTGTGTCATGTTCTGTGGGGAGCATCTTTATACTACAGAATGTGAAATGATAGTAAGTAGACATATAGATGGTAGATAACTAGCCAATAGATGATAGATAGATAGATGATAGATAGATAGATAGATAGATAGATAGATACATAGATACATAGATACATAGATGATAGATGATAGATAGATGATAGATGATAGATAGATGATAGATGATAGATGATAGATAGATGATAGATAGATACG
>NW_008339002.1:138577-139891 GCF_000622305.1 Nannospalax galili
AGATAGATAGATGATAGATAGATAGATGGATGATAGATGGATTATAGATGATAGATGGATGATAGATAGATGATAGATAGATACCTGATAGATAGATGATAGATATAGATGATAGATATAGATGGTATACATAGATAATGGGGTAGATAGATGTTAGGCATAGATAATAGATAGACCTCTATACAGGTAGATGGATAATAGATAGATGATAGACACATGCACACCAAAGGCCTTTAACCTGAACTTCAGCATTACATGACATTAACTTATCCCTTTGGGACGCCAACAAAGACAAGGAAAATGTTTCGAGATAGTCAGACGGAAACCTTGCTCTGTGCCGTGTTTGGTTATGTGGGAATCATGACGTGATGCTGCAGTCTGCGGGCGCTGCTGTCCGATTGCCTGGTTTCACAGCTTCCTAAAGGCTGGACTAAGTCTTTGGAGAACATTGGTATTTGATGACTTTGCAGAGAATAAGTTGAAAAGTTAAACACCAAGAAAAGTCCGGGATGGGGATAAGAAAAAGAAAATACTTTATTGGCAGCTCATCAAAAAGAAAAGAGCCTGAGGAGAAGAGAAGTGCTCAGCAGTAACAGGCCTGGTTATTGACAGGTCAGTTAGAAGGTGGCTACAATATCCCTTCAACTGGATGACAGAAGACAGTTGGTCCTGGTGTAGACAGGGAGAGACAGAACTGTGTTGAGGAGGAGGAACAGGGGAATGCCAGTGACTGCTTGGTCTCTCACAGAACTTTGTGTTAGCACAAGAGGGGTGTTTTTCTGGTTTGTCTCCTGTTAGCTTTGTGCTTCAGGTAACCCCGGGACTGTGCGGAACAGGAAAGGGCTCATATTATGAGTGAGTTACCTCCTGTGACGTGCGTTTGAGCTCCACGAAGAATCCAAGAGAAATCAGAAGTTAATTACAGACCTCTCTACTGAACCTATAGTCACTTCCTTCCTTCCTTCTTTTTCTGTCATCTCTCTCTACCTATCACCTATCTGTCTTTCTATATATCTACCTATCTTTTATCTATATCCACCCATCATCTATCTATCTATCTATCTATCTATCTATCTATCTATCTATCCATCTCTCTATCATCTATCTATCTATCATCCATCTATCATCCATCTATCATCCATCTATCTATCTATCATCTATCTATCTATTCATCTATCATCTATCATCTATCTATCTATCATGTCATCTCCCTAATCCAAAACATTCACTTTCCTTGTAAGCTTTCCCAAGCTGCCCATCCCCACTTCTAGCCCTTAACATCTGTGTAATAAGCACAGCCATACACACACACAC
>NW_008339002.1:140182-140381 GCF_000622305.1 Nannospalax galili
TTGTTAGATTATCTATCTATCTATCTATCTATCTATCTATCTATCTATCTATCTATCTATCGTCTATCATCTATCTATCATCTATCTATCCATCTTTCTATCATCTATCTATCATCTACCTATCTATCATCTATCATCCATCTATCATCTATCTCTATCTATCTATCTATCTATCTATCTATCATCTATCTATCATCTA
>NW_008339002.1:140447-148809 GCF_000622305.1 Nannospalax galili
TCATCTATCTATCTATCATCTATCTATCTATCATCTATCTATCTATCTATCTATCATCTATATTGATCCATCTATTTACCTATTTATCTTTCTATTATCTATATCTATTGATCTGTCCATCTATGTGTGCATGTATGTATGCATGTATGCATGTATGTATCCACCACACATTTATATTCATTTTTTTAGGTACAGGGATTACAGAAACCCTCCTGATCATGAAAGCAAATATGTTCATAACATGCAGTTCTGGCACGTCCTTGCTGCCAAGATGACCTTCATCATCGTTATGGAAGTAAGTTCTCAGCCCTGTCCAGTTTTTCTCTCTTCTCCACCTGCTGGTGTCTGTAGGGCCACCTGCTCTTCAGAAAGCTAGCATCATCTCAATACTTCCTTTGAAGGAATCATAAATTTTTCATACACCTAGAAGCAACTTAAGATGTGGTCTATGGCTTTTTTGTTTTTTTGTGGTTGTTAAAGTCACCATGACAACAGAAAAGGAAGAGAAGAACACGGCCTCTCTCCCTGAGGTCAGAAGAAGGCAAACTTCAGAATAACGGCTTCATTCTCATTGCAGAGGCCCAGCTCAGCCTTAACAGTCTGGTAAACCAGCCTTAATTGTTTATCGTTGACACACAAAGCTAGAGCTGTGCATCAGTCCCAGGAAGACACCCTGTGCCCTGCCTCCTCAGGGTGCTTCTCCCCTGTGTGATGTCTGGGATAATTAGGAGAGAAGGCATGTAAGAAAAGATAAGCACCCCAGAGGGGTGGGAACGAATCATTAAACAGAGAAAGAAACATAAAGAAAACATGCCCCCCACCCCCGCAGGAGTGCCCAGGCACAACACGGTCACCGCGTCAGCATGTGCTGTTCAGTTACTTGGACTCTGTTACTATTATTGTCTAGACTATGAATAGGACTTTAAAAGGCAAATAGTTCCACATGACTAGCAAAGACAGCGGCCTCATTTTTTTCTAACCTCAAATCCTAATGTTCAAGCATTTCAATTTTTTAAAAAAATTTACTTATTTTATTTTATGTGTACGTGTGTATTGCCTGCATGTAGGTAAGTGCACCTGTGTTGTGCAATGCCCTTGGAGGTCAGAAGAGGCTGTCGGATCCCCTGGGACTGGAGTTATGGACAATTGTTAGCTGCCATGTGGGTGCATTTTTCCTAACAGTTTGCCTCCAGCAAAGCAATAGCCCAGTGCAGCTTGTACTTTAGATTTTAGTTTTAGGTAGCAGTTGTTGACTTCCTAATGTGACATGTCATGTGTACCCAGCACACAGGACACTGTCTAAATATACAGACATCATCTTCCTCCTCCATCTCACAATAATTACAATAGATACTGTCATTTACACAGTTCTATGATTTCTTATTCTGAGATCCGAAATCTCAAAAACAGTGATTTGAAGGTGTGTTAGGCATTTCTACTTCATCTGACATAGCTTCAGGCTCTCAGTAGAGATCCTTTATCCCTTCAGGGTGACTGCTTATGAACTTTGCTGCAGAAATCCTGAAGGGAGTACCTCAGGTTCCCTCATCCATGGTTACCACACTAACCTATGTATTTTTGGTATTTAATTACTCTAAAATAATACATTCATTAGAGTTTCAAGTAAGAGAGTTCTGATGAGCATTGAGAGGCAGTGTTTCTATATTATGGCTTTATAATTATCAGTAATGTTTGCATCCTGTATGACACTCTGGAAACTTTTCCCTGGTTGCCTTTAGCCTCTGTCTGTTTCTTTGTCTCTCTGTCTCGCTCCCTCTCTCTACCCTCATCCATAATAGTTCTTACATTTTTTATGCCCTTATTACACATTCATTGAACATGTTTCAGAAGGAGGTCTAGCTCATTTTTCCACCCAGGAAACTGCTCCAAACCCTTCGTAAAGTTCATCTTTCAGTAGTGCTCTGAGGAAAATCTGCAGGTGGTCCATGTTCAATTCCTGAATATTGAACATTTCCTTACAAATATTGTTCATTTGTGATAGAATTAAATTTTTGATGTTGATTTCACAAACATTTATTATTTTAACTTTGTTTTATATATATAAGTGTATTGTCTGCATGTATGTAAGTGCACCTGTGTCATGCAACAGAAACGGAGGTCAGAAGAGGGCATCAGATTCCCTTGGAACTGGAGTTAAGGATGGTTCGTAGCCACCATGTGGGTGCTGGGAATCAAACCCGCATCCTCTGCAAGAGCAGTCAGTGCTCTTAACCTCTGAGCTATCTCTCCAGTTCCTCCACAAAATTTTTAACCAACTTCATTGGGCATTCTTGAAGAATTTTAAGACATTGATTTACTTTTATTCAGCTCTAATTAAGAATTGCACTCAGATCCCCTAATTTCCAGTGTGGCTTATTTGGCTAGCAAGGAGGAAATCTGAGGTTTTATCCTAATAAGAGAACAGTGCCTTCGTCCCATTGACTGGGGTCCAGCATCATAGTCTTTCTCGGTGGGCTAAAGAAGTTTTAAAAGACTCAGCACAAGACAAATGAAGGATGGGGGACAGAGCAGGTACTGTGAGGACTGTCTCACCAGCTCCACGTTCATGGAAACTCAAAAGAAAGTTGCTGGCTCTTGGACAGCATAATCCTTGGAGACACTGACTGAGCCCTGTAGATCTGAAAGGATGCCCTTCAAACTCAGGAAATGTGCCTGCCTGTGTCCTCGGCAGATGCTTCCGTCTGTCTGTTCTGTCTCTGCTGCAGCTTCTGTCTGTCATGAAGCCTGATGATCATGTTTTCTTCTGTGATTTCTTCAACAGTTTTTCTTTGCTGTGTCTCTGTGGTCCTGTCTTGGCCTCTGATGACTCTTCTCTTTGCTCTCCAGTCTACCTTTGGTTCTCTTCTTCAGCTGGAGGTTTTATTGCACGTTAGCTCTGCTCATACTTGATAGTGATAAAAGGGTCAGATGATAAACTTAATGTGCAGAGGCAGCCAACTCACCTTTCACTGGAGATTCACCAAGGTTCAGTCTGAAGTTCCTAAGGGGCAGCTCAGAAAAGAATTCCAGGCCAAGCCTGTATGAAGCAGTGCTGGGTTTTGTTAAATGTAGAAAGAATGGGCTAGCGAGATGGTTTGGTAGGTCTGGGTGCCTGCCTCCAAGCCTGACATCCCAGTGGGGTCTCCAGAGGAACCCACATGGTAAGAGAAAACGGAATCCCAAAAGCTGTTCACTGACCTACATATACACACACATACACACACACACACACACACACACACACACACACTGAGAGAGAGAGAGAGAGAGAGAGAGAGAGAGGAGAGACAGAGAGGAGAGAGAGGAGAGAGAGAGGAGAGAGGAGAGAGAGAGAGGAGAGAGAGAATTATTTTAAATAGAAAAGCACTCAAGAAGGCATCAAAGCACACACAAGAGCACAGGTATGAGCTTCTCAAGGGACAGTTTCATTTTATTAAAAGACATTGTAGGCATACATTTTAAGCACAGAAGTTAGGGGAAAGAGAGATGCTTAAAGAAAGAATAAGATACCCAGGATTGGGCATGAGTTCCGAATTGAGTGACTTACCTTAGCTGCATGTGCCATCTTGAGACCCTCAAGTTAAATCTCAAAAGGCTGCCAAGAAGCTTTTTTTTCTTTTAATTCCCTTTGATAAGCATACAGGATGCTCTTAGGAGCTCCCTAGGGTTCTAAAATGCTAGGATAAAACCAGAAGTCTCTAGGGGCAGGCAAGAGTTCTCTAGGATTCCTAAACTAGGTTTATAGCTGGCAAGGAAGCAAAGGGTTAAGCGGTTGTTTAATGTGCTGGGTTCCTTTTATCCAGTCGGCCAAAGGGTTCAGCCAGACTCCGGCGGGGGAATGGACTCCCTTCCCTTTCTGTGTCCCTGCAGTTTCCTCTCTTTCCCGAATCAATTCAACATTCTGAATTTCACCTTTCCTAGACCTCCAGTTTTAGGGTGAGCCACACTCCCTCCCCATGTATTTAGCTCCCTGATATAAAAACAAACTGTTCACCTACTTCCTGGGTGGCCTGCAGTGGGAGAAAAACTTAGAAACACACAGGAAGGCACCGGAGGCTCTCCCATTCCTTGGGCAGATCTCAAATGGATACCCTTGTTTTCCAGTCTATGGCACACTAATGTCTAACGACCTTGCCACCTTCCTGAAAACTTTCTAAGAATCTAAACCAAAGTTGCTTGTGTCTTTCTGTTTTCTGTTATCCACACCAAGTCGCTAATTGCATAGCTGGGTATCAGCTTTTCTTGCTGAAGGCTAATAATTTTACAAATTATTAGGTTTTAAGGGGGAAGCAGAGATAGTGTTTCCAATAGGCGTGTTTTATTTCCCCAGTTACACATCTAAATACACATCTGTTGAATAGCGGTATGTGCATATGTCTGTCTTTTTGGTTACCCTTGTTCTCCCTGAGTCCAGCAGTTCATCAACCTCATGAGACGATTCCGGAGGCACTCCTGTTGAACCTGAGAATTCTAACGGTATCTCTTGATTCCCCCCCCCTTTTTTTTCTTTAGCATATCGTGTTTCTGTTTAAATTTCTCTTGGCCTGGATGAAACCGGATGTTCCAAAAGATGTCTTGGAGAAAATCAAACGAGAATCAGCTTTTCTTGCTGAAGGCTAATAATTTTACAAATTATTAGGTTTTAAGGGGGAAGCAGAGATAGTGTTTCCAATAGGCGTGTTTTATTTCCCCAGTTACACATCTAAATACACATCTGTTGAATAGCGGTATGTGCATATGTCTGTCTTTTTGGTTACCCTTGTTCTCCCTGAGTCCAGCAGTTCATCAACCTCATGAGACGATTCCGGAGGCACTCCTGTTGAACCTGAGAATTCTAACGGTGTATCTCTTGTCCCCCCCCCCTTTTTTTTCTTTAGCATATCGTGTTTCTGTTTAAATTTCTCTTGGCCTGGATGATACCGGATGTTCCAAAAGATGTCTTGGAGAAAATCAAACGAGAAAAGTTAATGACTATCAAAATTATCCATGACTTTGAGCTCAACAAATTAAAACAGCACTTTGGGATCAATACTGACGATATTATCACCGAGGTCATTGAGCAAGGGGAAACGGCCACGGCCCAGACCCAGAGGTCGAAAGCCAACAATGAACCTGAGAGCCCATCTGCACAGAGCAAGTAGCTGGGAACTTTCCAGGCTGGCTGGCTGTTTCCTCTGAGCTGAGGGCTGGAGGCCCAAAGCCATGTTTTTTTCTGTATTTTTGATTTTTAGCTCAGTGTCTTTGTGCACTTTAATTGATGTTGATGGTATGCTATGAGAAAACGTTCATGTACCCTCTGCTGGGTGCTCCCCAGCGTGCAGCTCTCTGGGGTCCTGTAACCCATTGCAGGAGGTGCCTGTGGGGTCAGACTCTGAGAGCCGTGGAGTGTGGCTGTTTTGAGTGAAACCCTGGCCTGGGGTCTCTGCCACTCCCCTGGACCACTGCAGATCTTAGTGTCTTCAGTTGGGCCCCTTCTGTCTCCCTCAGACCAAGGTGCGGCAAAGAGAAAGGAAAGAGGCCCACCATGTCATACAATGTCTGCCGTTATAAAATCCACATGCGAAAAGCCAAAATTCTATGTCGTGAGAAGTCTCATCTATTAACAAGTACTGGATAAACACCATGGTGGGAAATATGCTGTGGAAGTGGTCAGGTGGAAGTTAGCACCCATCAAATCCAAGAGAGATCTTCCTGGTAAATGTATTCATTTTTCTAAGAGACTAAACGAGTTTCAACAAAAGACCCTCAGCAGAATTTTAAGGACACTGTTTCCGCAGTGGTGATGGACTTCAATGCTTCGTGAATGATCTGATCTAGAAAACAGCATTGCACAGGTGTTAGGTTGCCACAGCCTTTCTAGTAAACGAAGGGATTGTGAGAAGAAATGCACAGCAATTATTCACTCATGAAGTGGCCCTTTTTAACTCTCCTCTGAAATACCGATTTTCATCATGAAGCCTTTCTGAGCACTAGGCATTTGTATATGTTGTGTACAAATTGTTTACAAAATCTGACGTCTGCTTGCTCTAAAGAAACTCCAAAACTTGTAATAAATATGCAGTCCATCCCTAGGATACACCACACACACACACACACACACACACACACACACAGAGCTCGGTGCCTTGTTCCCATGCCTTTGACACATGAGACATTTTGTGGGCAACTTTTAACCTGTCATGATCAAGTATTTCAAATGTGGGCTTGTCTTAACTGTCAGTGATACAACCACAGAGTTTTAACACCAAAGGAAAATCAACCCTGTAAGAATAATGTGTTTGTTAAGTACTCCTTTCAAATTTGGGGCTATGTGCACGCACAACAATTCTTGTTGTTTGTTCAGTTAACAAAACATTACATGTGTGTATATGTGAGTTGCCCTGACCAGCTTGAGTGTTACAGCCCAGCTATGGGCATTGGGATCTTGCCCTGACCAGCTTGAGTATTACAGTCCAGCTACGAGCATTGGGATCTTTAGTTTTAAATTACAGTTCGGTTAGAAAGGAAGATTTTTTTTATCACATACATACAAACAAGGAAACTTTATCACAAGATTTTTAAAAGTAACGTTCCTTTAAGGATAAAATTTTATAGCTTTGCCAATATTATGGTACTAAGCATTAATCAATATTAAGTATTAAAATAGGGATTATAGATTTTATAAAACCTTGAGTGTCACCCACTACATTGGCAATGCTGATTTTTTTTTTTTTTTTTTGGCCCACTGGGTAGATTTTGTGAACAGTTGTGGGTCGTATGAAATCCTAATCGAAGGATGACCTAGCTCCTGCCTAGAAAGCTCGTGATAACCAGCACGGAATAAGCCACAGATGCAGTGTTTTTGGCTTGTCAAATCGAACTGTGCCCTCGTAGAGCACACCGCTGGTGCCGCTTTCTTCCTGGTGCTGATTTTAAAAGGAAGAACAGCCTTTGGTGGAAAAACACTGTCATTTTTATGGCCTAAAAGCATTATGGAGCTGTGCTGTAAATTAAAGACAGCTCACTGCTAAACTCTATATACTGTAGCTTTACAATGAGCCCACTTTGGGTGTTGAGTTTCTAGAGCAAAGGAAGACCTTAGCCAGAACTCAGTCTTCAGACAAGCACGTCCTACGGTTGTCGGTGTTTCTACTTTGAAACGCCGTTGTGATTTCGCACTGAGTAGCTTCTCTGTGTTTCATATTTTGCTGGGAAACACTAGGCTCTCTAGGGGAAAGTTTGCTGGCTGAAATCAGGAGCAGGAGCACAGCTTTGTTCAAACAGATTTGTCTCATCTGACCGAATACCGTGGTTGGTGTGGGAAGGGTACAGGATGAGCAGCTGACCACCAGGTACATGTTGGCATTCAGGACTATGCCTGTGGTTTTCGTTATCTGGTCAAACTCATGGTTTTCTTTTTTTTTTTTCTTTTTTCAGTAATATTCCAGGGAACATTTGAGATCATATGTGAAAACTGAGATTTTAAGTACCAAAGCCAAAAACACATAACTCTTTCAAATGTCCTCTGTAATCACTATTTTCATCATTTTTATTTCTCCACACAGAAGTGACAATCCTTCAAACTGTTTATTTTAGAGGAATCTACAAGAGGGGACTGTCCTCATTAAATGAAATACTGCCTTAATTCTGCAGCATCTCTGAACTCCTCAATTTAACCTCCGTTTAGCCAAGCCATTGAGTGAGTTATTAAAAGAGGAGGAGAGAGAAATGGCAGTGACTTCTTGGAGTCTTGTGGGGGGCTCTTTTGGGTCCAGCTGTGGGTAGGAACACGCAAATCTCTTCCCTGTGCCTGTCGGTAATGGCATACGAGGGACTGGGCATATTTCAAGTTGACAATTACTATGTTTCAAAAGAAAGCCTTTGCCTGCTAAGTGCGTTTGTCGGGTCAGGTATTGTGAAGAGTCATGTGGGTCGACTTTGCTCTCCAGTGACAATGGTACTGTTCATTCAAAGATAATCTGTTTTTTTGAAAGAACCTGTCATAGTTATTATGTAATTGAATAACGCCATTACGGAAAATCGCATTACCAGGATCTGGACTCTGCGGCAAGGAATCATCCGACGCATCCTGTTACTGTTTTCCTCAGAATTTTAATCGTCTGCTTTTCTGTGTAGTCATAGAAGTATGCCAGTCACTCTGGCATTATGTAAAAACTAATGAAAATGTTATTTTAAAAGTATGTACAGTATGGCTTAATCTGTGTGAGATACATGTGTCCTTGCCCCTGAAAATCTGTGACTTGATGCAGGGTGTAGCTCCTCCCCGTGTGAGGTACTGTGCCCTGGGATTAGCCCAGAAAACACACTTTCCTTCCTTCCTCCCTCCCTCCTTCCCTCCCTCCCTCCCTTGCTTCCTCCCTCC
>NW_008339002.1:149169-152914 GCF_000622305.1 Nannospalax galili
GAAGTGATTACACAGGTGTTCAGGAAAGGTCCTCTTAATTTATGGACCTAAATCTTGAGAGCCAAAGTCACTCAATGATAAAAATAGTGATTAATTTCAAATCATTAATTTTTTATTTCAAATAGTGATTAATTTTGACACGTATACTCTTTTCTTCTAATACTTTGAGAATTCCATCCATTCATATGTGTTTTGGTCAGATCCACCTCTTGTTCCCACCCTACAATTCTTCCTCCTCCCCGCACTGCTCTGTCTGCCCAACTACATGTGCTCTGCTGTGTTTTTAACTCACTGAATCCACTCAGTGCTGTCTCTGTGTGCATGGGTCATCTCCTGGAGCACGGGTAGCTTCTCAAGTCCCCTGAGAGCTGACTTTCCCTCTCACAGAAGTCATCAGATGCCAATATCTCCTCAGCTAGGGGTGGAATTTCCTGACCACCTCCCCCCTCCATGGTGGGAATTTGTCTGGCTTGTGCATACTGTCACAACCGCTGAGTTCCTATGTGCCCCTGCCCTGTTGTGTCCAGATAAGGATGTTTCCTTGTGGTCATCCACCACCTCTAGCTCTTACCGTCTCTCTGCCCCCTTTTCTGCAATGCTCCCTGAGCCTTGGGGGAAGAGGGTGTGATACAGATGCCCTATTTTGTGCTGATCACTTGACATCTTTTATTTTCTGCACATCGACTAGTGTGGAGACACAAACATTCTTGTGTAAAGTGATGAGGTAATTTTTCCGCGTTTGTGTTCTCTGTAGGTCATTTTGTAGGGACTTCCAAGGCACATCCCTCAAGATCAGCTCAGGAAATCACTGACACCTGCCAGCTGCAGATCCTCACCCACCGTGAGAGCTGGCTCCTCTAGATAAGTCGGAGAAGGTGGAAGCTTAGATCACACCGAGCAGGGAGTCCAAACCTGTAGACCTGCTCCAGTCCTGCGGTGTGCAGGCGCTTTTAGCTTCTGCCTATTAAAAACATTAAATTCATTTCATTTCACCAATATATGAAAAAGGAAACAAAGTGCAGGTTGATCAGAAATTCAGGTGGTTTATCAGATTCTAAGCATTCTGTGGAACAGACAATCATACAGGACTGAGCCACCAACGTGAGTGGAGGGGGACTTCCATCTAAGTTAAACCCATCTGGAAATACCGCACAGACCACAGACCAGTAAAAGTGTGTTTTCATAGTGATTCTAAGTCCAGTCTCAGGCCTTAACAAAATAATGTCCTGCAAACAGAGACCCGCTTCTCCAAGTGGACCTAGCACAGACCACCAGATAAACTGAAAATACCCCAGACTTAGTAAGGATATTGACTGCTTGAACAATGTTTTAACAAAATAGACTTAATTTATTTCCACAAACTGTCCTAAGTAACTGAAGCATAGGAATTTCTTTTCACCCATAGTCTAAACATTCTGTAGATCTGAGCACGTGCAAGATTATTAAAAACAAATACATCCAGTAAACCTCAGAGCTCTAAAATCTATCATAGAACTTTCTCTACCCACAATAAAATAAAGCTTAAAATGATAATTAAAATACAACCAGGAAATCCATGCAACAGATGAAATACCACATGGGCGAGAAAGAAACGAAATGAAATTTAGATGATGTTTTTAATTATGTGTTTCCAAAATTCTGCACAACAGTATGTGTGGACTGAATTAGCTTCATCTGGTAGGTCTGCTGCATAGGACTGTCCTCTGACAGGCAGACCGTGGACAGATGCCATCTTCCCAAGCTTGGTTCACCTGAGTGCCTAAAATCATCACAGCTAAGTTTCTTGACTGTTATGCTCCTTAAGGAAGACAGGGCAGGGAGAGTGGTCAGACGTCCCAAGCAACAAGCTGGCCCTAGTTGCACGGGGGAGGAGCTAGGGGTGTGTGTATAAGCCGAGGAAGCCTTGGAGAAGGTCTCTCATCACTTTGTGTGGCTATGGGGAAATTGTCATGCACGCTTGGATGAGGACTTTGCAGTGTGGCCTTAGGAGGGAAGCACCCACATTCCTGTAAGTAAACCCTCACCTTATTTACTTGCTCTGTATGTAAGCCCAATAAACTCACTCACTTCCCAGACTGTAGTTGGGCAAATTCATAGCTGGTTTTGTTGTAGTGGTCAAGGCAGGAGGGGGTGGACTTTGTTTACATCTCCCAGAAGGAATTTTAGCTACACTGGGTGTTGTAAACAAGGGTACCTGAAACTGAAGTGAGTTTGGGAAGAGTGTGGTCTCTGATTTGGGGAAGGACACTAACAATCGAAGGGAAGCTGGTGAGGGAGAGTCGGCAGGGGAAACGTTCACATGAGGGCTCTCTCCATAGGGATGGCAGGGTAGTGGCCGGGGCACGGGTAGTGCAGTGCGTGGTGAGATGTGGAACTAGGGTGAGGCCACACGGGGGAAATCCCTGGATGATAGTCCTCTCGTACTTGGTACGGAGGGGCTTGCCTGCTTGACCTGTGGGCTCACCACGGGAGCGTGGAGATGCTCTGAGGACAGCCGAAGGTCTAGAGCAGACTTTACAAACCTGGAGGAGCACCCCAGAAGCAAAGGTGTCAGCAAGCAGCTGCAGGACAGCCTGACTGCTCCTGGGTCATAAGGGATCGGACCTAGGCAGACACCATAGCCTGGAGGAAACCTGAAGAGGATGTAGGGGAGAAATTGCGGCCAGAGAGGAATATGAGGCTGGCCTCTTCAGTACTAGCCTCTGACCCAGCCAGTAAATAAAAGAGAAAAAGAAATGGAGGTATTAGCCTGCTGTTTCTTTGTAGCTAGGAGGCTAAAAAAGGAAGAGGACCCAGATTAGATCAATAATACGAGGCTCATCCTGGGGCCCCCAAACCTGGAACCCCCAAACAGCTGAAGATGCCCCTTGTGTTTGACCTTTACTACAAAGAAAGGGGAAATCCGTGTTTCAGCGGGGTGATGGAGGCCTAACAATGGTCTGGTGTGAGAGACTATGGCAATCAGAACACTCCACACTGGAGCTGTAGGAACTGGGGAAGACTTCCAAACAAGAATGAAGAAGCCCCTCCACCTGTCTTGTGAGGATGTGGGACATAGGGGCAGGTGGAATTAGTTTAAGTGCTGCAGAAGCAGAAAGCTGGGCAATATAACCACCCATTTCTCGTTGAGACACAGGCTGCATAACCTGAGGCAGTACAGGGGGAATCAGTCCCTGATGAAATGACTTGTGGGAGCCATTAGAGGTTCTTCTCATAACCAGTGGAGCTTCCCATGGATAGCGGGGTGGAGGACCATAGTGGACAGACAGGCAGTACTGAGGGAACCAATGCATGGTGTCCAGTTCACTGGACCAGATAGGACTGCATTCACCAAAGATTTAAAGAAGGACTTGATTCAGCAGGAACCTCGGGGTTGGTATGGAGCTTTAGAGCTTTGCTGAGTCCCTTAGTGGGCAGGATCTTCATGAAATAGAAAAGGTTCTGACAGAGCTAAGTGACTTAAACTAGCACGTAAAGTATGTCCATAAAATAGTAGAGCAACCTGGAGGAGGCAGGAGAAGAGGTCCGTGTGGGTCACCCGAAGGTAAACGTGGCAAGAGCTGTGTCGAGCCCAAGTTCCCAAAGAAAAAATTGACCAAAAGCCAAATTCTGTTCTCAGGAGCTTCTGGAAGGTTTTAGAGCCTGAGGAGCAGTTCAAAGAAGGAATCCATAATAAGACAATACAGACGAAAAAGATAAAAATTGTCCCGTGGTGGATAATAATCCACCCACCCCCAGATTAAAC
>NW_008339002.1:152984-155945 GCF_000622305.1 Nannospalax galili
GCCTCCCCCCTCCCCTTTTCCCCTCTGTGGGCATTGCACACATACGATGCACTTGCATAATTCAGCCATACATCATACATGTAACAGAAACTGAAGGGAAAGAAACCCAGTAGGATAAAGTTGACGGGCACACAGAAATCACTCCACCCCAGGGGCTTATGGGAGTGCTGTCTTTATAATCTGCAGTTACAGGCCCAGTTTCCAGCAGCAACAACCTGGCTTCATTCAGACTGTTGTAAAAAGGAGGAGGTGGAAGTGGAAAACATGCCTAAAACTTAGAGCCTGAGGAGCAGTTCAAAGAAGGAATCCATAATAAGATAATATAGATGAAAAAGATAAAAATTGTCCCGTGGTGGATAATAATCCACCCGCCCCCAGATTAAACAGGGTACATTACCCTCCTGCAAAAGGCTATGCTGGGGGTGGAGATCATTTGCCCAGCCAGGGCCTCCCCCCTCCCCTTTTCCCCTCTGTGGGCATTGCACACATACGATGCACTTGCATAATTCAGCCATACATCATACACGTAACAGAAACTGAAGGGAAAGAAACCCAGTAGGATAAAGGTGACGGGCACACAGAAATCACTCCACCCCAGGGGCTTAGGGGAGTGCTGTCTTTATAATCTGCAGTTACAGGCCCAGTTTCCAGCAGCAACAACCTGGCTTCATTCAGACTGTTGTAAAAAGGAGGAGGTGGAAGTGGAAAACGTGCCTAAAACCTGACTTCCTGCCTGCACTTTATTGTGTGCCATAAGCACATCTGCATACGAGTACAAATTATAAATGCGCCGCTTTCCTCCCCTTCTCACCCCATACCTGTAAATAATGTGTGCCCCTTTGCTCATGTTTCATATTCAATTTTTGAAGTAAAAATAATGAACTCCTACTTGATTGAAAACATTGGAAAATTATAAGACAAAAACGCCATGTAAATCAGCTCCCAGGAGAGGAGGGCAAAGTGCACTGACGTAAGCATCATGCTGATCCACCTTTCCCATGCTGATCCACCTTCCCCGTGAGAGACCTGGACTCCCAAAGGAAGAACGGGCACTGAAAGAAAAGTTTACCGAGCTACGTAACAGAAACTGAAGGGAAAGAAACCCAGTAGGATAAAGGTGACGGGCACACAGAAATCACTCCACCCCAGGGGCTTAGGGGAGTGCTGTCTTTATAATCTGCAGTTACAGGCCCAGTTTCCAGCAGCAACAACCTGGCTTCATTCAGACTGTTGTAAAAAGGAGGAGGTGGAAGTGGAAAACATGCCTAAAACCTGACTTCCTACCTGCACTTTATTGTGTGGCATAAGCACATCTGCATACGAGTACAAATTATAAATGCACCGCTTTCCTCCCCTTCTCACCCCCAAACCTGTAAATAATGTATGCCCCTTTGCTTATGTTTCATATTCAATTTTTGAGGTAAAAATAATGAACTCCTACTTGATTGAAAACATTGGAAAATTATAAGACAAAAACGCCATGTAAATCAGTTCCCAGGAAAGGAGGGCAAAGTGGACTGAGGTAAGTAAGCATCATGCTGATCCACCTTCCATGTGCTGATCTACGTTCCCCGTGCTGATCCACCTTCCCCGTGAGACACCTGGACTCCCAAAGGAAGAACGGGCACTGAAAGAAAAGTTTACCGAGCTTCCAACAGATTCAGGGCTTGGAGGAAACTTTAATTTAGGGTCCACCAAGGACCAGATGTCCTCATGAAATCCCAGAGCTGTCTGAAGACAGGAAATGTTAAGGGAGGTAAAAAGATGGAAGGAGAGACCGTGTCAAGGTGTGGCTTCTGGAGGGTCAACCGCACTCCAGTGGCCACACCCAGAAGTATATGGACAGCACAAGTGGATTCAATGGGCTGTTAAATTTAAAAAGATGACATGAAGTTGGGGTGTAGGAGGATGTGTGGATCTGGGAGGAGTTGGGGGAGGAGTTGTTATAATATGATCAAAATACAGCCTATGGGATTCTCAAAGAACTACAACTCAACCTCAGCACCCAAGGCTAAGGGAACATGGTTAAACGAGGGCACAGAGAAAATTAATGCAGCTCTCAACTCTCACCAGAGAAGCTTCCTCATGCAGCAGATGGTTATTAACCCAGAAAACCACAAGTGGCCAAAGTGCAGAGAACAAGAGGCTGCAGACTGTGTTTCCCTCCACAGGACGCCTGTATCCAACCTCTGCTCCCAAGGCTCAGGGATCATCGAAGAAGAGGAGTGGAAAGATTGTTAAGAGACAAGGACAGCTGAGAGTTACTCATATGAACGCACAGAACGTAACATCATGCACAAGACCCATTCAAGCTCAAGCCAGACAGAAACTCAGCATCGAAGTGGGGAGGTGGGGAGGGAGCCAACCTTAGTTGAACTATTGGCAGCTGGTAACTATTGGGGAAGGGAGAGTTGGTTTTCTTTAACTATGTGGCGCTAGATAGGTTAAGCAGGCTCCAGCAGATGGATGCTCACCAAAGGACATCCGGGAACACAAACTTGGCTTGACAGGCCTTTGTATTAGTCACTTTTCTGTTCCTGTGATAAAACACCGTGACCAAGGGAACTTGTGAAAGGAAGAGTTTATTGGAGTTTATAGTTCCCGAGGAATCAGAGTCCATCATGTGAGGTGGGAGGCGTGGTACCAGGAGGTGGCTGGGGCAGAAAGAGGAGTACTCACATCTTCAAGCAGGCACAGTGCAACTGGAAACCTGGCAAGGCTTAAGAACTCTGTAAGCCCACCCCAGTGAGAGTGACGTGCTTCCTCCAGCATGGCCACACCTTCTAAGACCTCCTGAAATAGCGCCACCAACGGGACAAAATGCCCAAGTACTCAGAGGCTATGGGGAACATTCTCCTTCAAACCACTATCGCCTTAATATATAACAGAGAATACAAGAACTAGCAGGGGACTATAGGTGGGCTGCAGATGGCGGGATCTAAATATGATCAAAACGCATTG
>NW_008339002.1:164343-166814 GCF_000622305.1 Nannospalax galili
AGCATCTAGTGTTATTTATCTTTCCTTTCATTATTATAAAGTCAATAATCAAGCACAGATGCCAATAGCATTCTTTCCAGTCAATATTTTTCTTATAGTCCTTTCTAAGATGATAATAAGGAAAAAGAAAAGAGTGTGATAAATGGGTAATTTTCCTACAAAGAAAATCCAAAAGAAACTAAAACAAAGTCTTAAAATTTAATAAGAATTCTTACAAGAGTCCTGCAATTGATGGATAATCATGGGAAAAGCCAATAATAAAACTAGATGCTTCTTTTAGCAACAGATGGAGGCTATTACAGAGTTCCAGGACTGATCACATGCAAAGAATATGTGTCTGAGAGATGCCCAGCCCCAAGTGACACAACTACATTGGAACCTCTACACCTAAGGCTCATGGAACATAGTGGAACAAGGGTAGAGAGAATACTCATGCATCTCTCAACTCTCACCAGAGAAGCTTTCTCATGCAGCAGATGGTTATTAACCCAGAAAACCACAAGTGGCCAAAGTGCAGAGAACAAGAGGCTGCAGAGTGTGTTTCCCGCCACAGGACAGCTGTGTCAAACCTCTGCTCCCAAGGCTCAGGGATCATCGAAGAAGAGGGGTGGAAAGATTGTTAAGAGACAAGGAAAAAGTTCTCCAGCAGCTGAGAGTTACTCATATGAACGCACAGAATGTAACATCATGCGCAAGACCCATTCAGGCTCAAGCCAGACAGAAACTCAGCATCAAAGTGGGGAGGTGGGGAGGGAGCCAACCTTAGTTGAACTATTGGCAGCTGATAACTATTGGGGAAGGGAGAGTTGGTTTTCTTTAAGTATGTGGCACTAGATAGGTTAAGCAGGCTCCAGCAGATGGATGCTCACCAAAGGACATCCGGGAACACAAACTTGGCTTGACAGGCCTTTGTATTAGTCACTTTTCTGTTGCTGTGATAAAACACCGTGACCAAGGGAACTTATGAAAGGAAGAGTTTATTGGAGTTTATAGTTCCAGAGGAATCAGAGTCCATCATATGAGGTGGGAGGCGTGGTACCAGGAGGTGGCTGGGGCAGAAAGAGGAGCACTCACATCTTCAAGCAGGCACAGTGCAACTGGAAATCTGGCAAGGCTTAAGAACTCTGTAAGCCCACCCCAGTGAGAGTGACGTGCTTCCTCCAGCATGGCCACACCTTCTAAGACCTCCTGAAATAGCGCCACCAACGGGACAAAATGCCCAAGTACTCAGAGCCTATGGGGAACATTCTCCTTCAAACCACTATCGCCTTAATATATAACAGAGAATACAAGAACTAGCAGGGGACTATAGGTGGGCTGCAGATGGGGGGATCTAAATATGATCAAAACGCATTGTATGAAACTTGCAGGAACCTCAGTGGATGACAGACTACCCAAAGGCAGAAATGGATATTTACAATTCAACATTGGTAAGAGGCAGCTAAACATTGTCTTGACAGAAACACATGGAAATCTCAACCCCATATTATTCAGGATATTATGAACATCAGTTATGCTAATTTTGGAAACATGGGTGAAAATTAGCTAAATATATCCAAAGAATGAAAAAAATTCATTTATGTGAAAACATAGAACTATAAAAAAACTTCCAAAAGGAAAATAATTCAAAAGTTGATTCTTTGAATAAGTTGGTAAAACTGATGTACGCCTGGAAAGAGAGGGAGAAAAAAATTCCCAAATCAGAACTCAGAGTGGACCAGACTGAAACCAGTAAAGAAACAGCAGATTAATTTTGCTTATTTAAAACTAGAATATTCTGCTCAGCAAAAATACAACTTGGAGTATGGATGCCTGCCACAGATATTTCCTAAAGAAACGATTTGTATCAAGATTAAATAAATTACATGAATCAAATTTTAAAAAATGGAGAGTTCAGTTTTTTAAAGTTGGCAAAGAAATGTAATCACAAAGGTTGTCCAAATTGCTGATAAAACGTGGACAGTTTACCAACACCATTAGAAATAAGTAGACGGAAGTTAGACCACTGCGTGGACATACTAGGATGAAATGCATGTCCCTATTTTGTCCCTGTGGCTGTGCTAAGACATGCTGGCCAAGAGTTTCTTTGGAGAGAAGAGGTTTATCTTGACTTGTAGTTTGAGGGAGGATACAGCCCATCATGCCAGGAAGGCATGGCAGCAGGGAAATGAGACGTGTAGATCAGATTTCATCCACAAACAGGAAGCCAGGAAGGAGAGATGATTGATAGATAGATAGATGATAGATGATAGATAGATAAATAGATGATAGATAGATGATAGATGATAGATAGAAGATGATAGATAGATAGATAGAGATAGGTAGATAGGTAGATATATAGATAGATGATAGGTAGATGATAGATAGATAGATGATAGATAGATAGCTATAGATAGATGATAGATGATAGATAGATAGCTATAGATAGATGATAGATAGAAAGATAGATGATAGATAGATGATAGATAGAT
>NW_008339002.1:166901-205376 GCF_000622305.1 Nannospalax galili
TAGATGAGAGAGAGTGAGAGGAGAGAGGAAGTGAGGCTAGGCCTTGAAAGTTCAAAGCCCACCCCCAGTGACACTCCCAGCAAAGCTTCCAAACAACACCACCACAGGGGACCAAGCGTTCACATACTTGAGCCTGTGGGGACCCACCACAGAGACTGATGAGAAAGGGCCAGGGCGGATGAAGAGCAAGTAGAATTCTACACCTGTAAGGAAAGGAAACAGTGCCAGCACTTGAAGAACTGTGATGGGCTACTAGATCTAAATGAATGCTTTCCCAGAGCCAAGAATCCTTATGCATGCCTGCCCGCCCGAAAATAACAGCATGTCCACAGCAGTCCAATTCACAGAATGCCAGGCTAGGTGATCTGAAGATCCAGCCACAGTGTAATGGAGATGAGATGTGTTATTAAACCAAATGCAATACTAGCAGCAATGGGAAGGGAAAGCGATGACGCCCCAGGGGTTAACGTCACAGGCAGCAAAAGACAACCACAAAGATGTGTTGGCCCGGCACTCAGCTGCAATATCTTAGTGTACTATTTTATTATCTCCAATTCTGTGTATCGTTAAATTGTCAAATAAAAATTGATTAAGGAGAAACAGCCCATAATTCTTCCCCCTATTCAACATGTGTATTTTAGACAGGAAAGAAAAGGAAAACAAGAAGATAATTATCATCTCCCTAAAACAAAAAGAAAAACTCTATTTGCATCTAAAGTCCTCCAAGCCACAGAAAGCACAGGTGTTACAGATGAACTCATCAATACCCAACTGAAACTCTCTGAGCTAACGCCGGCTTTCCTATGCAAATGAAATTGTGGCCAAAAGGAGATAAAAGCAAATCCATTGGTGAAAAGTTCAAGAAACATCTCTCACTGTACAAGCGTCCTCCATGGATACAGTTCCAACTGTTCCCAGAGCTGAAGAGAAGGCTGGGCGTTACAATACCTTAGGTGGAATCATGGATTGTTCCTTTTCCTGTCTTCTTTTTAAAATTGATTTTTTTTTTTTTTTGATGCGCGTGTAAGAGCGTTTTGCCGGCATGTATGTAAGTGCGCCCATACATGCAACGCCTGTGGAGGTCAGAAGACGGTGCTGGATCCTCTGGAACTGGAGTTACGGACAATTGTTAGCCACCATATGGATGCTGGGAACTGTACCTGGGTCCTCTGGAAAAGACACAGAAGATCCGAGAAAAGCATTTCAGTACGGTATTCACGGTGGGTAGCACGGTGCACATGTGCAAAACTCACCTCCCAATTTAAGTCACACTACAGCCAACAGTTATTTTTTTTAATCTTTACACTTTTTCCATCTTCATCGCCCCCTGCTGGTTATCAGGAAGAAAGAAAATTTGGTTTCCAACCAGCTGATTCCAGGGAAGTAAAGCCACACTTTCACCTGGATACAAGTGTTCATTCTCTGGAGGACCCTGACTCACTCACAAGATGATAGATAGATAGATAGAGATAGGTAGATAGGTAGATATATAGATAGATGATAGGTAGATGATAGATAGATAGATGATAGATATATAGATAGATGATAGATGATAGATAGATGACAGATAGATGATAGATAGACAGGCAGACAGACAGACAGACAGACAGAGACAGGAAGGTGGGCGGGGATATGAGGGGAGGGATCTGGGAGGAGCTGAAGGGGAAATGGGGGGGTGGATTTTATCAAAGCAAATTTTTTTGTTTTCATATATGAAGGGAAAAAATTAAAAGAAAAAAGAAAAACAATTTCACCACCTTGCCTAGCCTCAGCCAGTATCACCCCATCAATCTGTCTCCACATCTTAAATCTCTGAATGTTCTCTTTCTGGTCTTGTGAGGTGTGAATCCCACCACTCGTCATCACAACTCATAACAGATCAGGAAACCATGATGTCACCTGCTTTTGGACTTTCTACAGACTTCTAGAGACTCGAGCAGCATGGGTTTCACTCATTTGTTAATATACTGCTTCCCTCAAAGGTGCTTTGAGTTTCTTTAAGACACAGAACCAACTTCTCTTTGAATCTCAAATTCCCGTAAGAGTCCTTGGCATGCAGTGGACATAACATTGCATCAGAGAATACACCTTGCCAATTCTACTTCCACGACCTCTTGGTCTGGCCCTTTCACTGCCCTCCATCTCAAACCCTATGAGCACCTTGCTTCATGCCTCACAGGAGGTGACAAGTCAGGAGCCAGGAGGACAGGGCTAGAAGTTAGGGATGAGAGTAGCACAAATGTGTAATGGTTAATTTTGAGTGTTCATTTGAGTGGATGAAGAAACATGTAAGAGATTAGTAAAGCACACCTCTGGGTATGTCTCTGATCATGAGGACCCTAACCTAATGAATGTATTGATCCCTTGATAGATTCATTATATGATGGCATTGTGAGAGGTGATGAAATGTAGGGGGTGGGACCAAGGACACTGGTGGCATGTGCTTGGGGGCTGTATCTTGCCCTTGCTCCTTCCTGTATTTTCCCTTTCTCCCTGCTTCCTGAGCACCATGGTGTGACCTACTCTGCATTGCCACCCCCTTTCCATCATGCTGAACTGACACCTCTGAAACCACAGGCTAAAGGAAATCTTTCCTTCTTTAACCTGTTCTCTCAGGCAATTTGTCACAGTACTAAGAAAAGTAAACTAACAGTTTCCAACACTCCATGCACACTGTACTTCTGTCAAATGTAATTCTTTGTTAATTAACTAATTTTTTGTTAATTCTTTGTTAATCCCCCAAATGCCATGACCTTTCCTGCCTCTAACCTTTAACTCATACCACTTGCTTTGTGTGGAACACCAACCACTCCTGCTGGCTCTCTTCCCTCCACCAGCAGAGCACCACAGCTGTCATTCAAGTATAGCTTGGACTTCATTTTCTTTAGAAAATCGAGTTTGGGGGCTTCTCCTTCTGGTATCATCTTCGTATCGCCATCCTCCCCGGCTGGTTTCCTCCTTATTTTGTTTATGTATTTATTATTTGTTTATTATTTATTTGTGTGTGTATATAAGTGTATTTCCTGAATGCATGTAACTGCAACCGTGGCATGCAATGGCCAAACAGGTAAGAAGAGGGCATCAGATCCCCCAGAACTGGAGTTACAGATGGTTGTTAAATGCCATGTGGGTGGGTGCTGGGAATCTGTGCTGGATAGCTTTAGTGTCAACTTGACGCACCTGCCTTTGGGGAGCCTCAACTGGGGAATTTCCTCCAGTGGACTGGCCTGTGGCCATATCTATGGGGCATCCTCTTGATTGTTGAGTGATGTGAGAGGGCCCAGCCCACTGTAGATGGTACCACCCCTGGGCGGGTGGGCCTGTTTTACATAAGAAAGCAGGCTGAGCAGGAGCCAGGGAACAAGCCAGTAAGCAGTGCTCCAGTTCTTGCCTCCAGGTTCCCGCCCTGAGTTCCTACTTGGGCTCCCTGATGAACTGTAACCTGGGAAATATAAGCCAAATAAACCCTTTCCTCCCCAAGTTGGTATTGGTCAGAGTGTTTTGTCACAGCAATGAAGAACAAACTAGGACAGAATGGAACCTGGGTCCTCTGCAAGAGCAGTCAGTGTTCTTAACTGCTGGGCCGACTCTGCTCGGCTCATGCCTCCGTTTCTGAAATAGGACCTGAGTGAGTTTGCTAACAAAACAGGCTTGTGGAAATATAAATGCTGTAGAATTCACTCACTCACATGTGTGTTCTGATATAAACATCCGCATACATGTTTCTGTGCCTTCGGTTTTCCTCTCTCTGGGGCACTGTGCTTTTTTGAGATGAATATCATACAGCTCAGGTCGACCTCAAACATGTGATCCTCCTGTCTCAGGCTTCTGAGTAGTGAGATTAGGTCTTATGTAAATAAAATGAGTGTCACAGTGAAGAAATAATTTCTCAAGTGTGTAACTTGTGAGGATTACGTCACATGGCACACAAATATCTTGTCCAGCCTCATCTCCTCATTTTTCATACCTTGACTTTTCCAATCTTAAATCCAGGACTGCTTAAACTTTCAGAGCAAACCAAGCTGTCCACCCTGTTCATGGGAAGAGCTCACCATGACTCTGCTCGGCTCATCCCTCCGTTTCTGAAATAGGACCTGAGTGAGTTTGCTAACAAAACAGGCTTGTGGAAATATAAATGCTATAGAATTCACTCACTCACATTGGCCTTTGGTTATTACTGTGTGTTCTGATATAAACACCCACATACATGTTTCTGTGCCTTTGGTTTTCGTCTCTCTGGGGCACTGCGATTTTTTGAGATGAATATCATACAGCTCAGGTTGACCTCAAACATGTGATCTCCTGTCTCAGGCTTCTGAGTAGTGAGATTAGGTCTTATGTAAATAAAATGAGTGTCATAGTGAAGAAACAATTTCTCAAGTGTGTAATTTGTGAGGATTATGTCACATGGCACACAAATATCTACTGTCTTTTCCTACTGCCCAAAGCAAACCAAAGCACAATTCCACCAAAATTCACCCTGGGGAACCGTGAATTTATTAGACTTACTTACAGAACATGGGTAAGGGGCTACAGGCAGGAGCGTGGCTGTCACCAAGGCCACCACACTGGGAAATTTCACCCAGAGTGGGTGATGGCTCCCGATTCCCTCACAGTTGAGGCCCCTTTCCAACTCAGCACCTGGATGGGTGGGAGGGGTCACCTGAACCTCAGGTGAGGGTCCAATGACCCCTTATCCCCTCTTTCTATGAGGTGGTGTCAACAGTCCACAGGCCTGAACATGTTGACTCATAAGCAGACACATCTGATCGATGGTAGCTGTTCTGTTTGGAGAACAGGGCTGTGCAACAATGGACCAATGTAGTATATGTACACTTGAGAAAACATGCCCACGGGTAAGATTAACTGGTTGTTCTCTTAAAGCGGCTTTCTTGGTTGGGATTGCCACGGTAATTGTTTGTGAAGGCTAGTCTGGCGTTCTGAGTTCTCATAAGCACCGGCAAGATGAAGGGGAAGAATGCAGGAAGCCAGCTGGGAGGCAGCAGAGACCCCAGAGGGGCTGTGTGCAGTGAGGGGGCTCCAGGCCGGGTACTGAGCGCAAACATGAACCCTTCAGCAGCTTCTGAGAGAGACCGTGGTCCTGAGAGAGCAGCAGCTGAGGGGTGGAAACGAGACGTCTACCTCGCACTGGGAGGGGTCACCTGAACCTCAGGTGAGGGTCCAATGACCCCTCATCCCCTCTTTCTATGAGGTGGTGTTAACAGTCCACAGGCCTGAGCATGTTGACTCACTCATAAGCATACCCATCTGATCGACGGTAGCTGTTCTGTTTGGAGAACAGGGCTGTGCAACAATGGACCAATGTAGTATATGTACACTTGAGAAAACATGCCCACGGGTAAGATTAACTGGTTGTTCTCTTAAAGCGGCTTTCTTGGTTGGGATTGCCACGGTAATTGTCTGTGAAGGCTAGTCTGGCGTTCTGAGTTCTCATAAGCACCGCACGATGAAGGGGAAGAATGCAGGAAGCCAGCTGGGAGGCAGCAGAGACACCAGAGGGGCTGTGTGCAGTGAGGGGGCTCCAGGCCGGGTACTGAGCGCAAACATGAACCCTTCAGCAGCTTCTGAGAGAGACCGTGGTCCTGAGAGAGCAGCAGCTGAGGGGTGGAAACGAGATGTCTACCTCGCAGGCTTTGACGCTTTGTTCTACTGGGTGGAGGGAAACTCAGCCAGCAACCAGGGCCTGAGAACAGTCTTCCCTTGACAAAATGTTCTGAGAACAGAGTGGTCACGTTGCATTTTAGTCACTGACACACTGAAGGGAGTAAACATTGAAAGATTTACCCAAAAGATTTTCAACAACAAACAGGGCTGTAGCTGACAAGTCATGTGATGCCCGTTCTCCGTCCCTTGCTATTCATGAGAACACCAGGTAATCTGCTTGTCTGTCTTTTATTATTCGTGTTAACTAATTCTTTCCTTCTTTGTTTCTTCTCTCTTTTGATCATTTGATCAGCAAACTGGTAGAAATTTCATCCAACTGAAAACCGTCTTCCCTGTGTTTGGAGATTTTTGTAAGGTATTCTGATCGTCTCTTCCAGGGCCAATTCTGCAGAGTCATTGCAAAGTTCTGTAGCAGCAGAAAAGTCATGAAGCAATTCCAGAGCTCCGCAAAGCCGCGGCCCTCAGCCGAAATCAGCAGAAGCGTCCCAGCAGGCCGTGCACAGGACATTTTACCACCATTTCACGTGCAGTGTTTAATGGATTTAAATCCACTCTAGTATTGTACCCAATCAATGAAAAGATTAGAAAATACTTCAAACACAGAATAATAAGCCTTTGTAGGAAATTAAGATAGGCAAGCCAGCTAGAACCTACGGGGCTTACCATCACGGAGACCTCAGCACCAGCGCTAGTGGAGAAGTGAAAGCCGGGAACGACTGCGCGTGCAGGTCAGAGTGTGAGTCAAGAGAGCTTAAACCCCGACAGTTCTCTTTTTTATTCTTATATTTCTTATTGAGCTTTTGTAATTTCATACGACTGTTTTTAATCAAATTTAGACCAGCCCCTCCCCCACTCCTGCCTCCCCCATCCCCCCACCGGACCTCATGTATTCCGCCATACCTGTTAAGTCCTATTCATTCAGGCATTTGTACCCAAATGTCCTTCAGGGTAAATGTGTCCACTGGAGTCTAGTCAGACCATCTAGAGATTGCCTGTAAGTCCTATTCTCCCTCCCCCAGCCGCAATCAGTCTGCAATAGTTCTCAGTCTAGTGCTGACCCACCACCTATTTCTCTCCTCCCCTCTGGGCCCTTGTCTGATTGAGTTGCCCTGGGTCCTGTGCTCAATGCTGCCATTCCCACAAGTTCACATGTGCAAGCTTCCAGTGGCCTGAAAGACTCTACTTCCCTGTGTTTGTAAACCAGCCCTGGCTCTTACAATCTTTCTGCCCCCTCTTCCGCAATGTTCCCTGAGCTGTGGTTGGATGAGGTTCCACATAGGAGTCCCATGTTACACTCTGCAGCCTCTTATTCTTTAAAACTTGGCCAATTATGGCCTTCTGTGTGCATCTCACTCTGTTGCATAAGGAAACTTTACTGGTGAGAGCTGAGGGATGCATTGGCTTTCTCTCCACCCCTTATTCCGCTGTGTTCTCTGAGCCTTAGTTGTAGAGGTTCGACTGCAGATGTGTCACCTAGTGCTGGGCATCTCTCAAAAAACGTACGTTCTCTGTTCCTGACCAGATGTGCAATTCTGCAGGAACATCCATCTGTTGCAAAAAGAAGATTCTTTGATGAGTGGTATACTATAAACTTATCTGTAAATATAAGGATTGATATTTAGCATATAGTAAGAAAGTTCATTTGTCTAGAGATATGAAAGAAATATGGTTTTCTCTGGAATCTATGTCCTCTCCTGCCATGTGTGCTTGACTGAGTTTACAGTGCCACCCATGAGCTCCCTCCTATTGAGATGGTTTTAAGTCCAATTAGTTAGCTGTTGATTGCCCCCCCCCCAGATAACAGTGCCACTACTGCACTAAGAGAGATAGTTTGCCATGCTGTCTTTGTGGTTATCAGGCTTCAGGGCTGGGTTGGACCATTGGTTGTTTTTCTCCCTTGGCAGTTTGCATATCATCATCTAGCATGATAGCCAAACTGGGGTTCAAAGGCTTACAGGTCAGTTCCTGCTCCATTGCTTCAAGTCCTGTACCCTAAGTATGTCCTGTCTTCAAAAGTAAGGTCTTAACTATTAGTTCTGGGGGATAACCAAGAGGTTTGACAATATCCTGTGTTATTGTGGGAGTCTCCTGGACTACATTCAGCAACCCCTCTAAGGGATGCCTCTTCTGTCTGGCACTGAGTTCCCTGCCAAGCAGCTCCCAGGTACACATATGCACTAATGTTCAGACACTGTATGTGCACTACTCATGGGGTTTTGAGGATGTCACTTTTCCCTCTGAGTTTCCTGCCCCTCAGGATCCCTTTTCTCTTTCTTTTTCTCCCATTTGGCCTCCCTTCTCCCTAGTCCCAGGTCTCCCATTACCCCACCCTCCCCCCAATCCCGCCTGCCTCCCACCATCCTCCCTCTCCTGACTTCCCTCCCTCCCTCACACCATGGTCCCTGTATGTCCATCCCTCCTCTCCTCCCTGCTGAGCACTCCCACTTTTCCCATCTCCCCCTGGTGACATCTGTCCCCACTTGCCCACTTTCAGGTTCTTTCTTTTCCTTTACTTCCCTGACTTTTCTTTAAAATGACACACAGTGACATGAAACCAGGTCTTCATTATCTTGGACAAGAACAAGTCACAGGTAGGTGTTTCCTGGATTTGTCCATTGCTCCAGTTATACAAGAGCACAGTTCGTTGATTCTGCTCTGCATCATTAAATTTTGGTTGGCCTTCTAGTTTTTATCTTTCAGTGTGACATACGTCCACTCTAACCCCAGGTGCCACTGAAGGAGACTGAGGATGTTGTAGTCAGGGACCTCAGCTGGAAGCGACATGCTCACTCTTGCTAGTTTAAGCTTAAAGGTGTTTCTACCCCATCTACAAACACATAAAACCAATGGAAACTTGAAGAAAAAGACCCTGGGCTCAAATTCCAGGATAAAATGGTCAAACCCCAACATAAACTATAATAATGATCAGAACATTTGCCCACTGTACTGCGTAGCTCTAAGTTCAAGCTTTCCGCTGTGCTGTGACTTGCATAGGGCTTTCGCCTGTGACATTCATAAAAGTTATTCTCAGTATTAGATATGAAGAGAGGCCAGGAGGACAGTTAAGAAGCTGTTAGGGCTCTTCCCTCCTGATGGAATTTAGAAGTTGATCTGTTCATGTAATGAATGAATTAATAAGTTATGAGCTAGCTGTCTGGTTAGATTTCTTTCACACTCTGGTCTCCCATCCTGTTCCCCTGTATGACTTCATAATTCTGCCCATCAGACTCCTGGGTGAGACTCCGAGTCGTAACAAGTCTCATTTCTGTAAATTACCCTTTCTGTGATAGTGTTTTGGAGACAGAAAATGGACTAAATTATACTGAAGCTTGCTTACTACCAAACCTGCACCTGGAATGTCAGCCTAGCTGTAAGTGACCTTGCGTGCATGCTTCCCTAGGATTAAAGGGGTTCCTGGGAATCAAGACTTTCAGTGATAAAAGGGAAAACCAGTGGTATGAAAGCAAAGCAGAATGGATAGCTTACCACCTCTCACCACCACCCGGAAAGGAGAACCACTCAGTGCTGTGCTCCTCAGTCCTCCCCTACTCCTGCTACCCTATGGCTCTCCACACAGACCCTCTGACTGGCCTTGCTCACTCCCATGTCTTCCTCATGAAGTCTGTTTGAAAGATGGGCTTACATGGTCCTGTCCACTGTCATGATCCTGACTTCCATCCCAACAGTTCAAAGGACAACAGATGCTCACATAGTAGATAGCATCTTCAAAGAGAGGGGATAGTGGCGGTTGCTCTGTTCCTTGCAACCTCATGTGCTATCTAGATTTCTCAGAAGCCCTTGTGTCCAGAACCTGCTTATGTGACCAACTCAGCTTCAGGGGGAACCTGGACAGCGAGTTCAGGGACTTCTACACCTGCAGGAAGGATCACAAGAGAGAAAGGAGTTGGGAACAGCCCTTGGGGAGTCAGCTGACACAGACAGCTACAAGGACATTCATGTGAATCTGTAGCTCTTTCTACATAAATGTGAGTCTCATGTACAGTCGTAATTTTGCTTTCATTATTGATTGTTCCTTCTTTAAAATACATATGAAGATCGATGGCATCACAGTTCAGTTCAACAGATTCTGATTCTTTATATATATATATATGTATATAAACCCTGGGAGCCATAGGGTCCCAGGATCATGAGACTAAGCAGATGACCATGCTAGTACTGACTACTCTGAAGAGCAGAGTCTTCTCTTGCATTTCTGTCTGAAACTCTGTGGTTGCAGCCTTGATCCGTTCCTTAGGTGATCATGAAAGGGAGCTTCTGCCATTTCTGATTACGATGGCCACATGTGCCAGCATCTGATCCTGCTCCATAATACAGGAGGATAGCCAAAACAGCCACAGGAGAAAGAGCTCTACTACTTGCTGTAGCCATCTCTGCAGTGAGCAGAAACAGGCCCAGAAGGGGGAGGGGCTGATCGAGATCTCAGTTAGATGGTACATAGCTATGGCTGGAGACCTCAACCTAAACCCATGTGTTCTTTTAACATTTTTATTCTCAAGGCAGGAGAGATGGCTCAGCAATTATGAGCCTTGGCTTCTTTTGCAAAGGTCTCGGGCTCAGTTCCCAGCACCCACATGGTGGCTAACAACCGTCTGTAACTCCAGTTCCAGGGGATCTTGTGCTCTCTTCTCACCTCTGTGGACACTGCACTACACAGGTGCACCTACCTGCATGTAGGCAATACACCCATGCACATAAAATAAAAAAATAAAAATAAAAAATTTATTCTCTTATGTTAGTCTTTGAAGTTTTAAAATATTTAAAGCTAGAGTTTCAAATAAATAATAACTAATAAAAAATTCATAATTTGCTCAAGAAAAGTCAACGACACAAGCAATAAGTATACGGACGCCTTGCCTGAGGGGCAGAGCAAGGAGACCTCAAAGGCGTGACGCCAGCTCCATGTGCTCACGCACACAGGGAGGAGATGTGCAGGCCCAGCCACAGGAGAGGGCTGACCCCACCCTGTGCAGACAGACCATGGGCTCTGAATGATGTGACCTACAAGAGGATGATAAGTGAGAGGAAGCAGATCAATTGACGTCCAGTGTGCCACTGAACATGTCCATCATTGTCATCTGACATCTCTGGCATGTTCTTGTCCCACTTCACAGTCCATTCTGTGTAGAGATGGGGCTGGAACGCTCACTTCCTCCTGTATTCAAAAATAGAACCAAAACAGAAAACAGACCATGGGAATTTCCAGCTGTTCCTCACGCCCTTAGCTGCAGTATTTGACCTTCCTATTGGCTTGTCTCCTTAGCTCTGTGTGGTCCAGTTCAGCCCCACAGCCGCCTTCTCAGTGCAGTGGAACCCACGAGCGAAAGGGAATCCCGCGACTCGGTGGACGCCACTCAACTACCATGTCTCCTTGATGATTTCTGTCATTGACCAGACAGAACAGGTCTTTCTTTTCTCTCCCCTGAGCCGTCAGAGCCCTGTGCTGTATCCCCTTTACACATGATTGCCTGAATCTGCGGCTGTGGCTGTCTCCTTTAAGAGTTGACTATTTCCTTCGGTAAGCAGTGTTACCTATGGCTATGTTCCTAGCACTCTGCTTAGCACCCAGGCAGCGTGACGCTTAGCAGGACTAGCAAAGGACAGGAGATGCAGCCAGACGGTGTCTGCTTTGATTCTCACAGCTGCACGTCATTCTATTTCACTCCTGGGCGCTGTAAAACCTTGATTAACTGCAGTTTTCTCATCTGCAGAATATTGCACTATTTAGGCTTTTTAAAAAAAATGTGTTCTGGGGCCTGGAGAGGTGGCTCAGCGGTTAAGAGCCCCAACTGCTCTTGCAGGGAACCCTGGTTCGATTCCCAGGACCCACATGGTGGCTACGAACCATCCTTAACTCCAGTTCCAGGGGAATCCGAAGTCCTCTTCTGACCTCTGAGGCATTGCATGACACAGGTGCACTCACATACATGCAGGCAATACACTCATACACATGAAATAAAAATAATAAAATATTTTTTAAATGTGTTCTGAAAAGTTCACTCATTGCAACATTCATCCCCAAAGCAACAGTGTCAGGTGTGTGGGTCCTAATAAAGTGTGGTCAGATCATGAAGGCTCTGTCCTCTTGAAAGGATTAATGGTGATGTTTCCCTGGGTTGATTATCATGTCTGGATTCTAGAATCAAGTTCATTCCCTCTTCCTCTTAGACAAGATCTCTTACCAGCCACCCTCTGCCACAGGATGATGACAACAGAAAGCCCTCACCAGATGCCGTGCCTCAACTGTACTGTCTAACCTCCAAACTACAAGGAATAAATGTATGTTCCTTATAAATTGCATATCCTTGTGGGTAGGAGCACAAAACAAAGGCTGAAAAGTGTGTAAAAGTGTGTCATGCTTGATGCCACACTCCTGTCTCATAAGTTTCTGTGAGGATTAAATGGGTTCTCATTTAGAAGTTGTTTAAAAAATGCCTACACCTAAATAAATGGTCAGCAATATATGATACTGTTAGAAACTGGGTTGGCACATTATGGATTTATTTGAATCTCTTCAGGTAGACTGAAAATTGTCTATTTGCCTCTTTATCCCACTGTTCAAAGTAGAATTTGGCACACAGCAGTGGTTAATATACTTTTTGTGAATAAATGAATGAATTCAATTTTCCTGAAATTACACTGAGGGATCCAAAGATGCTTAAATGTTACTCCAAGAGTCACGATTCCCTCTTCATGAGTCCCCGCTGGGAATTTCATTTATAAGGATTCCAACTGCAAACGAAAGCTTCCTTTATTGCAAGTTCTCCAGATAGAGACCTCTGAAATCAGCATACAGCTGTGGCTTGTGTGTGGAATGCAAAACCTTCCTTTCAGCCTGGCTCTTGGAGCTGCACAGCCCTGAACATGTGTGAAGGAAGACAGGTGAAGCTTCAAGAGGCCACCTCTGCTGAGCCCTCTACCTCACTTGTGTCAGATAAAGGGGGACAAAGGGGGCCACTGGTGCTTCACCCCAGGAAGCTTGTCCAGTGGTTCTGTGACCTAACTGATTTTTAAAATTTAATTCAGGGAATAGTTCCTCTGCTGAGGGAGGAAAAAGTACGGAGCAGGGGCCAAGAGAAGCTAGAGTTCTCCTCGTTCATTCCTAATGTAGTGTTTGTTCATTTATTTTTTGGTTGTTTGAGACAAAATCTCTCATATTACCCAGGCTGGCCTCAAACTCACTACATAGCCAGTGATGATCTTGAGCCTCTGATCCTCCTGCCTTTACCTTCAAAGTTCTGGGAAAGGGTGTGCACCACCATGTGCAATCTCGTAGGAACTATTCATGTAGGTAAATTAAGTCTACCATTAAGAGAGAATGAATATATTCTTACATGTATTGTTATACAAATGGAATCCAAGAAAGTGCCTTACCTTTGGGGTATAACAGAGCTATAACCTTGAAGCTAAGCAAGCAGGTATGTGAGTCCACAGAGCCCTTGCACGCAGCAATTGCATGATATTGGACCTTAACCTTGCAGACAACAACCCCTCCAGGAACAGCAGAGGCGTCTAGGCAGGGAGGGGCTCTGGTGAGAATGGAACCCCAGGTTTCCAGTGTTGAATCCTAAGTTCCAGTTTGCGATTGTTATACAATTGCAGTAGGGACTGAGAAAAGGCATTAAAGTGCTTGATTCTACGGTACATGTCAAAGGATGTCTCCATGAAGAAGTAAGAAACAGGAATGCTCAGGAAGAGTCAGACAGGCAAGAATGAAGGGATGGCCAGCGTCCCAGGCAGAGAAACAACAACAACAAAAAAACATATAAAAGATGCCACAAGTATTGATTCATTAGCCACAAGCAATTAGGCTACCCCGTTCCCTATATCACATATTGTATTCCTCACAGACGCCCTCCCTGTAAGATAGATGCAGCTGTAACCATCCTCCTTTCACAAATGCACACAGGGCATCTGGGTGATTTAAGTGGCACCGCAGCCAAAGCCATTGCCCTAAGCCTTCACAGTCTGGCTCTGGAACTTATATTCTTTTTTAAAAATAAAGAAATTTATTTTATTTTACATATGTGAGTGTATTGCCTGTATGTGTGTAAGTGCACCTGTGTTGTGCAATGCCCCAGGAGGCCAGAAGAGGGCATTGGATCTCCTGAAATTGGAGTTTTGGATGGTTGTTAGCTACCATGTGGGTGCTGGGAATTGAACCCTGGTCCTCTGCAAGAGCAGTCAGCGCTCTTAACCGCTGAGCCATTTCTCCAGCCAGAACTTGTGTTTTTAACTGCAATGTGGTTTACTAGGAATAAGTCTTACAAATCCCATTGTGGGTTGACTGGTGTTTTCCCATCCATGCCAACCAGAACCTCAAATATGGTAAGATTTGGAGATAGAGACTGTATACATACAGTTAAGGTTTCGGGATGAAATCCTCCTGGATTCGGAGTGGGCTTTAAACCCAATGCATGATGTCATGACAAGAGGAGGCACTGAGATACCAAAGCACAGAGACACAAACAGCAGAGGTTAGCATGGTGCGCACACAAGTAAGGAGTTACAGGACTGTCACCAATCAGGGGGCCAGGAGTGGGCTACAAAAGTGGCTCACAGAAGAGACCAAGCTTACTGACACACTGAGCTTGGACTCCAGGCTGCCTAAGCTATGTGCTAATACATGATTACTGCTATTTTATATCACTCAGTTTGTTGGACCACATTAGAAAAATAATGTAAGACCATTTGCCACAAAGAATGTCATCATAACAAAGTTAGGAGAATTTCCTAATTCAACTTTAGAAAATCATTGTTATTGAATGGTATGTGTGTGCAGCTCTGTGCATGCTGTGACACAGGTATGGAAGTCAGGGGACAACTTGTGGGAGAGACAGAGGGACAGAGAGACACACAGAGAGAAAGTCAGAAAAAGAGAGGGACACAGAGAGAGAGGAGAGGGAGAGACAGAGGCAGAGGGAGATATTTAACTCCTCGTCTTTCAGAGGACTATGTCAACCAAAGTATCACAACAATGAAAATCGAGCAAGTTCATCATGTAGCTGATGCATGTGGGGTTCATTCTGTCGAGAACGGCTTCACCCTGCGGCACACACAGACATACATATATACACATGCACACAAACACATGCACACACATATGCATACACAGACATAGAAATATGTATACACATGACTGTACGCACATGTATGCGTGCACACACACCACTCTACACACACACATTTGGTGTTCCTTACTAATGTGAGACCTCTTAGGAGCAAACCTCATCAATGTTTGGAATGAACTGGAAGCCTGCTGCTCTGTGAAAATGTGTATTTGATGTTTTAATCTAAGTACATGTGTCCGTTCATTGAAATGAAAGTTATTCTAGCCTAAAACACGTGAAGGTTCTCAGCCACTCATTTCTGCCCTGTCTTTCTTGCTGTTAATCCCTGTTGTTGCCAACATGTTTGCTTCGTTATACTGAAGAAATGAGCTGCAAAGAACTCCACACCCCTCAGTGTCGGGCACCGCTGCCCGCGGCCTGCCAAGCTCCGGACGGAAGGAAGTGGTACGGTTCCTGCTTTCTGTGTCATTTCTTGCTCCTTTTGGGTGGGAGATTTCTGTAGAATAAAGAACCAAGTGGCCAAAGGCTGAGCCTCCACTGCTTCTAAACCCTGGTCCCCAAGGAGCCAGTCACATCTAACCCATGAGCACTGGACCTGCACATAGGAGGGAATGACCATGAGGTGAGCACTCAGCAGCGGGGGCAGGGCTAGGAAGAAGGGGCTGATCAAAGGCTCCATCCGCCTTAGGCATTTTATTCTTGTCCACTCACCAAAGACCCAAGTTTGTGTTTTTATTTTTAATGTCTGATGATAAAGCAGATGATTTGGGAGTGTGGACTAGAGATGAAGGAAATATAATTGCTAAAAAGCAAGTTAGACTGCAGACACAATTCTCCACTGTTGTTTGACTTGATTTCCAAATTGACACGTGTGAACCACAGTGTCCAAATCCTGGCTCCTATGCACTGTCTTGTGCTTGGGTGATTTTGTACAAGCCTGGATAAGTTGAAAGCTTAGCTTCTAAGAGAAAGAAAAGTAATTTTGTGCCATATTCTTCTTTTTCTTATTAGCATCTGCTCATCACACATGATAGTGGGTCTTATCGTGATACGCCCATACCCATAGCCTAACTGGCTCCTGTTTATAGCCCTCTCCCACCCGCTCCAGTCCTTTTCTGCCTCTTCCCAAATTGTCTTAGTTTTTAAAATTTAGATTCTGCGTATGAGAGAGAAAAAAGCCATGCTCCTCATCTTCCTGAATTTGACCGATTTCTCGTAACATGACACCTCCATTTGTCTCTTCTCCAGCAAATGAAAATTCCATTTTGCTCCACGGCTGAATGAAACTTCCTTGCATAATTAGGCCACATTTTCTTCATTCATTCCTCTGTTGGCTGGACACCCGAGCTGGCTCTGTAACCTGGCTACTGTGAAGAGCCCTGCAGTAATTGGTGTTCATAGGTTCTGTCCACACTAGTGATGTGGTGCATCTGGCAAGGAATGTTGCTGCGATTGAGTAAATGATTCTTCTGATAATTGTCTTTCAAATTTTCCTCCCAATTATCCACAGGAGTAAAATGTGCACCTTTCTTAGTTATGATCTGTATTCTCTGAATGCAATTTCTCAATCTTATTCATCTGTTTTCTAGGCACCAATCAAAGAAATACTTGCAACGCACTCATAACCCACAAGCACTGAAACGATTCAAATGCGTTAACCTAACATCCCAAGCTTCCTTTTGCCCGAGCTGTTCTGCTTTCTTCTACGATGCTTCTTACATACCCCTTTCCAGCGTCTATGTCTAAACCTTGATTGTATCTGTCCGTCTTTTCCCGCTAATCTTGCTCCTGCCTCCACTTTTATGGTGATCTGTCAAGATCGAGATATACTCACTAGCAAGTAAAGGAAACCCAAGTCAAGAGGGCTAAAGTACTAATTCAAGGAAGCTCAGTCTGGTTAGAGAACAGGTTTGGGTGTGGCTTGATCAGCTTCCTGCCTCTGCTTCTCCATCATAAGTAAGTGAAGTGAGCGTCCAACAGGTCAAGTGCACCACCAGCTCCTGCGTCTGTTCAAAGCAGGGAGTTTCTTCCCACAACTAGGTGACATTTAGCAGTGGAACACCTTATCCATCATGATTATCAGTGTTTATTCCTTTTTGTAGGAGAAAACCCTGTATAAAATACCAGCATCTGTGGAAGCGTGCTTACCCACTCACTTTCAAATAAGTGTTCGAAATACTCATCCTCAACCCACAGATAAGCGTAGCTCTCTCCATCAAAGAAGCTTCTTGCTGCAGCAGAGGCTGTTACTGAGATCCACCTGGTCAAAACACAGAGAATAAGTAATCACGTTGCCCAGCCCAAACTGGTGCACCTACAGCTAAGGTTCAGGGAGAGGAAACACTGCAGCCAGGCTGCGTCTTGTAGACCCAACAGGAATGCTGTGCCCGTGAAATTGCAACAGTGTCACTCCCTAAGTAAGACTCACGTAATAATAACACCAGCTTACCTGTCAATGTGGATATGGGAAATTTCACAAGTTCCCAAGCCTAGATGAAGAGCTGCAGGCAGTCAGTGGCTGCTGAGAGAGGGTGAACCAGTGTTCTCCAGGGATATCTAATCCCAAACGGTCACCCCTAAACACATGTACATATGAGCAACACCAAATTGACCCAGTGGGCTCTGCACGCACATGTGCGCACGAGAGCGCTCACACACACACACACACATGCACACCACACACACACACACACACACACACAACGGGCTCTGCATGCACATGTGCGCACGAGAGCGCTCACACACACACACACACACACACACACACACACACAGTCACATACATATGTAACAATACTACTTATAGAAATCATGAATTTTAGAGGGAGGTGGGGGTCCACGGGAGAAGTTGGAGGGGTGAGAAGGGTTAGAAATAATGTGTACACAGTACTCACACGTGAATTTTCTTAAAAGAGAAAAAAATTAAATCAGAAAAACAGAGGAACTTTTGGCAATTGACCACTGCTGGGAGGGGAGAGACAGTGACTTACAGGGTTGGGACTCACCCTGTAAGACGGAATGGGCCCAGGGGATGGACCCCGCACTGAATGACATTTGGGGACACAAATCACACTTTATAGGCCATTATATGAGAGTTCATTAAATTGATGGGGGGGTGCGGACAGGGTGTGGAGTCTAAATACCATCAAACTATGTTGAATGAAAACCGCAGAGGTTCAATAAAAATGTCAATAGAAATAATCTTCTTTTACCACTAGGGGCAGCACCTAGAAAACCATCACCGCTGTTCCACGTTTCTCCGGGGATCGTGTTTTCTCCAAAATTATGAATAGACGTGATATTCTCCGGTTTAAAATATTCTGTTCTATAATCAAAGTACCTATTCGTATCTCTGGTTTGGAAAATGTCACTTCAAACATCCTCGAAGTGGGAAAACCTCCGCCTTCAACTTCGTGCGGGGGCGCTTGTTTTCCCGTGTATGAATGCGTTGCCTGTCTGTACGTGGGTGCACCGCTTCATGCAGTGCTCGCGGAGGTCAGAAGAAAGCGTGGGATCCCTGGAACTGGAGTTATGTATGGTTGTTAGCTGCCACGTGGGTGCTGGGAATCAAACCCTGGGCCTCAGTGAGAGCAAGCCACTGCTCCTAACCAGAGTCATCTCTCCAGCCTCCAGCCTCTGCTTTTGATAATACAAATAATTTAGAAAATGGAGTGAAGTTATCATCTTTCTCGGTGTTTACAGACAAGTGGGAGCTTTCAAAAATGTTGACAACGTCTTTCAAGGAAGGTTGTGTTCACCAGACTCTGATGACCCCCAGGAGACAAAAAAAGGTCTTTACTGCACAGGGAGGGAGAGAAGACACACACAAGTAACAGCACGTCTTGTCTGCAGTTCAATCTCTTTATTCATCTGGGAAATACGATCAGCCGTGCTCATTTTTTCCTCCACTTCCTTTGTAATAGAGAAGCATTTGTTTTATATTCCTAACACTTGTACATCTCTTTCAACCTTACTTTTTCCCAAGGTCAGCTCTTACATGGCCATAACTTTTCCTTTCCAAAAATACTTTTCGGAAAAAGTTCAGAGAGAAATTATTTCAAAGTCTTTCTGAAATTCGTCACCTGACTTTATGTGGAGAATGGGTGGGGACTGTGGAATTCAAAACTGCGAGTTCTGGGGTCTGGAGAGAAAACTCAGCAGTTAAAGGCATAGAACCCATGTTTGTTTCTCAGTACCCCGTCAGGGGGTTCACTGCCACTTCTAACTCCAACTATAGAGCATCTGACAGCTCTGTTTGCTGAAGACCCGGGTTCAGATCCCAGCACCCACATGGCAGCTAACAACTGTCTGTAACTCCAGTTCCAGGGGATCAGACAGCCTCTTCTGTCTTCTGTGGGCATTGCATGACACAGGTACACTTACCTACATGCAGGCAATACACGCATACACCTAAAATAAAAATAATAACTAAATTTTTTAAAGGTGTATAAATATTTCTAATGCAAATACAGATTAATGCACACGTTAACATGGAATATGTTTCATGTGTGGTTATTAACATACTTTTTTTCATGGCTGAACTACATAGCTAAGGCACACATATTTTTAAAGTTTTGTTTATTTTTATTTTATGTGTATGAATGTTTTTTGCCTGCATGTATGTTAGTGTACTTATGTCATGCAATGCCCATGGAGGCTACAAGAGGGTGCTGGATCTCCTGGAACTGATATTACGGATGGTTGTTAGCTGCTATCTAGGTGTTAGGAACTGAACCTGTGTTCTCTACAAGAACAGCCAGTGCTCTTAATCTCTGAGCCATCTCCCCAGCCTATCTATCTATCTATCTATCTATCTATCTATCTATCTATCTAATCTATCATCTATATATATGTATTTTTTTTGATTGGCAAAATATATAGTTAAGGCAAGAATGTTAGTTAACTTCTATTGTTGTGATTAAAAACATTGACCAAAACCAACATGGGGAGGAAATAGTTTATTTATCTTACAACTCCGGGGTCACAGTTCATCAGGGAGCCCAAGGTAGGAACTCAGGGCAGGAACCTGGAGGCAGGAGCTGGAGCACAGGCCACGGAGGAACACTGCTTACTGGCTTGCTCCCCTGGCCCCTGCTCAACCTGCTTTCTTATCCAACACAGGCCCATCTTCCCAGGGGTGGCACCACACACAGTGGGCTGGACCTTCCCACATCACTCAGCAATCAAGGAAATCCCCCACAGACATGGCCACAGTCCAGTCCAATGGAGAAAATTCCACAATTAAGGTTCCCTCTCTCCAGGTTTTAAAGTTGACAACTGAAGCTATCCAGCACAAATGTTTATGTTTTTAAGTTTTGGTTTTTTTTCATTTATATGTATGTACATGTGATTGTGTGTGTATTCACATGTGCATGTGTTTTGGAGACCAGAAGTGAGTGTTGGATCCCCTAGGAACTGGAGTTACAGGTGATTGTGAGCCGCCTATCTTGGGTGCTGGGAACTGAACTCAGGTTCTCTGCAAGAGCAGCAAGTACTGTTAACTGCTGAGCTGTCTCTCTGGCCCCAAGAATACGTTTATTTAAAACTTCCCACTTACAAATTTTTACCCCGGCAGATAATAGAGAAATCAAAAGAGATTTAATATTGGGCCACTAAATACAACAGCATACAGTATTAGGTCCGGCACACGGAACCCAAACTGAATTATTTCCTCTAGTTCTTGCTCTCAAGAAGTTGTGTGATGATAATTTCTTAGCGAAGTCCCCAAGGATAAGACCTGCAAAGTCAAATCAAATAAAGCTGAACTGAAAACTGTCCACGGGAAAACCCTGGAAAGAAAAATGTCGGGATGAATCCTGGAGCTTACTTGGCCTCCACCTGGAAGACACATGTGATTATTACAGTGAACATTTACTTAGGAGTTCAAAGGCAAATAAAGCTATACTATCAAAAAGCCCGGAAAACCGCTTTTCTCTCTAGGAATGCACACGTTATGCTTTTATCGCTGAATTGACTGGTTTACCATGACCCAGCACGGGGCCAGAGCCACAGCAGAAGCAAACGTCTATTGGATGAATGTTTGTGAAAACAATCAACAAAATGTTCTATTCAAGATACTGCGAGATTCAGTAATTTTGACATATTTTTTAAAAATTAAATTTTCCATACAGTATCCTAGGAATGATTTAAGTGTGACATTAAGTATGATACCTGTAATATACATACATACACATGTTTATAGTCACAGGGAAGGACCATAACTGACATTTTGACCATGGCTTAATCTCTTGGGATAGCACATTTTAAATTGCTCCCCTGTGTGGTTATATGGCATTTCTAAATCTCAGCACAGTGAAGGACTTCTCAAGCAATCTACTTGTTTCTAAGTTATTTAGTACTCTGTCTGGCAATTGCAAATGTGTTGCCCACAGGAGAGACTATTTTTAGGTGCAGATTTGATTTTAACAAACACCAAAACAGCAAAGAGCAAAGGTAAAGAGAAAGGAAGCAGGAGTTGACATCTTAGGGACAACTGCTTCTGAAGTATTAACATATCCTTCCACCAGAGGGCAACATTTGCAAGAAGTTTAAATATTCTTCAAACTATTTCCTCACCCTGGGACATAAAAGAATGGAAACTAGTTTAGATGCTGTGGGTAATACCACCTGTATATATCAAGACATTTATGCACACAGTTACTTGAGCAATTGTATATAAAACTCCCGTCTACTCGCAAAGAAGCAGTAAGTCTGTATAAGAAGACAGAATTTCAAAAAAAGAAGGCTTTTAAAAAATGGATTTGGGGCCTTTACTCCATTTTATTATTAACCATCAAGCTTAAATATTGAAACACCTTAGCACTGAGGTAAGAAGAAAACAGTATACGTCTGTGAATAAGGAAAGTGAAGGGAGTTTACGAAGGGAGGGAAGGTCAGACATCACCCACAGCCAGCCCTCTTCTGTACCAATACAGAAACTGGAGTTTCTTAAAGTTAAGTGATTGAGTCTGTCACAAAGGTGCAGGCACACACAATTGAACCCAGCCCCCAGCCAGCTGATCTCAGGTCTCTAAGTTGCTGGTATTCCAACTGTGATCCAAGGAGCCAGCTGTCTTGGGAATTGGGAGAGGGTGTGTCATCTGGGACTCCACGCCAGACCTAAAGAATCAGTTCTCTGTTTTATCAGGATCTCTAATGGTGAGAAAGCACTCCAACCCACTGCTTCCCAATCCTCATTATCAAGTACTTGGCTTCGTGCAATTTATAAATCTCATTCTCCACCTCCACAAAAGGGAAATAAAATGATCTTAGTTCAGAGAATTGTGAGGAATGAATGAGGTCATCTGAGTGGGAACGATTCATGAACTGCAATCTGTTATGCTCACAAGTTATATGAATGAAGCCCTGTTAGGAAGAGTGGCCATGTCGTCAGAAGGAAAGGCAAATGAAGAAATGAAATGAAGACGGGGAGTAAAAGTAGATAGCCATGTGTGCACGAAGAATGCCCACAGAAAACAAGGGTTTCAAAGGACAAGCCTGATGAATTCACTAGGGCCAGAAAGGTCTATGTTCAGTGCTTGGGGTTTGTAAATAGTCGTTCACTGTCTCTTAGGGTGGGAGTAGGGAAGTTATGCAACCAAAACCCAGATGGCACCAGTCAGGCCCCTCCAGTGGGCCAGCGGCAATGGGTAGAACTATCTAGGTATTGTATTTCCTCTTATGCTTTTCCTTTAAACACATCCCAGCTGCATCCCAACTGGCCTGGATGCTCTTCGGTATCACCAGCCCTCTCTGCCCAACCCCACCCATCATTTTCTAGTTCTACTTTTTCTTTAAAAATATCAAGACAGACAAGAAAGCCTCCTGCAATATTTCCTGTACATTTTCACATGCGGACTGGGCTATCCATCTTGTCTGAATTTAGCCCTAAGTATTTCCAATGATGTTTATATGTCTATCTGCCATATGTCTGGTGAGATCTTTCAGGGGCCATTTTCAGGCCTCGTGCAATTCTTGGCTCTCAGTGGATATTTTTAGAATGAATAGATCAATATTAGCTCTTGTCCTGATTCAGACACTCAGTCTGTTACCAAGAGAAAGAGAAGAAGGCAGATCACATTTTCCAATCAGTTTAAAGCAGTTATTCTAGAAACAGTATTTTAAGCCAGATTTGCTGAATTGCTATTGCTTGGTGCATATACACACATACAGTGAGATGTGGCCATCTTGGTTTGGGGTGGCTTAGATTTCTACTCAATTCCAGTGGAACATAAGAATAAGTATCAAGGAGAATCTTTTTTTTTTTTTTTTTTGGTCTTTTTGAGACAGGGTCTCCCTGTAGCCCCAGCTGTCCTGGAACTCACTGTGTAGACCAGGCTGGCCTTGAACTCACAGGGATCCGTCTGCCTCTGCCTCCTGAGTGCTGGGATTAAAGGCGTGTGCCACCATGCCCAGAGAGAATCATTTTTGTATCACCATCTCAGCTCCATGGATATTTAATATAACTACCACCATTTTGCATACATTTCCAGGATTTAAAAATCATAGCCACTTCTAAATGAATTAAATTTAATGACTTCAGTAAATAAAGATTTGTAGAACTGATATTTTAAAAAGTGTCTGAATGAAGCAAGTCCCGAGGAGCTTGAAAGTTTTGCTTGCAATGAGACAATTTAATGAGAGTTTTTCTTCATACTTAACATCCTATGAGAGTAGGTAGCATTCTGTGATCTTCTAGACATACTTTTTAAAGAATGGCCCTCACAGCCTATTAAGTATATATATATATTCAATCTAATATATATTCATATAAAGCATGTTAAAACCAAAATAAGAGAAAGTTGTCTCCAGCACTCATTTAAAATCATACTTCCTGATGAAATTTAATTTCACAGGTATTGAATTTAACAGTCAGGGAGGGGTTAGCTATTTGTGATTCTTTTCAGCTCTATACTTCCAACATATCATTTGAGCTATTGAGGGCATGTTCTATGATTCTGCATTTAGAGCTATACTTCCAAGATGTCCCTATAGTCACAAAGGAAAACCTGCTCCCCCTGTTGGCTTAAATAACACCCAAGGTTTGACCTTGGGACTGTAGCTCAAGGCCAATCTGTTTTATAAGCATTTGCTTGAATTACATCTAAGAGGATTGTGATTCATGTGAAAGACATTAATAATTCATATTAATTTAGCAGTTTCATTGTTTTGCTAAATGAAATAGACTCACTGACCTGACACTATACTTCCACATGCAAGGCTGAAAATCTTGTATGACCGTGTCTCCAAGACATCTGCCTCAGGAGAAAGTGACACAAAGGAAAAATAGAGTTTAAATGGAATATAAATATCTTGAAATGTCTTTTAAACGTCAGTTATAATTGTTGACAAACACAAGGTTTGGCTACAAATTTCACCTGTATATATTGATATTTTAGCAGTGCATTGTATGTTGTGAAAAGAAGCTTGTGATTTCTGGGAATTCATATGCAACTGCCTGATTTTTATTTAGCAGATGCTCTAAGGCCTCAGCGTCTTTTCCTCTCTGGATTTCCTCACTCTCTGTCTCCCACCTCTTTGTCTCCATTTCCAAAGCCTTATGCCCCTTCTTACTCTCCTTGGGGGTGGAAGCAAACCCAGGATCAATCTTATTATGCATCCCACACGCATATACTTAATATTTGAGGGAGCCTATGTGTCTAGAGTGCACTTAAGTGCAAGAAGCTACAAGCTCCTTCCCCTGTCAGAGCTGGTTGCAGCAGGCTGGGCAATCCAGGCCAGGAGGAGTATCTTATCAATGTTTAATCATGCCCTCCTCCCTCGTACAGCCAAATGCAGGCTTCCTCCCGCAAACTCTGCAGACAATGACATCTTCCCACTTGGTTTCCATAGCATCCGTTCCTGAAGAGCTCTGGAAAGGTCCTCGGTCAGGGCGATTCGCCCAGCTCCCCCTCGGAAGTTGGCAGGCTGGGCAGCCCGAGGCAGCCTCGGAGGGAGCCGGGGCGTCCTCTGTCCGCGGTGCTGAAACGTTCTGCCTCGCGAGCGAGTGTGGACGGGTGCGGTCGGCCTTCCCGGAAACTCCCCGGACACTGCCCAGGTGCCAGTCGTGCGCCTGTCATCCGCTCGGGTCCTCGGAAAGCAGCTAACCTTCTCCGTCTTTATTGGACTCTGCCGCAGAGCAGACGCCCGCCGGGCGAAGGGAGGACACTGGGGAAGGCCGGGGACTAAACAGCAGCGTAGCTCGCTCACCTGAGGCCTGGGAAGGTCCCATGAGTTTTGCAAACGCTGAGCTCCATCAGCAAAGGCATCGTTTTAGAAAGTAGTGTCTTTTGATTTTGCCCTGACACAAGGGCTCGATGACATTTCCGGTCCCTCTGATTAAAAACCAGTAGATTTTATTGCAATAAACCTTAAAAACCGGGAATTCGCGTTGATCCAGAGCAGGAACACCCGCCCAAATACCACGGCAGTGCGCGCGCCCTCGGCCGCCGGATCCTCCCCTTCCAATGAGACTTTGTGACTGTGTCTACCAACTCTCCTATGAGGACACCCGTGGGCTGCAGGCAGCTGTTCCGTTGTAGGCTCTCCCTCCCCTCTCCCACTCACAGCCCTGCTGGAAGACTCACCACTACCATTGGCAGAGCAGGAAAAAGCCCTACAACTACCTTAAAGGATTGAGACTATGCGCAGACTTTGCCTTTCCTAGCCATCACAACTAAATCTGGCGACACCAGACACCAGTCTTAACGAGAATGGAGTCGGTGAAACAAAGGATTTTGGCTCCGGGAAAAGAGGGGATAAAGAATTTTGCTGGAAAATCCCTCGGACAGATCTACAGGTAAGAAACCCAGGCTTACCTGGGCAGACTCCGCAGAGCTGTTTCTGCAAACCTAGGTCGCTTTAGAGGTTGCAGCAGGGCTGGGAAGCTTTTTGGTGGCTAGTGGCTGCCAGGGAACCTGCTTGTGGGTGCAGGAATGCCGCCCTAAAGGTGCCTTTCTGTTTTGTGTGGGTCACTGAGAATTCTGTCGGGGCACCTGGAGGTCCACATGCCTTCCTACCCAGACCTTAATTCTCCTTTGCCATCGGAAATGATCTACACCTGTTCAAAGAGCTTTTCTTTCTGCAGTCCTCTTCCAAATTCCTCAAATTGAATTCCTTTGTTCCAGATAAATGAAAAACAAAAGCTAACCCTTTAAGAAGTAAAATTCCAAAGACTAATGCCAAAAAATTAGATTTCTGAAAAAAAAAAAAAAAAGCTGTAGTAGGGACCCTCCCCTGGGAACTTCCTTCCATGTTGAATGAAAGGGGACCAAAACATATCAATAATTGATCATTGAGGTCGTTTCTCTCTTGAACCTGAAACATGGTGCAAGCATTTCTATCTGTTGCCTCTTCTAGATCTTGCGTGGGAAATGTCACAGTGCTCACAGAACTGCAGAATCACTTTGAAAGTACTAGAAATAATTTTTAATATCCTTGTACTGTATACAAATTCACCCTGTCAGGCGTGTTATATCTCCTGTGAACACTTTTTTTTTGGTTAATGATACAATCCAAATCAATGATACAGCAGAGACAATAGGAAGATCAATTCAAAGAGCACTAATTTTCATTTCTCTGAAGTTGAATCCTAAGAGATGTAAACAAGGTGACCAATGCGCTGCCCTACCTAATCTCTCCTGTTCCGGTGGGCTTCGTGTAGGTACCATCATGCACCTCTGCCGCAGTAGCTGCTGCGGCAAAGCACCCTGCAGTCCTGCAGCTCCCTGGGAAAGGCCTGCTGGAGACCAGGGAAACTCCTGTGCAGAGTTCAACTTTATAAATGTCGGTACATAAAGTCAATGCCAAAAAAAAAAAATCAAATTGTTAAATTTTTTCTTGCAGGAAAAATATATTGCAATGCTTTCTACTAGTGGGATTGCATTTAGGGCTGCACAATCACCCAGCCTAGCTGCAGAGACCTTGATGGCCTATTCTGTTCTGCGGGTGAAATTTTATAGAATTTGGTAGACAGCCTCCAATTTCTTGGCAGCATCACTCGAAGTTATATATGCTTGGAATTGGTGTTTAAAATCTCACATGCTTTACTTGTGTCTGAAACCAGAACATCTTCTATAGTGGCACAAGATTAAAAAACGATTACAAGATGGTTTGGGGAAAGATTTGTAAATTGTAAGTGAAGACTCATTTTAAATGTGGAAAATATCATTCTCAATGAGAAACAGAGCTGTTGCCGTCAACGTTGTTTTTTATAAAAATATGTTAGGTCCTAGAACAGCTCTTTTAGCACCTCCATTCCAATATTCCAACCGCACCCCCTTCCCCAGGATCAAAGATCAAAAGGAATTGATTCAGAGCCGCCAAATCCTGTGAAATACTATTTCATTTTTAAAAATAAGATCTTTCTCCCTGGTATGAAACATCTTACAGAAGTTGGTGTGGTGGCGCCTTTGTAAATTTGGGAGTCTCATTTTACGTCTTTGGAAACGTGCCAGTTATTTTTCAGTGTTTTCAACAGGGGTAGTAATGACGGCAAGATTGTGAATAATTAATTATTCATATTGTAGCTGTAGGAATCTTAGGTGTCTGCCATATGCCGCGGAGTCTTTGTTTCTAACTGAAGTGGTGAAGTGAAAAGACAAAACGAGAGAGAGAGAGAGAGAGAGAGAGAGAGAGAGAGAGAGAGAGAGACAGAGAGAGAGAGAGACAGAGAGAGAGAGAGAGAGGGAGAGAGAGAGAGAGACTCAACCGACACGGGGTCAGGAGGACTGGAAAAGGAGTGTTCTGTGGGATCTGCTTTCTCAGCTCTCCGTGTGGCTTCAGACTCAGAGAGGCCTTGTTCCCTGGTGGGGTGAGGGCTTGACGGCGGGTCAGTCGGCAGCTGGGTGGGGAGGGAGCACTGAGCGTGGAGCAAGGAGGAGTTGTGTCAACCCAGTTAGTCTGTGGGAAGCTTGGTGGCTGGAAAGGCTGGATTTGGTGGGAAGCGAGACACCCAGGAACCGGGATGGGGCCCTACTGGGGCGTTTGGGTCCTTCCCGGGTCCCACCACCCCTAAGAACCCGAAAGTTAGGTGCAAGTGGCCTCTGCGTGCCTTGCGACGCTGAAGGGTGGGCCGCAGTGGACTCCGGCCTGAGGGTATGAATACACACTGTGTCAGGCCCGAGGGAGAATTAAAGCACAGCCGCCCGCGGCCCAGGGAGCGGCTGGAACCTTAGAGGCCCTAAGCCGGGGTGGCCCCACCTTAACTACTCAGGGAGGGAGCAGGCCGGCGTCTCCCAGCCTAGGCCAACTGGGTACCTGAGACCGAACGCATGGGTTTGGAGAGTCTTTGTCCCCAACCATGGGACGCCTAACCCTCGGCGTCCTTGCCCCCCACTCTGCTGCGCAGGGTGTTGGAGAAGAAGCAGGACACCGGGGAGACCATCGAGCTGACCGAGGATGGGAAGCCGCTGCAGGTGCCGGAGAAGAAGGCGCCGCTGTGTGATTGCACCTGCTTCGGCCTGCCGCGCCGCTACATCATAGCCATCATGAGCGGCCTGGGCTTCTGCATCTCCTTCGGCATCCGCTGCAACCTGGGCGTGGCCATCGTGGACATGGTCAACAACAGCACCATCCACCGTGGGGGTAAAGTCATCAAGGAGGTGGGCACCGGCCGCTCCCGGGATGGGACTCCCTCCGCCCGCCGTCCCTGCGGCCTGTGCAGCCGCTCACCTGTCTGAGCCCGGCTTCCCTAGTGAAAGAGGAAGGCGCGGGTGCGGTCCAAGCGGCACCCCTCACCCCGCCCCACCATTCTAGAAAGGACCATTGCAGTGTGCTTTCCTTTTCTCTCTGCCTCCCTTCCCCATCTGCTAGGTGGAAAACACCTTCCAGCTCCTAAGATTTGCGGGAAGTTGGCCGCTGACAATGCTAAATCTCTAAAGAAATATTTCCCTTTTGCTTGGAGAGGGGAAAACATTATACTGTTCCCCCGACTTCGTCCAGATCCGATCCAAACATATTTAATAATCAAAATAAAACAAAACCCGAACCTAGCAATCAAAGTAGCAGGTGCACATCGGGTTTGGCAGAGCGGACTTTTGTAAGGTGCGCGGCACAGAAAGAGAGAGAACAGCGGCCCGCGGGATCAGGGGTTCCCAGGAGTGCAGGGTGCAAGTCTCAGGGTGCACGCCCAGCTGTAAAGCGGAGGGCTAGGGCCGGCTGAAGGTCACGAGATGAAGGTCACAGAGATCCTTAGAAAACCAGCTGAGAAAGGTTTAGTAGCGAATTTGGAAAGCTCTGGTGAGCAGCTTTAGCGTCCCTGGAGACCCCACAAAATGTGATTGGTGTCAAAATTTTATTCAAAGAGAGGGAAATGGGGCTTCCGATTCCCTGGAAACGTTTTATTCAAAGAGAGGAAAATGGAGCTTCCAATTCCCTGGAAACGGTTCTCCTTTGCAGCAACTACCCAGACATTTGGTCCCAGTTTCTTTAGAGACTTGGTGCTTGGGCCCAGGGTGGCCTGGACCGTCACACAAGTCTCACTCTGTCCTTCCACCTAAGGCCCCCAAACTCATCGGGTGACTGCCCCCAAACCTATTCTACCCTGCGCACCTGATTTAGGGGAGAATCCCCCTCTAACTCTTTCAAGGTCCCCTGCCCCCGGCTTTCCCCTAGAGCAGGTTTTGGGGGGTTGGACTCCATTCCGGGAGTTGCCCCATTACAGCGATCTCACGGGCCTAGCCTGCCAAATGGAGTTTGACCCTTTGGGGAGTCTGAACTCCCAGAGCTGGGCCCCTAAAGATTTCTCCTCCGACGGAGGAGTTTCCATCTCCAGGACCGGAACACAGACTCACTGTGACTCACACTTTTTTGTTGAGTCCCGCTTTTCAGAGGCAAATTTGTTAGGGAACGAAAATGAAGCCCCCGACCCTTGTGCTGCAGCGATGCCCTGCGTGTCGAAGGGTCTCTGGGGCACAAACCGCGCGAGTCTTCTGCGCTAGGCACTGACTCTCTCTTCCCACCCCACCCGCTCTTTTCTTTGTGCTTCTATAGAAAGCCAAGTTCAACTGGGACCCGGAAACCGTGGGGATGATCCACGGGTCTTTCTTCTGGGGTTACATTATCACGCAGATTCCCGGCGGATACATCGCGTCCCGGCTGGCGGCCAACAGGTAAGGCTGCGTGCCCGGGTGGGGTCTTCGGGCTGGGCCTCAGCACCTTCCAGGGACAGCCACGCGGAACTGGGAGACTCTCAGAAGGAGTCTGGGAGTCCTTGGAAAGCCCAGAACCTTAGGTGACCCCTTCCAGAGCCGGAAGGACCCAGGTTTGCCGACGTTCTGCATGGCGGGCGCTGCGCCAGTCTAACAGGCTCGGGAGAAGCAGCCCAAGGACCTTAGCATGGGGTGGGGGTGGATGACTGTCTGGCATCCTGCTGGGCAGGACCGGTGCTGTAGGGTGCACAAGTGGGTGTGGGCTCCTCCAGAACCGTGGCGCGTCCCGTGGGTGTCCGGGCTCCGGGTGGCGCTGATGACCGCAGGGCGCATCCGAGGCCCGCCCAGAGGCCGCCCAGATGGTGTTGTGTATCTGAAGGATTTGTTTCTATGGAGGCAGGCCGGATTTCAGACTCCCAGGGTGCGAATCCACCTGTTAATGAGCTCTGAGCTTAGGGGAGGGGTGAGCCGGGCGGCTCAGCTGTGGCCTCCTGCCTGGTAGGGTGGGGAGACCTGAGATCCAGCTCCAGCTTTCAGGGGCGCCCCCTCCCCCACGTGCAGAAACACCCCCAAGCATGAAGGCTCTTGGCTCTCGAGTGGGAGTGGCGAAGCCCAGGAGTAAGACCGCCCACCGGAGGACGAGAGGCATTCACATTCGCGCCTTTGCGTATATTGTAATGAAAATCAAAAATAACACAACTAAACCCCGGAGTCGGGTCTGAACAGTTGAACAAACGGAGCACATTACCCTCTCGGGTCTTGTTTCTTAAAGGCCGCAAATGAAGACTTCTTTGGGCCTTTCTTCAGATCTTGTACCTGCAACTGCTCCTCCTTCCCTGCCCTAGCTCACACTTCTGGATGAGGAGCTGACCTCTCCTTTGCTGGCCACCGCCACAGCTTCCGTCCGCCTTTCCAATCCCCAGCATTCACAGGCATCGCTCAGCCCTTGCCCCCCGTCTGTCCCCACCGTCCTGGGTGGCACCCCACTGCTTCTGGGTCTACAGGCCTCTTGAAGAATTTTTGGAAATTTATTAAGCTTTTAGATTCTAGAGTGGAGACTTGAGGACTGTTGGTCAAAATGCCACCGAACATCAGTTAGAATGCCTCTTGGACACGTTCACCCTGCAGTGACAGCGCCCGCAGGGGTTGCCGACGGTGCTGGTGGCTTTCCTTCATGAAATGAATCAGCTTTCACTGAAAACGATTAGCTATGCCAAGAGCCCAGTTTAATGGATGTGAAAAAGAAAGAAAAAATAGCCAGAAAATGTTAAGGAAAACATCAGCTTGGTTGATTACTAGTGATTGGGAACAGCGCTCTTGACTCCCGCCCACATCTCTAATAGATGGCTTCTTCTATTTTCCCCTCAAAATTATTGCCTAAAACAAGACATCCTGAAAGATGCTCTAAATGTTCAAATGTGAAAGATTTTTAAGCAGGGAGGAAAAAAAATCAACAGAGAAATATCCACAAATGAATCAAAAAATAATCCCCCAAAACGATTCAAAAAATTAAAAATTCAACCTGATGATAGTACTACAGTGGTGTCTTTAAGGGTTGTAACAGAGCCAAAGTATTGTGCTTGCCAAATCTTAAAGTGCTGACATGCTCCTGCTGGGAGCAAGCTCCAGGGACACTCCAGCTTTCCCTCTTTGAGACAATGGGAGGTCAGAAAACAGGTTTTTCTGATTAAAACTCATTGCAGGTCACTGGTGTCCTGTCCGGTTATAAAGAGATGCTAGGGTAATAAAGAGACTCACTGGGGTTCCAGCTGGTTGAAATATTTTCTTCTCAGGAAAAACTTCCAAGTTTTCCTTCTACGTTTTAGCATTAGAATTCTAATTTGGATCCCAATTCATGTTGCCTTTAAATGCATCTTCAAAAGAAAGATATTCTATATGCAATATTTTGTGTTCTGTGGGACTGAGCATGTTAATATCTGTTGTAAAATGCTGTGACCATGTAGAGTAGATAGACAGGCATCTCAGCTCTGCCAAGTCTGCTTCAGTTTTATAAGGCAACAAACCATTGTAGTTCTACGTAGGCTTCCTGTGAAGGTACTTCATAATACACAGAGCGTTTTCGCCACTGATCATAAACATCGTATTGCTCAGAAAGAAAAAAATATGTTAAGAAAAGATGATAAAAATCATAAAAATTCAGTCACTCAGATGTGCCTGACTAGTGCCAGAAATGATTTATAGAATTATTTTTGACACATAGAGTTTTACCTCAGAAAGCTTTCTATATATGAATATCTGAGGCACATGTGGGATTGATAGGAAAACGCATATTTCCTATCTCAGCCTTTTTACAGAAACAGCAAAACAACACCCAAGGCCAGCCCTCTACCTGAGGCCAGCCCTCTACCTGAGGCCAGCCCTCTACCTGGAGAGTTGCCTGCTTATTCAGTCAAACCTTCCCTCCTAGGATGAGATTTCCCTAGTGTGGAGCACTGGGGGCAGCACTTTGCCCTTGGTGGAAAGAGACTTCTTTGCACTGTGTTTGCCTTGCTGTTAGGAGGAAGTGGGGTCTGTGGAAAGTGCTTCTCAGGAGAGAAGGGATCCTAGCTACACTCTGAATTTCTCAATGAAAATACGCATTGAGGATTTAGCTTCTCCATTTCCTCCATTAAGCCAAGACAGCCCCACTCTTGGTCAGAATTAGATGCAAGGTCCCTTCTCTTGGTCAAATTCTAAGTGTTTTTCTTCTCAGTTCATCCACAGGACCTGAGGGAGCCGGGAAGACATTTTTCCCCTTTGTCCTTCTTTTAAGACTCTATTACGTGAGGGAAAATTTAGTCACTACCATGGAAGCCTTTCTGTGGGAAGGAAGGGAGATTCCTTTTAAATCTGTAATGTTTTAAGATGAGACCATATTTAAAATAGTAATAAGAATATGTTGGGGCAAATTAATTTTGTCATTAAAGAATGCAGCACACAAAACAGTAATTCAGATACTTATACACGCGTGTTTACCCTGCATTTAGACTATTGGGAGGAGCTGGGGCAGGTACTTAATTATAGGGAAATTAAGATTTATTTTTCAAAAGACATAAACCAAGGAAGGCCAGATATACACAAGAAAATTTGGTGGATATGTTATTAGTATGTAAGAATGTAACCAGGAAGATCATTCTTACCTTTATAAACATATATACATAGAAACATTATTTTGACATTATGTAAAAATTGCCCTCCCTGTCTCTGTCACTCAGTTTCTTAATACACCACACTTACCCTATGAACACTATCACTGTGTCTGATTTATCTGTTTTTCTGATGCTTTCATTTTCTAGTAAGTATGAGACAAGAGTCTGGCTCTGGCTTTGTGTTTTGTTTTGTCTTTCTCTCTTCCTTGTTTTATGGTTTTGTCGCTGCCCTCTTGATGATTGCATGGACCACAATGAATATTTATAGAATATTTATAGAATAAAAATAAAACAGGAAGACATAGTCTCTAAAGCCAAACCTTCCTACGAGTTCAAAATCCTGAATATATTACTTAACAATTTAGTGCCATAATATCTTGCTTATCTCTCTTTACTCCAAGTTATATTTTTCTAAACGAGGACTAATAAAAATCAGAGCACTGGGAATGGGGAGACGGCTCACAGTTAAGATCATCACTGTTCTTGCAGAGAACCTGGGTTGGTTCCTAGCACCCACATCAGGTAGCTCACAACCACCTGGAACTCCATCTCCAAAGGATCTGATGCCCACTTCTGGTCTCCATGGTATAACACTCTGACCTCACATTCAAAATTAGAAATAGTAGATTAAGTCTTTGAAAAATCAAAGCACTTTACCTCAAGTTGCTGTCCTGACAACCAAATGAGTGTCTATGAATGTTCGAACTTTCTGGATGAGCTGATTGGTGGCTCCTGTCCTTTGTTACTGCTACAAATTAAAAATTCAGGAAAAAAAATTGAATGAAAGAAATATTCCATGACCATTGCCCTTATTTGTGTTAAAATTCACATTGGCAATTAGTACGGTAAATGGATTATTTTGTATGTGCCATTTTCTACTCTAAAATTTATTCTGCCATATATTTTATTTAGAATTTACATGTTTGCTTAGTAAAATTATATAAACATTATTTGATAGCTTTAAAATAGCTATTTTGAAATGATATTTTCAAGACTTAGTGAGAGGTACATGCCTTTAATCCTCAAGGTCAGCATGATCTACACAGCGAGGTCCAGGCCAGCCAGGGCTACACAATGTAACCTGTCTCAAAATAAGAAAAAGAAAAGATATTTTCAGTCAAGTATAGAGTGTGGCTCTGGGACTCGGGTCTGAAGCACCTGGAGAATCCATGTGGGCTCCAGGTTCAACCTCTGTTTAGAGAGCTGCAGTTCCTCCCTTCCTTCCTGCTTCATTGACACAGTGCCATCTTGTCCTTCTGTGCTTTTTGCCTTAATGGTTTGACTTTTTGATGGAGAAAAAGAATTTTTCAATTTTTAAAAAATTTACTTTGTTAAGAGCCAGAGGGCCGTCCTTGGTTGTGGGATGCAGCGTGCTCCCCCAGCAGGATAGAGTTCATCTACCCACCCCTCCCACTTCACAGTCAGGGAAATAGAAAGTCCAGTGGTGATTTTTCAAAGTTAAAAAATGATTCTGACTAAAGCTCAGGTTCCTGCAGTGCACGGCTACAAGCTAAGTACACAGGGAAGTGTAACATCTCTGCTGCACGCTGAACAGGCTGCAGTCTGCTCCTTGAAGAAGGAAGGACTACAACCTACCACATCCCCAGTCCAGGGAAAACATCCATGAATTAGGGCTTAAAAGCCTTTCAGCAGGCCCAAGGAGCCTTCCTGAATCTACTGTGATCTGTACGTGGTTTTTCTTTGTGACCAGGAGAAACACCATGGTGTGTGTGTGTGTGTGTGTGTGTGTGTGTATGTGTATCTGTGTGTATGTATGTGTATGTGTGTATGTATGTGCATGTATATGTATGTATGTCTGTATGTGCAAATGTGTATATATGTATGTATGTGCATATATATGTGTGTGTATATTCATATATGTGTATATTTATGTGTTTATATATGTACCTGTGTGTTTGTATGTATATATATGGGTGTGTTTGTGTGTGTGTGTGTGTGTGTGTCTGTCTGTCTGTCTGTCTGTCTGTGCTGGATAGCTTTAGTTGTCAACTTGACACACCTGGGTGGAGGGAGCCTCAATTGGGGAATTTCCTCCACTGGACTGGCCTGTGGCCATGTCTGTGGGGTATTTACTCCAGTTTTGAGTGAGGTGGGAGGGCCCAGCCCATTGTGGGTGGTACCACTCCAGGGAAAGTTGTTCTGTATTGCATAAGAAAGCAGACCAGGGGTCTGGAGAGATGGCTCAGAGGTTAAGAGCACTGACTTCTCTTTCAGGGGACCTGGGTTTGATTCCCAGCACCCACATGGCAGCTACAAACTGTCCTTAACTCCAGTTCTAGGGGAATCCAAAGCCCTCTTCTGGCCTCTGAGGCATTGCACGGCACGGGTGGACTCATATATATGCAGGCAATACACTCATACACATAAAATAAAAATTATAAATAAAAAATATTTTTTAAAGCAGATTGAGCATGGACCAGGGGAGCAATTCAGTAAGCAGCGTTCCTTGATGGCCTGTGCTCCAGCTCCTGCCTCCAGGTTCCTGCCCTGAGTTCCTACCTTGGGCTCCCTGATGAACTGTGACCCAAGAGATGTAAGACAAATAAACCCCTTTCCCCCCAAGTTGGTATTGGTCAGAGTATTTTGTCACAGGAATAGAAAAACAAACTGGAACAGAAATTAGTATCAGGAGCGGGGTTTTGCTGTGACAGACCTGGCCCAGTTGTTTTTGGGAGGATTGTGGAAGCCTTTGGAACTTTGCACTGGAAAAGTCATTGAGTGCTTAGAGTTTGTTGCTGTGGTCCTTGGAGCACTTATGCTGAAAAGGTTGTGGATGATGGAAGCCTGGCTTGTGAAGCTTCACAAGGAAGCAGAGACTATCAGGGCTGTTTATGTGATATCTTGACTTGAGAATCTGTGGGTTCTGGTCAGCTGGGGCAGCAGCAGGTATGGAATGGAGCTGGCCTGAGTTTGCAAGAGGAGCTGTGTGTGCTGTGGATGGCAGAGTCAGAGGAGTGGAGCTGCCAAAACCCTTTGGAGCCCAGAAGATGGTGAGTGAATCCCAGATGTCCAGCCTTGAGCTACTTTGCTGGACTTAGATTTTGCTTAGGTGTGCTTGATTCTTCCCTTTGAAAGAAGACAGTACTTGTTTTGGATTTTACAGGAGCCCACAGTTAAGAGACTGGTTTAAAAGAGATTATGGGCTTTTAAGTGTTTGAATTTTTAAGGACTGAGGGACTTTTAAGGTCATACTGCTTTGTGTTGTGATAGTGTTAACATCATATCTCAGGGATAAGAATTGGGAAGGTTATGGTTTAATAGTGATGTGTTTGCATATCAAGTTGATAAGTGGTTAATTGTGCTGAACAGCTTTAGTGTCAACTTGACACACTGGGGTTGAAGGAGCCTCAGTTGGGGAATTGCCTCCACTGGACTGGCCAGTGGCCATGTCTGTGGGGGATTTTCTTGATTTTTGAGTGACATGGGAGGGCCCAGCCTCTGTGGATGGTACTACCCCTGGGAAATTTGTTCAGTATTGTATAAGAAAGCAGACTGGGCATGGGCTAGGGGAGCAGGCCAGTAAGCAGTCTTCCTCCATGGCCTGTGCTTCAGCTCCTGCCTCCAGGTTCCTGCACTGAGTTCCTACTTTGGGCTCCGGGATGAACTGTGACCCAGGAGATGTTCACCAAGTTGATATTGGACAAAGTATTTTGTCACAGCAATGGAGAAATAAACTGGAACAGTGTATATGTGTGTCTGTCTGTATGTATATATGTGTGTGTGTGTGTGTGTGTTTATGTGTGACCATGTGTGATTGTGTGTGTGGTGTGTGTGTGTCCTGGCTTCCAAACTCTGGTACCATAATTGACTCTGCTCTTTTCCTGATTGTTGCAATGCGCTCATGACACCACATTTATAGTTGCTCTGTAAAGTCCACACTCAAATACAGATCCTGTGGCCTCCCAACAGCCCCACAAAATGGTGAGAGAGGTGCCTCTTGATGTTCTCAGCATATATCCTTTGCCCCTCCCCCACATGTAGCTAAGGTCAACTGATTGGATTGGGGGGGGTAACTGACTCCTCCCTTGACTTCTTGATGAGCATGGGGAGAAGGTGTGGAGGACAAAAGAGGCTGTTGGATCCCATGGAACTGGAGTTATGGACAGTTGTTAGCTGCCACGTGTGTGTTGGGATTCAAATCTGGGTCTTCTGCAAGAACATTCAGTGTTCTTAACCCCTGAGCCATTTCTCCAGCCCCAAGTTAAGACTTTTTAATCTGCAAAAAGGCCTTGAGATCTTGACTAATACAGCTCAATTAATTTTCCCAATGTAAAAGAGAGACAAATATATACTCTAAAATAGACCGATCCAAATGCTTGCTTTCAGAACTCCATTAAGGTGTGTTTTCATTTATAAACTTGAGATTTAATATATTTTAATAAATGTCCTAGCTGCTCTGAATATGATAATGTTCTGTTAGGTTGATTTTCAGAAAGAGGAGAATTGACATTTTATACGTAACAACTTTGGGTATTTTTCAGGTTCTGATAAGAACAGTTTTCATTTGTGTACTTTCCCCTTCACAGAAACCAAGAACTGAAGGTGTTAAAAGTGCTTATTAATGTATCAGAATGAATACTGGAGAGGAGTTCTGAGCCCTCGCACCAAACACACAGTATTTGTCCTCTCTCCTCTTTCTCTATCCTTTTCTCTCTCACACATTCTGTCATCAAGCCATCATCTGTCTATCCATCATCTATCTTTATCACCATCTATCATGAGTCATCTATTTATCTATTCCCTGTCTTTGACCCATCAGTATCCATGTACCATTTATCTTGTATCCTGTTGGCTGTCTGTCTGTCTGTCTGTCTGTCTGTCTGTCATTACCCAGGTCTGTACTTACCCTTTCACTGCAATATCCCCTTCAAGATGCAGTATCTTAACTCTCACTGAGAAATATTTTCAATTTCTTCCGTGTGAGACCATCTTTCCAGTTGTGCGCATACATCTTGCTGCCGGATACCACCGTTCGCTCTGGCGGGTGGTTTATAGGGACCCAATGTTTCAGGGCCAGAGGCTGCTTTTTCTCTATCACTCTCCTAGCAGCCTATCAAACATCTGGCAGCCTTTCCATTGTGAACCCAATAGGTTAGGTACCTGGGGTAATGGAACCTTTTATTATTTTTTCTAACAAAAGAAAATACCCTTTAGCACGAGATGAATGATGAAAAGATGGTTTGGAGGGGGAGGGTCCCCAGGGCTCCCACACACTTTGCTCACAGGGATTTCTTTCCTTCCATTACGCTTCCCAGCACCCCCTCCCATCCTTCTGGTTTCCACTCTACATCCTTCTGCTCAACTGCCCTCCCCACCCCCGTGCTGAGGCTGGGGGCGGGGGGGGCGGGGGGGGCAGGAAGGGGTTTGCAGGAGAGAGTCAGG